>NC_079147.1:208635138-209005377 GCF_945859685.1 Eupeodes corollae | reverse complement strand
TAAATCTCGTTTAATTTGCTTTTTTCTTTCATAAAACTTCGAATTACTGGATTTAGTTCATTTACGCAAGATATTTGGTTCTTATGTATATTTCAGTGTTTTTCACTCATTAGTCGTTACTTATTCACTCGTTTTTAAAATTCTTTTTGAAATTTAACGTTTTTTGTGAAGGTAGCACACGTAACAAATGTAGGGTAGTTAATGAAACAAATCAAACGTGTAGTTTATCTAATTAACTACACGTAGTTTACCGAGTAGATTACCTGACGTAATCTACTCTGCCATCTCTAGTTCAAATGCATGGATTCCAAACTATTGGAATTGTAGTGAACTAAAACCCCGATTACAAGAGTGGATTGAGAAATCGAAACGAATCAAAATTTATATTTCTATCCACATATACATATACAAATAATTTTCGTCTAGTGAAAAGTGAAACGATGAGAACTGGGCATTCTCATCGTAGCTTTTCTAGGAGCAAGTCGTTGTGATTCAAATACGACCTAGACATTTTTAACAGCCCTTTTGATTATAATTTATTATAAAGGTCCTTCTAGGCCCTTTCATCAGAAGTGGGATAGATCCTAAGCCAGCGTATAATCAAGAATTTTGATTATTGGGGTCTTAAAGAAAATTCAAGATAGAATTGTTGCTGAGGAAAATTTCGAGATATTTCTAAAGAAATAATTGGAAGAAAAGTCCAGGTATTTGGAGCTTAAAAATGAAAAAAGAAGAAGAACATTTTTATTTTTCAAGATAGAAAAGATAAGTAATTTTTTATTTTTTTTCTTATATTTTTATTTGTCCAGTCCAGTCCTGTCTAGTTCTGTGTTTTAAAAGAAATAAAATAAAATGAATACAGACTTTAATAAAAGTCCGGAGAATGGAGTTGAGGAAGTTGCTATTCAGAACGATCAGAAAAATTTAATCAATTTAAAAGCAGTAGGAGATATTATTCGATTGGTCAAAGATAATGATAGACAAAAAATAATAACTGGGTTTCCTGTCTTCAACCCAGATCGTTCACGTGTAGATATTAAGAAATGGTGTGAAGATGTGGATTTAAGGGTTAAACGAGACAGTTTAGAAGATTTTGATATTATACCACGAATTCAATCTTCATTATTGGGAAGAGCTAAAACCTGGTTTGAAAAATATGGGTTTCAGCATTATCAATGGGTAGATTTACGTTCGTCGTTGATCAATACCTTTGCAAGTGGTATGAGTGTTGTCGCAGTTTTGAAGAAGGTGGCGAATTTTGAAAGTTGCGAAGCCATCTCATACAACGATTTTATCATGGAAAAATTGCTCAAATTCACCAGTTACCATTTGAAATTCCTGAAGATATGATAGTTCGAATTGTTATTGGTTGTATAACTGATTTAAGTTTGAGAAATTCGTTAACTTTTTCTATGCCAAACAATGTTCGGAGCCTTATTGATCATTTATCCTCAATTAGTAATTCTCCAAGGCGTATTGAAACTATAAATACGTCTAGTTTTCAAAAACCTAAACATCAATTTTTACATGAGTCACACAAACGATCTGCGGATTCATACGCATCTACAAGTAAACGTATCAAAATTGAAAAAAAATTGTTTTGCTTTCGGTAAACTATAAAAAACAAATATTAAATTGAAAGAAGTTACAAATAAAAATGAAAACCTTTGCAATTTTTGTAAGAAATCTGGTCATGTTGAGAATTCATGTTGGTCTAAGCAACGTTTGGATAAAATGAAAGTTAATGCGTTTAACAAGTATGTCAATATCAAATTATTTGGATGTTGTGATAAATAATGAACATTATGGTTGTCTTTTTGATACTGGTTCGGATTGTTCTCTCATAAATGAGAGAATTGCTTTTAAATATGAAAAATTTATGGAACCATGTAGCCAATCCGTCCAAGGAATAAGTGAAAATTCTATTAATCTTTCAAAAAAGTTGACATTGCTTGTAGAGTTTAAGGACATTCAATTTGAGGTGACCTTTTACGTTGTTCGAAAAGAATATTTAGATGTTGACTTAATTATTGGAAGAGAAGTACTCAAGGATAGTTCTTTAGAAATAGTAGCAGATTCTGAAGGATCAGCTTTAAGAAAAAAAACATATCGTGAATTGCCTCTCAAAAATAGATTCATCTCCTTTGGCGAAATTATCAGTTAATGAAAGTGAAAGTTTGAACAAAATTTTGAGTAAATATTCTCGTTATATGATAGAGGGCTTTCCGGACAAAAAAGTTAGAACAGGTTGCCTTAATATTCGCCTGATGAAGGATACAGTGGTAAATTATCGTCCATATAAAATGGCAATATCAGAAAAAAAAATATTTTTGGACATAATTTCGGATTTAAAGAAACATAATATTATAAGAGCTAGCGTTTTGCTAGCCCTGTTATATTGGTTTCAAAAAAGAATGGTAAACATCGGATGTGTGTGGATTTTCGTGCATTAAATAAAATAACAATTAAAGACCTTTATCCATTGCCAAGAATAGATGATCATTTAGACCAATTAGCTGGGAATAAATATTTTTCGTCCTTGGACATGGCATCGGGATTTTATCAGATTTCTAAAGCTGAAGATTCAATTGAAAAAACGGCATTTGTTACTCCTGAAGGGCATTTTGAATTCTTAAGAATGCCTTTTGGATTAGCTAATGCTCCTGCAGTTTTTCAGCGAGCAATTAATCACGCCTTAAGGAATGAAATATGGATGATGTAGTCATTCCATCAACAAGTGTTGAAGAAGGCATAAAGCGAATTGATATTGTATTGAAAGCTTTGACTGAATGTGGATTTTCTTGAAAAATGCAAATTTCTTCAGTTATAAATTGAATATCTTGGCTGAGAAGTATCTGTTGAAGGTATAAGACCGAGCTCCAAATAAATAGATGCACTTATGTTAGCCCCATCTCCAACAAATGTGAGACAAGTCAGACAGTTTATGGGTTAGATTTGATAGAAACAAAACTAAGCTAACACAGCTAGAAATAGGAACGAAAGTTGTTTATAAAAGCAATCAGATTCGAAAGTCCAAGCTAGATGTTCAATAAGTATTTGAGGAGGTAGGAATATTACCTTTTGACCGGTATAAGCTTAAGCGAAGATTCACGAGAATCTTTTAGGCCTATTATTGTTCAAGATGAGGTTGATCAATAGATTCAAGGTAAATTTATTTAAATGCCAATTTGAGAAATTTGTGGTCTGTTTGAGTTATAATATGTTTCATTTGAAAGTTTTTGTTTAAATTACGCAATAGACAAGCTTAAGGTTGCCTCTGAACTATTGCAAGGATTTAAAGTTTAATTGCTTTATTTAAAAAAAAAAACACTTTTGAAGTTGTTGGTACAATAGACAAGCTTAAGATTGCATCTGAGCTATTTCAACTTTTGAAGTTATTGGTACAATAGACAAGCTTAAGATTGCCTTTGAGCTATTGTTGTTAATATCGTTGATTAAATTACATAGTTTACATAATAGGCAAGCTTAAAGTTGCCTCTGAGCTAATGTTAAAGTAAATTGTAGTTGTTCTCAATGGTGAATATGTTCAAGCTTTTGTATTATTTTCTTTATTTTGTTAATAAAGATAAAATATTGTTATTGCATAATAACTAAATTGCTTTTGTTTTAGATTCTGAAACAATTTAAAAACAAACTGGGAATGCGAATCATTGTGATGATTATACCTGAACTCAATTTAATTTATTTTTATTGATTAAAATTGCTGAAAAATTATAATTGTTTTTTTTTTTTATTGTTAAATGTTGATTTTTTTTTCATAAAATTATGTTTAAAATTGCATATTATCCTAAATGTTGATTCAATATAACTGTTTGATATTTATTAAATCGAAATCAAATAATTGTAAATTTATAAATTTGAAATGATTGGTTTTGTGTATAAGAACCAAAACCTATAAAATGCATCGAGAGCGTAGCTTTTCTAGGAGCAAGTCGTTGTTATTCAAATACGATCTAGACATTTTAACAGCCCTTTTGATTATAATTTATTATAAAGGTCCTTCTAGGCCCTTTCATGTATATATATGGCTACGTTGGATCGAAAGGAGACTGCAAGATTGAATATTTAAATGAAGTTAAATCAATTAAGTGTGTGTGTCGTGTTTTTGACAGGTTTTTAACAAACAAAACACTCGATTGGATTTTGTTATAACTTTTTCTAAGCATCAACATTTTATAAGATTAATTTATTAATTTATAATTAATTAATCCGTAATCAGAAATTACATTTTCATTAACAGTTTTTTTTTAAGTTGTAACAAGTTTGTTCGTTCAATTTTTGTTTTAAATTTTACCGGATGTCAAAAACATGTTGAATAAGATCATCCTGGAGACAATATCATGTTTTGTTTATAACATAATCGAGGTGACAAATATTTTTAATTTTCAGTTCTTCAATATTTATTTTTTTTATCATTTATTTGCACTTCCCAATTTTTTATAACGTCACAGTGTAATATTTACAAATTATGTGTCACGATGATTGTCCGCGATGGGTTTATAAACTACCTAACCTATTTCAGTCAAATTTGTTCACCGTGTGCAGTTTGATCCAACTTGAATGATAGGATAGCTCACATCTCAATTTATGATCGCAATATTATTTTATTGCAAGTTATTTGTCTATTATTTGACAGTCACAATTATCTGTCAGCTCTAAACCATAGATGGATAGAAGTTATTGTAATCGGTTCGATTTGTCGAATTAAAAATGTTGACATTTCTCGACGTGTCAAGGTCCCTAGAGTCTTAATACAAGATTTTTAGATGTGAAAGTGCGTGTACGTCCGTAGAAATATCGACTTCAAATACATTTTGTTATTCAGATAATAATGCAGAAAGGACTCAAAAAAAATAAGTGGGTGGTTTTTTACCATAGCAATTTAAAAAAAAAGATGAAAATGTTGGTAAACCCAAAATATCTCACAAACCAATAACGCTAGAGACTTGAATATTATATATTGTAACGCAATACTGATTAAATATATTTTTGTAAATATAAATCCAAAAAAATATTTGTCACCTCGAATATTTTACAAACAAAAAGTTATTTTATCTCCAAAATAATTTTGTGCAACGAAGAATAACAATTTTGACATCTATTAAATTTTTGAGAAAAAATAGAATTGACAGTTTTTTTTACAAAAAATAAAAATCTCAAAAAACATTACTAAAAGTTGGTAAAAATTGATTTTCAACTTAAATATCTTTTAAAAATATAAGATTTTGGCTTCAAGCTAATTTTGTCGTATACCATATTGTAATGTTCGGCTTGGTCCGATAATTAAAACTTATTCACACTTGTTAATAAAACACAAATTTATTTTATTTAAATCGTTGGAAACTTATTTATTGAATACTTTCGATTAATACTTTTTGAACACAGTCTTTTATTTTAATTATTCTTTACTTAACTTTATCGCAGTTCACAATCATTAATCAACCGCTTCGCTTTCGAGCGCATACTTGCATACCTTAAATCGGTTCGAGAAACTATTAGGTTCTAGTAGGCGCTGAATGTTCTCGAAGCGAGTTCTCCTCTTAATCACTAGATGTTTCTCGATGCTTAACGCAGCGAGTTCTTCTCCTAATCACTAGATGTTGCACCTTATTCTAAATTGTCTACACAAGTGCTTACTACTACAAATAAACGGTTAGATAAAGAGATAAAGAGTGTATACACATTACAATATATTGTTTTCAACATTCAAAACAGTGTTAAGAAAAATCGAATTGACAGTTTCTTAACAAACAATACAAAAACTTAAAAAAAAATTCTAAGTTACTAAAAATTAATTTTTGACTCAAATATCTTCTAAAAACTTTGAAATATTGGCTTCGTATACATTTTTTCTTATAACAAATATTTTTTTCAACATTCGGAAATTTTTGAGAAAAATCGAATTGATCTAAGAAAAACAACAATAAAATTTAGTAAAAATTTACTTTCGACTGAAATATCTTTTCAAATATTGAAAATATTGGCTACAAATGTATTTTATCTCAAAGAAATAAAAATATTTGGACATTCAGTAAATTTTTTACAAAACTCCAACATCTAAATCTACAAAAATAGTACTCAAAATTGGTAAAAAATATGTCCGGTTCTCGATATCTCGTAAACAATAGAAGATATTGACTTCAAATTAATTTTGTTTATTAAATTTGTATTTGTTTATACAAGAAATACAATTTTTTAAGAAATGCTTGTTTAATTGGTAAAAATTGGTTTTAGTCTAAAATATTTTTGGTAAATTTTAATTTTTCAAGAGCAATTTTACAAGCAACTTTTTTAACAAACAACGAAAACCTACAAACAAACTAAACAAAACAAATCAACAGACGGGATGGAAAGTTATCAGAAAGGGTCGCTTCCCAGCCTCTTTTTTATCCCATTTCAACATCTACTCGCTCCTATTGAAAAACCCTTAAGTATAAGAATAATCTTAACTAACTGCCTTAGCAGTGAAATTGATGGGCACATATTTGATATGCATTATAGGACATACTGAAGACGAAATAATTTGTCAACATTTTCCTCAAAAAATCCTTTAATTTCTTCCCTCGAGCACCAAATAATGAATTAAAACTTGTAGGCCAGAAAATTTGCAAAATCTCTTTCGAATTCATCATTTGCATTCCTGAAAAACAAAAACTTCATTATTTAGAACATTATCCAAAAACAGAACTTAATTTATATAAAAAACAAACCTCTATCTCTCTAACCTTTTCGCCCCTTCGCATCTTTGAGCAAAATATTCAATTAACAGAGATCCCAAAAGGACCAGATGATATAATTCTTCTTGTATATTTTCAAAACTATGTCAAACTATTATAATATCAACTCTAACTTAACTATTTTTCCTTCGCCTCCTTGAGGATTTATCTTTATCGGTGTTGTACTGGCATTGAAATCAAACAAAAAAAAAGAAAAAACTTAACAACAAGAAACTTTGTGTAACAACATGAAAATTCACTTTGGCCACAGGACGCACCCACTAAGAGCATTAAAACAAGAAAAATAAGAAGACACAAACACCAAACTATACAAGAACATAAGAACTCCTTGGACTATAATTCCAAGCTGCATCTGCATTTAACTTCATTTAAAAAAACGTTACACAAACCAACAATTCTATACTCGTAATGACACACAAAACTCTGCACATTTCATTTCACCCAAAGGACGAAACACATACATATAAACACACGGACCATTTAAATGCAAATATTATATGAACATTACCAGCATAGATACACACACCAAACATCCTTAAGTGGATAAGTTTGCGGTTGAAATAAAAAGTTAAAAAAAAAATAACCCGAAAATAGTCCTAGAAGGACAAAACGAGAAAAACTTGTCCTCATCCTTTCCAAATACATTTACCAAGAAAGAAGAACAAACCTGAACCATACTTGTGGAGATGTAGAGCTTGAGCTTGTGTCCCATAATGAAACTTCTGCGCATCTGGAAAACTTCGATCGCCTTAGATTCTTGTTTGGTCCTTCGGGCCAAACACACATTTGCCAGTTTTAAATACCATCAGACACATGCAAACATCATCTTCCGAGGTCCGTTGGTGCGCCACTCGTAGCTTTGTTTGTTCGTTCGTCGTTGCCGGTTGGGTCCCAGAAAGCTGCTCGCTCGAGCAATGCCAAATGAAGAAATTGAAATGAAACCTTCGTTGGCTTGCGATGCTTATCTCCCACACTGCGAGTTTGAATTAGTTTTTTAAGGCGGTCGGTGCAGCAACGTCTTAAGGTTGTTATAAGGGTAAGAGTGTGCGTCTTTCTATGTGACATAGAGTATGAGGGTTGGGAGGAGGTGATGTGGTAAAGGAAATCTAGGATTTGCACATAACCCTTTTTGAAAAATAAGTGTTTACACTATGATTACAAGTTTTGCAGTTCTTTTGGCAGTGCTGATCCTAGAACTGTAATAAAAGACGATGCTGCTTCCTTCAAAGGGTATGATACCTATCCTCTTCTGGTGCTGGTGATGGGTGGCGTGGGATGATTTGATGATAAACTCAGTTATTTAACGGGATTTTAAGTTTGTTACAAAGTGAATAGTAGAAACTATACACAATCAGTGTCACTCGATTAGGTCATTTCGTAATATTTTTTGGTTTTTCTTACCACAAAACAACCTTAGGCCCTAGAAAGCAAAATAAGAGGCTGCAGTGCGACCCACATTGATAACTTGGAACATAGTAGGTTTTCGTTTTTTGTTCAAAAAGTTGTCCGTTGAATTATTTAAAAAAATTATATACAAACAATAATTATAAACAATATTTTACTTTTGATGAAATAGTTTGATTCTAAATTCATTTTTGTAAGCGAGATTCTTTGACGATAACCAATTTTTAGCAATTTTGGTAGCATTTCTTAAAAATTTTAATTTTTATATAAGCAAAAATACAAATTAGAACAATGAAACTAATTCCAAGTCAATATCTTCTATTGTTCACGAACATCAATTTTTAATAATTTCGCGTACTGATTTTTATAGATTTTAATTTCCGACTGTTGCATTTTGAACACAATATTTTTAATTTTTGAAGATTTTTAAGTCGAAAGTAAATTTTTACTAAGTTTTAGTATTGCTTTTTTTATATGGGTTTCATTTTTCTGTAAGAAAAACTGTCCATTCGATTTTTCTCAAAATTTTACCGAATGTTGAAACAGTATTTTTTATAAGACAAAATTAGATTAAAGCCATAGTCTCAAATTTTTGAAAAGATATTTGAGTCGAAAATCAATTTTTACCAGCTTTTAATAATGTTTTTTTAGGTCTTCATTTTTTATAAAAAAAAAACTGTCAATTCGATTTTTCTTAAAACTTTACCAAATGTCGAAAACGTTTTTTCTTCGCTGCATAAAAAACAGTTAATTGGATTTGTTTTCAAAAATACATTTGTTTGTATCACGTTACAATATATAATATAAAATTTAATTCAAGTTTCTAGAGTCATTGGTTCAACTTTTTTTTTTACTTTTATGGTAAAAAACCACCACTCTTTCTGCATTATTATCTGTATAGCAAAATTTACTTGAAGTTGATATCCCTACTAATTCTCGAGCTATGGACGACGAGAAAAAACTTCCCGAAGGTAGAGACGTATAAACGTATGTACACAACTACACACACATGAACAGACATCTCTATAAAAATCTTTTATTCCGACTCAATTCGACAAATCGGACCGATTACAATAACTTCCTATAGGCAGTTATTAAAGTTAAATTGAATTGAATTTTTTAATGTTTAAGACGAGTTCTGTTGTCAGGGATGTAGGGGACCTACAGTTTTAAGCCGAATCCATACGGCTCGGCTAATAAGAGAAAGTACTTCTATAACAAGAATTACTCTTGGAGAATTTGTCAATTCCTCGCAAGAGGAAGTACTTTAGATAGCATAGGCAGGGATCAAACCCAAGACCTCTGGCATGACAATCTAACACACTACCATCATGCCACGGACACTACATATCCATAAAATAACGTTACTCATTTAATTTTTGATAATTCAGGTTCTATGCCGTTAATGTACCGAATTATCTCATCCTGTAGCTCTTGAATTGTTGCTAGCATATCGACGTAGAACTTTTCTTTAAAATAACCCCAAAGCAAGAACTCCAAAGTTGTCAAATGGCTTGATCTTGGCGGCCAGTTGACAACGTCACTACGTGAAATAACACGGTCATTGAGTTTGCGTTGAAAATGATCATTTGTTGCCATTTGTTGTCACCATTCAGACTATTGAAGACGCTTGAAATGGTCAAGTTGCTGTGGTCCTTAAGTCAATTGCACATTGTATGCGTATAAATGCAAGTTATTAATGCATATATCAACGACGAGCATGAGAGGCGCAATTGTTGGGCACGATGATAAGTTGAGGTGGAAGGCTTTTCAGCTGAATTATAACTAAACGTTTTGGTGTGGTTCACATTCAACATCGGGCTTTAAAATTTGACAACCCCTTACATATTATCTTCTATTAGAATTCGACCCAACCAAGACCTGGAAAACAGTTTCTTACTTAATCAATTTTACCTCCGAAATTATTTAATGCAATAGCGGTCCAAGCACTGCGGATTCATGTGGTTCAATTATGAGTTTCGACAAATGCCATAACAGTCAAACAAAAAGGTTAAAGTCACAAGTTAATAACGAAGCTCGAGTATCAGATCATTTTTAAAAAAATTAGTTGGAGAAACAGTTCATAGAGAACAAAGGTTTTCTGAATTGCAAGACAGATTGTGTGATACATCCTTTTCTGATAAAGGAAAATCGTTGGTCGATATGCCTTCTTCCGAGTGTCAGCAAGGTTTTCAAAAGCACAATATAAAGATATCGAGTTCGGGTTCAAGGCGGGAAACAACACAATACATGCAGCGCCTAAATGAGTTCCTGATTTCGAAAGGTTAAAGTTGTTAGAATTTTCTAAGTCTCAGCTGGACTTCGGTCGTTCGAGCGGCATTTTCTTCGAAGCTGTACTGGTTCGTAAAACCAACGGCTAAATCTTACGTACACTTATTATTCAAACGATGTCCTGTCGAAATGGGACCGCATTAGCAGAATTGACAATTTCTGAATAGAACTTGTTCTAGGTCACTTTGCGAGAGCTATGATTTCGATCAACAATTTAATTTTCTGGGCGATCTAAAGGGTGATTTTTTTGAGGTTAGGATTTTCATGCATTAGTATTTGACAGATCACGCGGGATTTTAGACATGGTGTCAAAGAGAAAGATGCTCAGTATGCTTTGACATTTCATCATGAATAGACTTACTAACGAGCAACGCTTGCAAATCATTGAATTTTATTACCAAAATCAGTGTTCGGTTCGAAATGAGTTTCGCGCTTTACGTCCGATTTATGGTCTACATAATCGACCAAGTGAGCAAACAATTAATGCGATTGTGACCAAGTTTCGCACTCAGTTTACTTTATTGGGCATTAAACCAACCACACGAATGCGTACAGTGCGTCTGTTTCCGAGAGTGTTGCTGAAGACCGTGAAATGTCGATTCGTCGCCGTTCGCAGCAAATGGGTTTGTGTTATTCGACCACATGGAAGATTTTACGCAAAGATCTTGGTGTAAAACCGTATAAAATACAGCTCGTGCAAGAACTGAAGCCGAACGATCTGCCACAACGTCGAATTTTCAGTGAATGGGCCCTAGAAAAGTTGGCAGAAAATCCGCTTTTTTATCGACAAATTTTGTTCAGCGATGAGGCTCATTTCTGATTGAATGGCTACGTAAATAAGCAAAATTGCCGCATTTGGAGTGAAGAGCAACCAGAAGCCGTTCAAGAACTGCCCACGCATCCCGAAAAATGCACTGTTTGGTGTGGTTTGTACGCTGGTGGAATCATTGGACCGTATTTTTTCAAAGATGCTGTTGGACGCAACGTTATGGTGAATGGCGATCGCTATCGTTCAATGCTAACAAACTTTTTGTTGTCAAAAATGGAAGAACTGAACTTGGTTGACATGTGGTTTCAACAAGATGGCGCTACATGCCACACAGCTCGCGATTCTATGGCCATTTTGAGGGAAAACTTCGGAGAACAATTCATCTCAAGGAATTGACCGGTAAGTTGGCCACCAAGATCATGCGATTTGACGCCTTTAGACTATTTTTTGTGGGACTACTATTCCAGCTTTGGAAGACAACATTTCCGAAGAAATTCGGGCTATTCCGGCCGAAATGCTCGAAAAAGTTACCCGAAATTGGACTTTCCGAATGGACCACCTAAGACGCAGCCGCGGTCAACATTTAAATGAAATTATCTTCAAAAAGTAAATGTCATGGATTTTGCAAATTGTATGCGTTTTTTTTTTTAAAAAAGTTCTCAAGCTCTTAAGAAATCACCGTTTATCTCAACCACGAATTCTTCGAAAGTTCACTCTTGAGCGGCTTTATTCCATGAAATTCTACAGATTGCCAGTCCCATTATTCTACCACGTCAAACAAAGAATCGTTGGCCGGTGGCTTCTTTATAGTAGATACGTCCTGACACAAGATGGAGCTTAAATGCCTGTTTTAGAGTGGTAAGGCTTAGTTTTTAGTAAAAGAGTAAGTTTTTTTTTTAATGTTCTTATAAAGTTTTAAAAGATCACAGGGGTAAGGGCATACAATTATAAATAAAAGTTTAATTAAAAGTGTCCATATGTGGGACCAGTAAGCAAGTTGTACGTTATATTCAAGTTTGATAGTTTTAAAAATGAATAAATACAAATTAATTTTTATTTAGTTTCGGAATTGTTTTAAAAGAATTCTTTGAGCTGAAATAATTCCGTATCTTCAATCAAAAAACTCGGAGTGTTCGATGTTCGTTGTTAGGTATGTTTGTTTTTACTTTTTTGAATGCGTTTTCATAGAGAGCGTTTTTCTTCTTCGAAACCAATTTTTGGCATGCGATTGTGCCATACATAGGTTCATGGTTTGGGCGAGAAGTGGGTGAGATAACTAGTTTTTTCCCATGCATACTTTTTCACAGGAAAAACTTTTCCGGTTATTTCGTTTAATCATATGTTCATGTAGTTCCTGGTTTTGAAGATGAAAGAGGAAAGCAAAAGAAAACACACACACGGAATTGCATTCCAAACAAATTGAATTTCATTTTGTTGGCAAAAAGTTTTGTGTTTTTTTTTTTTCAAGATGATTTCCGTAGAAACTCTTAAAGACCTTTTTTAACTTAAATACAAAAAAATATGCAATTTTTATGTGTGCCAAGTAAATTAATGGATTTCCATCAGCATCATCATTTTTACAGGACTCTCGGTGGAGATTTGCCAAATTTACTTAATTTTCAATGAGTGCCACGAGAGAGAATGAATGCGGGGGGGCTTTAGCTATAAGCATTAAAAATGTAAGCCCGTGTGCCACTTATGTTAGTACCTAATATTATGTGGTATGGTGTGGAGTCAATTTTGTTAAATGAGAAAAGTTGGCTTGGTCTTGCTCACGCTATGTAGTCTGTAGGTGGAATGATTTTTTTTTCGCGTTGATGATGAGGATGACTATAATGCGAGATAGGAGGATTTGATTTAATTTTTTATAAATTTTTCCCTTGGGTGAATTTAGAATATGATTGGAATGCAAATTTTTTCGCATGAATTTTTAACAACAAATATGTTTAAACTCTGAAATGAAGTGAGTTAATAGAGAAGTTGCTTGTAGCTAAGTATAAAATGGATAGGTTTGTAATAATTTACTTTTAATATTTCACAAGCTTAAAGTTTTTAAAGAAATTGTCTTTTTTCCTTCAATCAACAATCTAATGTGGAAACATACATATTCCCATCTAAAAATAATGAACTATTGAGTTTTAAATTTAACTTCTTGAAAATCAAAGTTTCGCGTGAACTCATTACACAGTTTTTACTGTACCACATATGTATCTATGTACAGTGTTGGTAAAAACTAAAACACCTTAAATTAATTATCGGTTTGAAATGTTTTTTTTTTAACATCTTTAAATTACTTTATTTTCTAACTGTTTTTAAATATAATTGATTAAGAAAACTAATTCTTAAACGAACATTTAGTGTACATTCTCCAACTTTAAAACATAAATTGAAACAATCGCATAAATAACTATCCACGATTTATTTTAAATATTGTTTGATAAAACTTTTAAGAACTATTAACACTTTAGGCCCAATTCATTATTTGCAATGTCACTAGAGTCGAAGTAAAAATTTTTTAGAGAAATGTCTGTGAATGCGTGAAATGAATATTCTTTTACACATAATAATGCAGAAAGACGAAAAAGGACTCTGAAAAAAATGAGTGTGGGGTGTTTTTTACCGTAGCAATTTAAAATAAAATGCACGACTGGGTAGCACGAGCCTGCTCCTGTATGCAAAGAGTCTGTTTAAAGTACCTAAGTATATAAGATTTAAAAATATACCTGTAAAACAAGTTTGTCTTCAAAGATATAAATGTCATTTGACTTGTCAAAAAAACCTCGCGATTCATCCGCGATTTAAAAAAAAAAAAAACATTTTTTTAAGATTCAAAATTTTAACTGAAAAATAAGTTTGTCTTCAAAAATTTAAATGCCATTTTATAAATCAAAAATTCTTAATTTTTCAAATTTTTTTTGAAAATCGTTAGATCGGTTTGTTTTTGACCAACAAAATTGTATTGTTAGTTTGATCTTAAAAAAAAAAAGGAAAAAAACGCCTTACGCGAATCTGCTCAAAACCTTAACTTCCATGTTTGCTCTCAATAGACCCAATGGTTTAGGCTGTAGGAGAGTGGACAAACAGACAAAACCGACCGGACGGAATCGCGGGACCCACTTTTTTCGACTTGTCTACCATCGTAATATCATGTTTGATTAAAATCTCGATTTCAAATTTGTTTACGAGTACAAAACTTGCCATATAGTTCCTATATGTTGCAAGTAAAAATTACAGCTTAGTTAATTGGGAAGTTTCGAGAACTTTTCTTGTAGTGCTGTGCTACTGAAAAAGATGTAATGGGAGGAAATAAACCAGGTTTCAACCACATCAATGAATGTGCTACAAGAAGTTTTTACTGAGATAAGTCAACAATTTTAAAAAATTTTGAAACAATTGTCAACATTTATTTAAAGGGTTCATGTTCCTCTAACGATGTAGAATAAAAAGAAGATGTAGTTTAGCTGCTTTCTAGTGCAGAAGAAGTCGAGGTTATAGAAGCAAATAAACCAGCAGAGGCAATTTCAGCTATCAACAATAACCTAAAGTTTTTTAAAGATCAATATGAGACCGAAGTATGGACACTTTTCTGCTTAAGAAATTTACGAGAGAAAGCAATACCATAGAGTATGTTTAAGAAAAAAAAGTGAACGAAATTTGTTGGTTGTGCGAACGACTTTCACTCATTACAGACACTAAATATCCTTAATCCGTTTTTAGAAAACGAACGACTGTTTCCTTTTCGTTTTTTTTTTAATTATGAGAAAAATTCATCTTAAAACATAAAGAATTAAAGACGTGTTGTTAAATAATCTCCTTGTCCACCGCATACTGCGATGAACCGGTAAAGGTTTAATGTCCATACCCCTTTGCCTTTTTGCTTACTGGTGTATAAATTTTGCATGCATAATATTTTTGATAAAATTTCCTCAAATACTTTCACTATATAGTAATACCTCTCACTTAAATTCTTTTTTTTTCTGTTTTGTACCGAAAGTTAGTTGATATCAAAACCCACTTAATTTGCATTTTTGAACAGGTGCCTTTCGGTTTGCACTAAAAACGGCAATAATTCACATTCCCAAGGACAACCACAAAACCAAAAACAAAAAAAATGTTTTTCCTTCCTTTTTCCCCCCCTTCATGTGCCCTTAAACCTTTTTTTTTGTTTCGTCCTTGATAGTGGAAATAGAAAAATTGCCAATTTATGTATCAGGATTAACAGAATGAAAGACACAACCAGAAATAAAAACAAAAAAAAAAAAACATCAGACACCCTCTGATAATTTTCGTTCCTAAATCTTCTTCTATACAAACAGGAGATATAAATAGAAAATAAAAAAAAAACGGATGTATACATATATAATAGAAATAACGGCCATTTCCAAACGAAGGATAACAAATAACATATTTTTCCCATTAAAAACTCTCACAATAAACTTCAAATTGCACAAAAGCATATATACCAGTCACGATTCGCACGACTCACGAGTAGTCATCTCTTTTCGGTCGATGGTTGTCGGGCGTCGACGTTTTTCGTTGTCGTAGTCTCGTCCTTAATGCACATCCTGCCATGGCACTTTAGACAACTGCATCTACACAAATATTAAACTAGAAACAACTAGCTATTGCTTTAGTTTCAAATCTTTACGCATGGGCCCCTTCAAATAAAAATTTTTGTTCAAGGCTCCATGATGAAATAGGGCCTTACTCAAGTATAAATCCAGAGTAAACCAAGGGAAATAAGCGAACAGTCAATAAAAAATAGGTAACCCAAAAGAGAGACAAAAAAACAGAGTTGGTTAAGGCATTCTACACATTCTTGAAAAGCGGTTAAAGAAATAATATTTATCTTTCATAGTGACTCCTAAACTGAACGCTAGAATAAACTGATCTGCATTACTGGCAGTTGGAATTTTATGGAAGAATTGTTTAAGGGGGGAATGCAACTGACTAATTCTACAGATTATTGTTTGTACAAATATTGAGAAAACAACGAGAGGCATGATAAAGCGATATAAACATATCGGTTATACGTTATACCTCTAACGCCTATTATTTTAATGCTCACTTTTGGATTCCGTGATCTGTAAATCTATATCCAAAAAGTATAATTTGCAATACCGAAAATTTTATTATTCAATAAGAAGTGATCAGTGAACCGAGTAAAGAAAGTTAATTAGTTTTCTAGATGCAAGTGACGCTCATCAAGGACAGCAGACAGCGTTGGGGTTTTGAAGTATTAAATTCTAAATGGTTTACTCCCCATTGCTGTCCACATTAGAATTTAATGAGCTTACATAAAAATGTGAATATATAACTTACTTACTTACTTACTTAAAATGGCGCTACAGTCCGGGGCAGATCTGGGCCTCAACCAACATGCGTTTCCAGCCAGCTCGGTCCCTAGCTAGCTGTCTCCAATTTCACACGCCAAGTTGGTTGAGGTCTTCACCCACCTGGGTGCGCCACCTGAGTCGCGGTCTTCCCCTACTGCGCTGTCCCTTGGGATGGGATTCGCAGACATTCCGTCCTGGAGCGTTGATGTCCATTTGCTCTACATGACCTAGCCATCTAAGCCGTTGGACTTTAAATCTGCAATCTAGGTCAGTGTCGCTGTACAGCCCGTACAGTTCGTCGTTATATCTTCTCCTTCATTCTCCATCTATGCATACGGGAATCAAAAATCACCCGAAATTTTTTTCTCTCGAAGCATCCTAAGACGTTTTCATCTTTCTTTGATAGTGCCCAGGCGCCATAAATCACAACCAGGATGATGAGTGTTTATAGATAGTGATTTTAGATGCTCGAAAGAGGACTTTACTTCTCAATTGCCTTCTTAGTCCAAAGAAGCAGCGATTTGCCAGAGTTATTCTTCGTTTCATTTCAACGTTGGTGTCGTTGTCTGTGTTAATAGCGAGCGGTTCCTAGGCTGTCCATGGTGACGTTTTGTCCAAGACGTCGTCGTTCAATGTCCTTTTTTGATGACGGCATACACATGGTCTTGCACTCATTGACCACTAAACCCATCGCTTTCGTCGCAATGCTCAAAAAAGGCTCCACTGACATCACGCTTTGATCTTTCAATTATGTCAGTATCATCTGCGTATCCGAGTAATTGGATGGACCTTTGGAAGATTGTGCCTCTAGTGTTGACGGTTGAATTTTGCACCATTCTTTCCAGAACGACGTTGAAGAAGTTGCATGACAGTGCATCGCCTTGGCTAAAACCTTTTTTGACATCGAAAGGTTCTATTAAGTTGTTTCCAAACTTGATGGAGCAGCGTGAATCCATGGGTATCCTGCACAAACGAACGAGTTTGTTATCGATGTTGTTGTCGATGCTGTCATATGCGGCCTTGAAATCTATGAAAAGATGGTGAGTGTCGATTTGTTGTTGGGTTTTTTCCAGGATCTGGCGTAATGTAAATATTTGATCGACTGTGGACTTTCCTGGTGTAAAACCACACTTATAAGGACCATTCAGGTTGTTGACGATGGGTTTTATACGTTCACATATTACGGCAGAGAAGATTTTATATTCCTCTATAGTTGGTGCAGTTTAGAGGGTCTCCTTTTTTCAGGATCGGGCATACAATACTGAGGTTCCATTCATCGGGCATGCTTTCTTTCGACCATATTTTACAGATAAGTTAGTGCATGCTCCTAACTAACTCATATCCAGCTGCTTTAAAGAGCACGGCATTCAAGCCATCCGCTCCAGTGGCTTTATTAGACTTCAGCTTAGATATGGCAATCTTTACTTCGTCTAAGTCGGGAGGACGGGATTGGTGGCTTTACTCGTCTATGTTGATCATCCTACCTGACAGCGGAATTCGGTTCGTCGTCTGCGAAGTGATCTTTCCATATACTCAGCATTGACTGTGGTTCCACTATGATGTTTCCTTTTTCGTCCTTGCAGCCTTCGGTTCTAGGTTTCTGTACCTGTGAATTTCGTTGTGTTGGCGGCAGAGAACTTCGAGAAAGGTTTTTTGTAACTCGGTCGAAAAAGGATTTTGCGATCTCTGGCGATTGTAGCCGTTTGACGTTGTACCTTCTCCCAGCACCTCCCTGTTTTGCCTTGGGTCTGGAAATCCGAAGTGCTAACTTGGCTACAACGAGGTAGTGTTCCGAGTCGATGTAAGCTACTAGGAAAGTTCGGACATCCATGATGCTGGAAGCGTGTATGGCGTCGATAGCAATATGGTCAATCTGGAGAACTCCAAGTTCCTTTGTGGTTGCTGAGGTGTGGAAAACGCGTGCTGGCTACCATGACGATTCGCCCCGCAGCAAAATCTATGATCCTAAATCCGTTGTCGGAAGTGTTGTCGTGCAGGCTGTTTTGCCGATTATTTAACCAAAGATGTCTTCCCTTTCTAGCTTGGCATTAAAATTGCCCAGGACAATTTTAATATCGTAGCTAGGACACTACTTATATGTTTTGTCTAAGAGCTCGAAGAACATATCTTTGGTGTTGTCATCTTTCTCTTCTGTTGGGGAGTGCGCTCATATCAGGCTATTGTTGCCGAATTTAGAATTGATGCGTATGGTCATGAGGCGCTCATTGAAGCACCTATAGCTCAAGACGTCTTGCTAAGTCTGGCTCCAATGACAAAGCCGCATCCATATAAGCGCTGTTGGTTTTCGTGGTAGCAGTCACCATAGTAAATATCGCAGTTTTTCATCCTCTTTTAATTCTTCGGCCGCACGTGGTCTATTTAGGGACCTAACATTCCGCGTGCATATCTGAAGTCTGTTGTCCTTAATTAGTTTATCGAAGCGTGGATTTAACTACTTATTTTTTCCTTCAGAATTCAGCTGGACGAAAGACGATAAAATACATATATCGCCGAAAAGGTTGAATTTTGCCAACTTCACTCCCCAACACTTATGTACCAGTATGATACACATGCTTTTTGTTCTTCGTTGGAAAGAACGAATTTTATATCAGAATTTTTTAAGATTCTTCTCTTATCGTAGATATTCTCTCCGGTGAAGACCAGATAGCAACCAGACAACTGCTCACGAAGGCCAATCTTTTCAGAGTAATGCCAACGCAGTAAATACGACTCAATTGAACTATTTGATAATAGATATTTTCAACGTACCTTCGGTTATAAGCCAATATTTCTGAAGTTTTCAACAGTAACAGCAGCAATGACTTAATGACAATCCCGTTTCAAAAATAGCTCTAAAACCTTAAAGCCGCCATCAGTTGCAGTGATTCAAAACATTGGGTTTAAAATCCTAAACTAATTTTTTAGGACTGTGTTTAACACCATGACAAGACATTGAAGTTTTTTATTTTAGATGTTTGAGGAAGAAACGTTGCAAGTGTAACATAAATTGATAAAATAAAGTCAGCATATTTGGAACTTGAAAGGAAGAAAACGTTGCAATTCCTCGAATCCTAAAGCACCTAAGCAAAATCAGTTTCATTACACTCTTTCAGAACGCTAAATTGCTTAATTCTTAGAGGAAATGTTGAGATCAAAATGTGCATTAGAGTTAACCATAGATAAAAATAATAATCAAATAAATTTTATAATTTCGCTTCTAGTTGAGACACTTCAATCTGAGTTTAACTACGACTTATTTTGAAAACATTGTCCAAGGTGATTTGTTGCTTGCAAGTTCCTTTTTTTGGTTCGAAATAAATGTTTAACGAGGGTTAAGAACAGGAACTTGGATGATCCTTACCAATAGATTAATTTAGTTAAGCTTTAAAACGTGGACTTTTCAGATAATGATTTATGTTAGATATTAAAGAAAATTGAGTGTTCTAGGGCTATGTTGGCAGTGGGTGAAGTTTTGTCTGTTTCAATTAAGCTCATCAATCGAATTCGATTTTTTAAAAAATCGTGGATCATGTACTCTACCGTGATCTAACTAGGCTTAAGTGCCAACGGTCCCAGGCCCCTATAATCTTCATAGATTCAGCCCTGGTCGATTAGTTCTTTTCTCGCTCAGTGGAGTGTGCAATTTTGTTCCATGTTTTCTAGTTTCTGTTCTTCTTTTTATATTTTTCTTGTGTTATTATTTTCTTCGTGCACTGACGTTGTGTTGTAGGATGTCAAAAAATATCCTTTCAGCGAGAAGCAAAATTTAATAATAATTCGTCATCGCATCGTATAGCTTTTCCTTTTCTACACCAACTCGAACATATCCTCATAAAGAGAGCCCCCTCCGCCCAAATAGTCTCACGAACTTATGTTGGTTTGAAAAATCTATCTAAACCTCGCCAATGCGCTTCATGTCCAATCTAGGATCAGAAGAATCTTCCGCTTGGCTTTGTTTTTACCTTCCGTCCGCGCACCGCCACCGCCATCGTCAACGTCTCGTTTCAAATCCTTGAAATGTTTTCTATGTATATCTTTTCTACGGCTAAGGCTACCTTGTTTTTTTCATTTTTTGTTTGGGATGAAACCTTTTATACAGTCGCTTTGGTCCTTTCCGCAGCACATCAGGAGAGAGTCATGCTGTTCTAGGAAGGACTGCAGAGAAGTTGACTTAACTGCAATCAACTTTAATAACATCACAGAATGTCAATAAATCCTTGAAAGTATCCAATAGCTGATGATGGGGCGAAATGGTCCTTACGATGATGCAGGCTGGTACTGGTGCAGGTTCCTATATAGTATAGTGCTCATGTTGGTGCTTCTAGCTCTTACATTTTTACATGGTTTTTTGTTGCAACAAATAGAAAAATAAGAATCAGCCTTAAGGATGCAATTGTGCTGCTGCATTTGTTGTTTTTATTTTGTGTTACAATTGTTCTACGATGCGATGTGAAAGTAAAGGTAATTTGAAGGATTCGTTCCTTGTTCGTTGCCTTCGGTTCGGTTCGGTTCGGATTGGATATACGATATACCTTGTATATGAGTCTCTAGATCTAGCTCTACTCTACAAACCTATGTTTATTGAGCACGAAAGGCTGTTCTAGTTTCCTTGTGATAGATATATTTTTTCCAAGCAACGTGGAAGAAGGTTTTTATGTGGCAATGAGGTAAATCGTTTGACCATTTGTTAAGGATTTGTTCTTTTTTTTTTCTTGACTATTTTCGATCGTTTAAAGTGTGGATGCTGCAGTTTCTTGGTTGCCAGATGGTGTTGTTGTATAAAATTGCTTATTGCCTTTACTGCAGGTGGAAAGGATAAAATTAAAAAAAGCAAGTTCTTTTTTCTTTTTTAAAAATGTGATATCTGCTGGCACAGCAAAGTTTACAGGATTTTTTTTTTATTTTCTTGTTTTATTTGAGAGAATTTATTTACACGAAGAAGGACTATCGAATGAATATTTAAAGAACAAACAATACTGGATGTGGGTAGGTATATGTATGTGTATGTACCTATGGATAGATTTATACGGATGTCGAAAGTGGGTTGTTAAAATGTTGGTATATTGCAACTACTGTGGTATTAATGCGGATTTTATTTAATATTTAAGCAAACAATAATATTGAGCTGTCAACAGAATAACAAGAAATGGAAGAAAAGTAATTTCCGATATATAGGTAAATCGGCAAGAGTCTAAAGTTGGTGGTTATGTAGGTATAAAGTTGTATATGAGTTTTATCGGAAGGATATACAGATACCCATCAGTTTTTTCTTTTATTGTTCCGAATTATAATTAAAGAGATTGTATGGTGACAATTTTGATTAAAGTTTAAAAAAAAATAGGATAATTTGTTTGGTTTTGGTATTTCTTTTATGTCAATATTATTGAGTTTCTTCAAAACGAGTTTTAAGGCTAAATTAAATTTAAAGGAGTTTCGACTTTGTAGTCTTCCAATTTTTCAGATTAAACACACACTTGTTTTGCTTGGAAGTTATGGATTGAAATGTTGTTTGTTATTTTTTACTTCAGAAATGGAGACCCTTCGCTTTTATGGACATTCTACACTTGTAAACCCAATTCCTGAGGATGGATCTAAAAACGACGATGAATTGGCGGCAGATTCTGATATGGAATTGGGCACTCAAGAAATTCTTCATAACCAAAGCGTTGGCCTAACTGTGGATGAAACTGACGAGGAGTCAGAATCAGAGAATGCACCCAATATAGCAACGACATCGAAAGCAAAAATTAAAAAACCAAGCAAAAAGTTTTTTCGAAAAAGGGTCATCTTCCTGCTTACGATGAAGAACAATTTAAATTCAAAGGATCTATCGAACTCCAGAATATGTAAAAAGACTAAAGGCACCATCAGATTTTTGTAGTTTTTTTTACCGATGATTTGATGAATTTAATTGTAGAGGAGTCAAATAAAAAAGCTCTTCAGGACAATATAAACAAGCCGGCGAATATGTATATCAATAAGCGAGATGGATTAGTTCATTGGGATGGTGATATACATGTCTTGTTGTCAACTACCGGCTGCGAGGCGTTATTGGAATAAGTCTGTTGGACAATCCTTTATTTTTTAAACTATGACATGCAACAGGTGGGAAACAATCAAAATATTCCTTCATTTCAATGACAATACCAATTTTAAACAATATGGGACAGAAGGATATGACAAACTCTTCAAAGTAAGACCACTCTTAGAGAAAATAAGGGAGCGGTTACTGCTGATTCCAAAAGAGGAGTTCCTCGCCGTAGATGAGCAAATAATACAAACTACGTGTCGGCATGAAATAAAACAATTTAACCCTGCCAAACCTCACAAATGGGGTTACAAGAACCAAGTGCTAACTGGAGTGTTTGGTTCAGTTAAGATTTTGACATTTTTACAGGAGAACAGAGCAACAAAATTCCTGACGGTCACCTGATTTGGGCATGAGTGGGAATGTTGTTCATCGACAGTGGAAAAAAATGTGAACTACAAAATATTTTTTGACAATTGGTACAATAGCCTGAATTTGCAGATTCATTTGCTCAAAAATGGGCTCTTACCACTGGGTACCGTAAGGCTCAACAGAGTTCCAAATTCAAGAATGCAGACTGAGGAGCTGAAAAAAGGGGACGTGGAAGCATGGTTGAAAAAGTGGTCACAGTTGATGGAGTTGAATTGGTCTGGTTTCCTGGTTTGACAACAAAATCGTCAGCATGATGTCACCGTATGTTGGTAGCAACCCAGTAGTAGAAAGACGCCGTTATTTCAGAAAGAATAAGCAGTACCAATATATTTTTGCTCCTAAGTCTGTCGAGGTATACAACAAGTATATGGGCGGCGTCGATTCGCTGGATTCAATGCTTGGATTATACCGTGTTCCTTTGTGATCCAAAAAGTGGTACAAAAGAATATTTTGTTCATGTGATAGACTTATGTATAGTGAATGCGTGGATTATTTGGAGTTGTGAGAACGACTTCCAATTACCGTTATTTTATTTTAAACTTGCTGTTGAGGAGCACTTATGCAGGGCTAATAAGCTAGCTTTAAAAAAACGCGACCGACCTGGTAATGTACTTACTCCTGGAACTCCTGAGGCTTCTGGCTCTCCAATATCAATTAGAACTCCAACTACCATCACAACACCGACAGTCACACCAAAAAGAAGGGCCCCTTCAAGGCATCAAGACTTCACTCTTTCTTCCATATATTAGAAATGTGAATATATGGGAATAACTCCCTTTCCAATATTTTAATAAACATATTTAACGAAATAGTACAAACAAAACAGATTCATTAACAATGGAAAGAAACAACGATAAATGCACAAAAAAGGAAATTAGGACGATATCGAAAACATAGACCCATAAGTAAGCTCTTCTCCAAAACGCTTTACAGGACCATCAAAGAAGACTTTAATATTCATTCAACCAAGAGAACAAGCTGGATTTAGAGAAGGACCATTTGCAGATGCATTTTAGCTACCTGTTTATTTTCTATTTGTTGAATTTAGTAAAGCATTTGACTATGCCTTTAACACTAAATGATATGTTCCACTCTGAAAAATCAAAACATAAACCCAAATAGAGACGAATAAAAACATAGGGTCCGCCATCTAACTTGTTTTTTTGTCAGCTAGCGCTTATTTCGTGAATGGTAACACATAGCTCATATGTCTGATTTAATAATATGTTTTATCCTTCGCTGAACGAACACGCTTAGAGAAGATGCCGATTTTGCCAAAAAAGATCATTAGTTTGACTTGAGTCACTGTTTGGTGCCGTGTGCGGTCATAATTGGACCAATTTTCTTCAAAAATGACCAAGGAGTGGCCTTTACAGTCAATGGTGATCGTTATGGGGCCTGTTTAACAAATGTTTGTAAAAAAAATTTCAAGAGGAGGATATTGGAGATTTACTTTCACATTTCTATTTAGTTTAGCTCTTGAAGACATTTTCCAAACAACTAACTGGAAAACGATTTTAATGCCAAGCTAGGAAGGTAAGACATCTTTGGTGGAATAACCGGGAAGAACAGCCTGCACCACAACACTTCCGACAACGGATTCAGGCTCATAGATTTTGCTGCGGGGCGACACGTCATGGTAGCCAGTACGCGTTTTCCACACCTCAACATCCACAAAGGAACTTGGACTTCTCCAGATCAATCTACCTTCAACCAGATTGACCAGACACGCTTCCAGCATCATGGATGTACGAACCTTCCGAGGAGCTAACATCGACTCGGACCACTACCTCGTTCTAGCCAAGGTAGCACTTCGGATTTCCAGACCAATCAGAGAAGCCGCCTCAGATGTGCTAGGTTTCAAACAGCCACCAACAAGGAACACCTGGTTTGATGAGGAATGTCGGGATTCAAAAGCAGCCCCTGGTTTGATGAGAAATGTCGGCAGGCGAATGCAGCCAAACAACAGGCACGCAAAGCGCTGCATAAAAGGACGAGAGCTACTCATGAGCTCTATGAGCAGAAGAGGCGAGAGGAACGCTGACTTCTCAGAAGGAGAAAGAGACGGCATGAGAAGCGTGCGGTCAAAGATGTTGAGAGGTTTAAAAGCAGGAATGAAGTTCGAAAGTTTTATAAACAGATGAAACGAAATTTACAGGTACATAAACCTAGAACCGATGGCTGCAAAGACAAAAGTGGAAACATCATAGTGGAACCGCAGTCAATGCTGAGGATATGGAAGGACCACTTCTGCAGACTGTATAACGGCGACGAAGAACTGAATTCCCCTGTCAGGCAGGATGATCCATTCAACATAGACGACGAAAGCTACCAATCCCGTCCTCCCGACTTAAACGAAGTAAAGATTGCCATATCTAAGCTGAAGTCTAATAAAGTCGCTGGAGCGGATGGCTCTTTAAAACAGCTGGAGATATGTTGGTAAGGAGCATGCACCAACTTATCTGGAAGGTATGGTCGGAAGAAAGCATACCCGATGAATGGAACCTCAATATTGTTTGCCCGATCCTGAAAAGAGGAGACCCTCTAAACTGCACCAACTATAGAAGAATCAGTCTACAGTTGATCAAATATTCACATTACGACAGATCCTCTAAAAACCCCAGGAACACCAAATCGACTACCACCATCTTTTCATAGATTTCAAGGCCGCATATGACAGCATATACAGGGACGAGTCTAGTTTTGGCATCCCTGCCAAACTCGTCCGTTTGTGCAGGATGACCATGGAGAATTCACGCTGCTCCATAAAGGTTGGAAACAACTTAACAGAACCTTTCGATGTCAAAAAAGGTTTTAGACAAGGTGATGCGCTGTCATGTGATTTTTTTAACATCGTACTTGAAAGAAAAGTGCAGAGCTCACACGTCAATTCTAGAGGCACTATTTTCAAAAGTCTGTCCAATTAATAGCATATGCTGATGACATTGACATAATCGAACAAACTCAGCGTGATGTCAAGGGGCTTTTGTTAGTATTGAGGCAGAGGCAGCAAAAATGAGTTTAATGGTTAATGAGGGCAAAACAAAGTACATACTGTCATCAAAAAAGGACAAACAACACAGACGTCTTGGTCAAAACGTCACTATCGACAGACGTAACTTTGAGGTAATCCAGGACTTCTTCTACTTAGGCTCCGCTATAAACGTAGAAAACAACACCAGCGCCAGTGTTGAGATCAAACGCAGAATAACTCTTGCTAACCGCTGTTTCTTTGGACTAAGAAAGCAATTGAGTGGTAAAGTCCTCTCTCGAAGGACCAAAGTGTTGCTATAAAGACCCTTATCATCCCCGTACTGACGGTGCAGAAGCATGGACTGTGACAAAAGCGGATGAAAGCACCTTGGGTCACTTCGAGAGAAAAGTTCTTTGTGTGATCTACGGTCCCGTATGCATAAAAGGGGGTGGAGGAGAAGATGGAACGACGAGCTGTACGGGCTGTACAGCGACGTAGACTTAGCAAGAAGAGTAAAAGTCCAACGACTAAGATGGCTGGGTCACGTAGAGCGCATGGAAACCAATGCTCCGGCCCGGAAAGTCTTCGAATCCACACCCACAGGACAGCGCAGTAAAGGAAGACCGCGGATCAGGTGGCGCGCACAAGTGGAAGGTGGCCTCACTCAACTTGGAGCGCGAAACTGGAGACATCTAGCTAGGGACCGAGCTAGATGGAGAAGTTTGTTGGGTGAGGCCCTGGTTTACACAGGACTGTAGCGCCACCTTAAGTAAGTAAGTAAGTAGTAACTGGAAAACAATATATCGGATAAGGATAAAGTTCTTATTTTTTCTAAAGCGTCACACATTTAAGACATGTTGACGGAACTAACTAAACTTGTGTGTAAAAATTATAGACTTCAAATAAACAAATCGAAAACTAAAGCCATTATAAATCACATAAAAGACCTTAGACCAAGGAGCTGGCCAAAGAAAGAAATAGAAACAGGAAAACAAGAGACCAGCAGGACGACCCTATAAAGATAAGATGACGATCTAACACAAAAATGAACAAATTGGTACAGCGAGGTCAAAAATAGAGACTTACGGAAATCTTTGGGGGAGGCTTACATCAGTAACCAATGTTTATTACTTAAATAATTATTTTTTTTATTTTATGTATATTTAAATTCAATTCAAAACTACAAATTTATAAAAATTTTGAACTTTATCAAAAATCAAAATATGTACATAATGTATATGCAAGTAGGATTTAATCAAAATACCTAAGGCATTAATAGCTTAGGATACAAATATTGGGAGCCAGAATTTTTAAAAGAATATTTTTTTTTTAAATTCGAATTTAGTACACTTCATTTATTAAAAGTTTTGTATGAATGTGATAGACAAATCGACAGACTAGATGGGAAGTTTTCAGTGTGGGTCGTATCCCAGCCTTTAAGTTTTTGGAAACTATTTCTTAAAAAAGCTTGTCTTTAAAATAACAAAATGAAGAGCTATAACACTCTTTTTGAGTATCTTTGTGAAAATCAGTCGGTCAAGTCCAAGAATTTCAAAACATTAGTGATTTTTAAGCTTGACCTTAAATATAATGTAAGTTAAGAAAATACAGATTCTCTTTTTACAACATAAAGAATTTTATAAAAAAAACATTTTGTAAATGGCTAAGCAAAAAAAAAAAAAACGAAGAGAGCTCTGATAGGTCGAAAACACTAAAAAGAAATAAGTTTGAAGCGAACTGTCCAACTTCCAATGAGAAGTTAATATTTACAAATTTGACTGATTACCTTTATATTGGAGAATGAGTCTAATGAACTTAATGTCCTTACAACACAGACCTAAAAAATAAGAAGCAATTCGAAAAAAAAATAAGAAAGAAAGAAAATTTAGGATAAAATGGGATTGATACTCCAAAACAAGGTTTCGGGAATACAATAGAAGGTAGTACGACATTTAAGTTCCTTGATAATTTTGAAATAATTGCGAAATAAATATAAAAGCCGAAATATTAATGAAATTTAGAAATAATATAAATAAGCATAAGCTTTCATAATACACAAGAGACACAAAAAACTTGTTGCAAACAAAATATTACAAAAACTGTTCACAAAGAGCTGCCTTGGAGAATAGGTACTTAAATAATAAGTTGTCACTATCTGAAAATGCTCAATACATACATCATCTTAAGTAAAAAAAATTCACCCAAGAGAATTGGATTCCAGATAAATGGCCTGCAGAAATTCCAGATACTTTTGAATAACCAATCAATTTTAATTATTTAAAGCTTTTACTGAGACCAATGAAATAAAAACTATAATTCAATTTTCTTAAAATCTAAAATACCTGAAACTTCTAATTTGAAATATTTTACAATTCTAATCTGAAATGTTCAATAATTTCATAGTTCAAAAACGAAATTTTTGATTTTTTTTGCATTGAAATGATTATTGTATGTAATTTGTTTGTATAAATCAATGCTATAATAAGCTTCTGTATTTTTTGCAATTTCCAAGCTATTTTGTATCAATTTTTAGCCAATGTTCTGAAAAATTGTTTGACGGAGAGAAATAGATTCTTCTTTTCATACAAATTTCTTTTAAAAACTTTAAATGAATTCCCATTGGTTTTTGGTTATTAACTTTAAGAAAAATTGTAAGTAAATATATTTATTTAAAAAGAAGTGAAAAAATCATTGTACTTATTATACAAATAAAATAACTAATATTTGTTTATTAAAAAATAACTCACCAAAAAATGCATTTGATTTTCATTTTCCAAACCGTTGTTAGAACATGTCACAACAGGAACTATTAAATAAACACGACCGGGACGCGACGACGACAGAGACAACGGCACTGACTCCTTAACGTATGCAAACAAAATTTCTTCAAAACAAGCGAATGAAGTTAAATTTTACTTGAAAATTAAAGACACTTTCAGAAAAACTATTCTAATTTTTACTAATTAACACGAATTTTACACTTTAAACAAATTTAATTAAAACTATGAACGTTAGACATTTATGACTATCCCGATAAAACACAGGCACTTCGAACTTATCACTGCGGAATCACAAAATAAACTAGACCTAGGAGAGTAACAGGCACAGACATACTAATTCTCAAATTGAGTTTCGATTAAGTAAATTGCATTTGCGCTGATTGCAACAACTACTATTGCACTGTGGAGCGTGGGAGAATGTGTGAACAAAGATGGGGAAATGTTGAGCACAAATAGGAAATGCAAAAACTGATGGGTTTACAAATAGCAGTTTAGATAATAATATTTATAGATAAATTTTAATAATATTGCAATTTTTAATTATTTTAAATTCTGAAGAGTCTAGTAAAATTTTGTTAGAGAATGAATTAGAAAATTTAAAAACTGCTTTTAATATTAAAACATATGTACATATAAGTGTGTACTTCGTTTAATAGAAAACTTTAAACAAAAGGAATGGGTTATTTGATAATATTTATCATCAAAATAAGGGCAGATCCAAACTGTTAAAGCCTTACAACATAAATCTTTTATCAAAATCCTTTTGGATCATCAGTATATAAAGTTTTTGATGAAAACTCTCTTGTCAAACATTAACAAAATGATTATTTTCAAGAATTCAGTGCACGTTTTCATTACTTACTGAAGATGGCGCTAGAGTCCTGTGTGAGCTAGGGACTCACGATACAAACTTCTCCATCTAGCTTGGCCCCTAGCTATATGTCTCCAGTTTCGCGCTCAAAGTTGGGTGGCGTCACTTTTCACTTGTGCGCGCCACCTCATCCGCTGTCTTCCTCTACTGCGCTGTCCTGTGGGTGTGGATTCGAAGACTTTCCGGGCCGGAGCATTCGTTTCCATGAGCTCTACGTGTCCCAGCCATCTTAGTAGTTGGACTTTTACCCTTCTTGCTAAGTCTTCGTCGCTGTACAACCCGTACAGCTCGTCGTTCCATCTTCTCCTCCACTCCCCTTGGATGCATACGGGGCCGTAGATCACACGAAGAACTTTTCTCTCGAACCGACCCAAGGTGCTTTCAACCGCTTTTGTCATAGTCCATGCTTCTGCACCGTATAGCAGGACGGGGATGATAAGGGTCTTATATATCGCCACTTTGGTGCTTCGAGGCAAGGCTTTGCCACTCAATTGGTATCTTAGCCCAAAGAAACAGCGGTTAGCAAGAGTTATTCTGCGTTTGATCTCAACACTGGCGCTGGCGTTGTTTTCTGCATTTATAGCGGAGCCTTGGTAGAAGAAGTCCGACATTTATATGGGTGTAGGTGTAGATTTAAACGCAAAATACGCCACAATGTGCCATAAGACAGACACAATTTTTGAGAACGACGAGGAATCAACACATTCTAGTCTTCGGCAACTTTTTCACTTACACTTTACATCAGCGAAATTTTTGACATTCTACGAAATATGGTTAGGCAATCGGAAACTCTATGCTTAATTTCCATTGCAGTCCATCAAACTGCGATAATAACTTACTCCAGAACAACAAGAACAAAAACAACTTAACGGAAGAAAAAAATAGGTACATCATAAACGCATACCTTCACTAATTCTAAGAAAAAAAAATTAAGGTGGGTAGGAATAGTACTTTATCTACCTCCTGGATACAAACTTAGATAGGTTTTTTTTCAGCGTTATAAGCTTTTGTTTTCCTTAAAGTAACTCTTTACTATCCTTGGGCACTTTCACTGCTGGAAAAACAGAAAAAAAGTGCAGGTCCGTCAGTTTGGAACGTCTTGGAATACAGGGTGGTGCTTTTAATATCAACAAAATATTTAAAAGCAAAACTAAGGATTTTAATAGATCAAAGATTCTGTCAAATAAGTTCGTGCATAAGAAAGCTAATTCTAATTATCAGTTTTATTAAATTTTATATTATTTTTAAAGTTTGAACAAATAAATATTATTTTGAAACTCAAATAAAAATACAAAAGATTTCCAAATTAGATTTAATAATGTAGGTATAAAATCTGTGTGTCAAACACTGTTCAAAACTTTGATAATCACCTTTTTGTAAATGAAGCCATTGTTAATCATATAAATAATGTTAATTTTGATCTTGTGTGAAATTATGTTAACTTAGAAATCTGCAAATGCAAAATTATATAAATTGTTACATTTTTGATGCTCACATAAAATTAAAAAGCTTTTCAGAAAAGTAAGATCTTTCAGTAATTTATTTTAAATTTCGTAGAATTTTTAAAATATCTCCCATTTCAAACTTAATATCTTAACTGGAGAGCACTTTTACATTACTTTTGGATGACACTTTAACAGCAGAATAAGAATTTATAGAATTTTGCATACACTATGCTAAGTCATAGTAATTTTCCGAAATTTATTAGCGGCTTTAGAGTGTTACTATTATTTTAGGAGACCCCACAGTCTGGGATGCACCTAGGCCAGTATGAATCTCTAGCCATCTTGGTCAACAGCTAGATGTCTCCAGCTTAATATTAAAAGTTTTTTAAGGTCAACTCCTACCAGAGAATGCCACCTAAATCGGGGACTTTCCTAATGCGCCGTACATCGGAATTAAATTTAAAGATCTTCCAGTATGAACCGTTGATGTCCATTCGGTCCACATGACCCATCTATCTAAGTCTTTGAATTGTATTTATTTTTTGTTGGCTTGATTAGTATTGCTGTATAGCCCGTACTACATTCTACATTTGTGCAGACGGTACCAGAAATTGCGGGGGAATTTTTCTCTCGAACCATCCTAAGACATTCTCATCCATCCTTGACAAGGGCCAAGCTTCAGCGCCATATAAGAGAACCGCAATAGTGAGTGTCTTATTTAAGGCGACTTTAGTTGCTCTAGAGCGGACTATTTTGCCAATTGCCATTTAAGTCCAAAGAAGCAGTGTCTAGGTAGATATAGTCTTGAACTGCGTCAGAGTTATAGCTGTTCAGTGTCCGCCTTGACGTTTTGTCCAAGATGTAGTCTCGTTAAATGTCCGTTAATGATGCCAGCATTGTCTTCATTGATCACTAATCCCATTTTTCTTGTTTCCATTGCAAACGCTCCACTTTGTTTTTTCAATTGTGTCAATGTCAATGTCATATATGAATAATTGGCCAGGCCTTTCCAAGATTATGCCTCTAGTTTTGACGGTTGAGTTTTGCACAGTTCTTTCCACAACGTGTCGTATGACATTTTTTTGGCATCAAAAGCATCGGTGAGATCTTTTCCAACCTTGATAGAGCAGAGTGCACTCTCCATGGTCATTTCGCATAAACGGACAAGCAAGACAGAGATGTCAAAATAAGACATTGCTCGAAAAAGATCTTTGCTTGAAATCGATGAATAGAAATCGGTGGGGAATGATTTAAGGTTCAATTGTTTTTTTATAAAATCTACCGTAACGTAAATATTTGATCAATCGTCGACTTTCCTGGTTTGATGCTACACTCATATAGACTGTTGACGAACAGCTTCAGGCATTCACATAATACAACAGAAAGAATCTTACAAGCATCTGCTGATTTTAATAGCAGCAATGCAGTCACCTCTATCAGTTTTGTTCTACTTCAAGGTCGGGTAGTTGTCCGCGGCAATGTTGGCCACTCAGAATGTTTGGACGTCCTGTGGACTGGGGTAGCGTCGATCACAATGTGGTCAATCTAGTTGTCAGTGGAATTATCAGTAGATTTCCATATGCCCTTGTGGATGTGCTATCACCTAAATCCATTATCGGAAGTGGTTTTGTCCATCAGGTTGTATCCCCTGATTTGACCTTATTAAGTTTAAAAAGGTTTTATCAAAAATGTATTTTTAATTTTTGTCCACTAAACTTTCCTTAATTTAAGGAACCCCCTGTAAATGTTACCATTGTTTAATTTTAACTTTTTCTCTATTATTTGCTTTTTTTGTCGATTTGGTCCAAAAATCCTAAATTACTGCCCAAGTTCATCCATCGTTGCGAGATATGTCTTTTATAGAAGGTATAACTATTATATAGCTGCAGCAATTGCAGCAATAAAGAAAAATGCAGTTAGTTACCCTTTGGCAATGCTTTTGCAGATTCTAGCTGCATCTTTATCCAAGTTATTTTTTTTTTATTTTTCTTTTTTGGAATTTTTTCTCCCCGTTTTCATCTTCTTTTGTTGAAGAACAAGAAGAATGTTAAAGTGCGCCGCATTTTATGATTGCATTCCGGACCCAAAGTTGCAACAACTTCTTATAGTTTTATACCTTATTCTCTCACATCGTTTGTTGTTCTTCTCTCCAATGCATTGGGGCTCCTCTTGGTGTAGAGTTTTAGTTTGGAGGGGGTTTTAAAATACAACCTAAAACCAACCCTTAAGCGACTTGTGGATTTGTTGTTGTCGGTTTTGTGTTCTTTTTTCTGTTTTCTGTTACTAGTGGTGCACGATTATTATTTTCACCCAGGGAAATAAATTTTAATGGACGGTTTTATGTGCTAGTAGTGTAATTTAAAAGTTATTTACGGGTAGTGCCGATAATGAGAACCATTTGCTTGTCTGCAGATGTGTGTGAGGTTTTATAAGGAATAAATCGTAAAAAAGTTTTAACTATTTTCTTTCCGTTTTTATTTTATTTTAACAAGGAGAAGAAGAAAACAAAAAAAACAACAACAAATTTTGAAATCATTTTATTGTGTTTAGTGGTTCTTTTGTTTTTGTGTCTGGACAGAGGTTGTTTTTTATATTTTGAAAAGTCTTGGTAATTTTTATAGAATGGAATTTAATGATTTGGAAAGAAGTGTGTACTTAATTTCGACAAGACACCTGGGCTTGAAAGTTAAAATTAAAAATGTTGATTGGTCTCACGAAGTTTGTGAATGAAAAAGGATGTGACTCCCTCACATTTTAAATCATTAATTTATTATAAATAAAAATAACATTTTGATGTTCAAATGGTAGACATGTGCATTCAAGAGTACACAACCGTCCACAGGTTTTTCTCAAAACCAACCTCTGTCTATCAACTCTACTCTCACCTCCCCGTGGTGAACATCATCGGCTGCCTAGTACCTCAACTGGAGATTGGGTTCCAACCCCAGTGGAAAGTTGTTGGGGGCAGCAAACTAGGGAGGTGGGGAGAGGTGTTTCCACTAAGGCACCTCTCCTTATCCAGACGGCAGTGGAGGCATTCTAGAGATGAAATCAACGGTGGCGGCTACAGTTTCAGTATGGTTGAACTACTAAGTGAACACCTAATAGGGCTTCCTCGACTTATTCGGAGCCCAGGCCTATAAGGAGCGGTTTATCCGGCTCCCCGACCTTGGAGTTTTACTTAGGATCTGGGCCATCGGGGTGACTTCCTGGCCACGTAAAAGCTTTCATAACCATACGCATCAAGGGTAAATTCAGCAACATTAGCTTGGTATGCGCGCACGCTCCCACAGAAGAGAAAGACGACAACACCAAAGATATGATATTCGAGCTCCTAGACAAAACATATGAGCAGTGCCCTAGCTACGTTTTTAAAATAGTCCTGAGCGATTTTAATTCCAAGCTAGGAAGGGTAGAAATCTTTGGTGGAATAATCGGGAAATACAGCCTGCACGACTACACTTCCGACAACGGATTCAGGCTCATAGATTTTGCTGCGGGGCGAATCATCATGGTAGCCAGTACGCCTTTTCCACACCTCAACATCCACACAGGAACTTGGAGTTCTCCAGATCAATCCAACGTCAACAAGATTGACCATATTGCGATCAACGCCAGACACGCTTCCAGCATCATGGATGTCCGAACTTTTCCAGGAGCAAAAATCGACTCGGACCACTACCTCGTTGTAGCCAAGGTAGCACTTCGGATTAACAGACCCAAGGCAAAACAGGAAGTTGCTGGGAGAGGGCTACAATCGCCAGAGATGGCCAAATCCTTTTCCGACCGAGTTACAAGTAACCTCTCTCGAAGTTCTCTGCCGCCAACAGAATGTATCGAAAACCAGTGGCAACATTGCCAAGATGCCAAGATGCAACAGGCACGCAAAGCGGCGCTGCATAAAAGGACTAGAGCTGCTCATGAGCTCTACGAGCAGAAGAAGCGAGAGGAACGCTGACTTCTCAGAAGGAAAAAGAGAGGGCATGAGAAGCGCGCAATCGAAGATTTTGAGAGGATTAAAAGCAGGAATGAAGTTCGAAAGTTTTATGAGCAGTGAAACGAAATTCACAGGCACATAAACCTGGAACAAAGTCGAAAGTGGAAACATCATAGTGGAACCGCAGTCAATGCTGAGGATATGGAAGGACCACTTCTGCAAAATGTATAACGGCGACGACGAACTGAATTCCGCTGGCAGGCAGGATGATCCATTCAACATAGACGACGAAAGCTACCAATCCCGTCCTCCCGACGTAGACGAAGAAAAGATTGCCATATCTAGATGAAGTCTAATAAAGCCACTGGAGTGGATGGCTTGAATGCCGAACTCCTTAAAGCAGCTGGAAATAAGTTGGTTAGGAGCATGCCCCAACTTATCTCTAAGATATGGTCGGAAGAAAGCATGCCCGATGAATGGAACCTCAGTATTGTTTGTCCGATCCTGAAAAAAGGAGACCCTCTAAACTGCACCAACTATAGGGGAATAAGTCTACTTAACATCGCCTATAAAATCTTCTCTGCCGTAATATGTGAACGTCTAAAGCCCATCGTCAACAACCTTATAGGTCCTTATCAATGTGGTTTTAGACCAGGAAAGTCCACAGTTGATCAAATATTCACATCACGGTAGATCCTGGAAAAAATCCAAGGACACCAAATCGACACCCACCATCTTTTCATCGATTTCAAGGCCGCATATGACAGCATATACAGGGACGAGCTGTATAGAGCCATGTCTAGTTTTGGCATCCCTGCCAAACTCGTCCGTTTGTGCAAGAAGACCATGGAGAATTCACGCTGCTCCATAAAGGTTGGAAACAACTTAACAGAACCTTTCGATATCCAAAAAGGTTTTAAACAAGGTGATGTGATTTTTTTAACATCGTGCTTCAAAGAATAGTGCAGAGCTCACACGTCAACTCTAGAGGCACTATCTTTCAAAAGTCTGTCCAATTACTGGCATATGCTGATGACATTAGCATAATAGGAAGAGCTCAGCGTTATGTCAATTGGGCTTTAGTGAGTATTGAGACAGAGGCGGCAAAAATGGGTTTAACGGTTAATGAGGACATGGTGTCGTCAAAAAAGGACATACAACACCGACGTCTTGGTCAAAACGTCACCATTGACAGACGTAACTTTGAGGTAGTCGAGGACTTCGTCTACCTAGGCTCCGCTGTAAACGAGATCAAACGCAGAATAATTCTTGCTAACCGCTGTTTCTTTGGACTAAAAAAGCAATTGAGGTAAAGTCCTCTCTCGAGGGACCATAGCTAGGGACCGAGCTAGATGGAGAAGTTTGTTGGGTGAGGCCCTAGTTCACACAGGACTGTAGCGCCACCTTAAGTAAGTAAAAATAACATGTAAAAAAAAGTTATAACTACCTTAAAATTTCTAAAACTCGTCTTCAATTCCATCTTATTTTTGACGCAGATAAGGAGTGTAAGATTTTCTAAAAGTGTTGTTTTTTTCTTTCAAAATTGGTTATCTACCAAATGCAAAAACTTTTAAGATCTTAAAAATTGAAGAAATTTGCTTTTGAAGTTATTTGCTTTGGATGCTCTTGAACTAAAATTTAAACATGAATTTTAAGAATATAAGTTTCCCAAAAATAAAAAAAGTGACACTTTCATCAAACTAATGGCTAATTGAAAAACAGCCAGCTTCTTTTATGTTACATGTATAACCTTTTATGATAATAAGTCTGGATCAGCTCTTGATTAGGTTGTTCATTTTATTTCGGCAAAAAGTTCTTTTCAAAAAACGCACTGTTTGGGCTGCTTATCACTCCCTTAGAAAGAAATGTTAATTTTTACGCATTGGTGTCTAAATACGCACCTACTTATTTGTTATATGAGCAATAGGAAAAGGAGAGAAGTTTTGAAAGGAAACCGACGTGCTTATTGGTTTTGAGTTCTTGAATATTGTAATGTCTGGAAAAGACAGAGACCGGCGAAGACAGAATGTGGTAAGAAATTCCACATTCGCATAGTATGGCTTAAGAACAAATGTCTGTACTTCACAGTATGGCCGAAGTTGGTCTCAAAAGTATAGTGATGAGAATTCCTTGATGTGAGAGTATTAAGATTTAACTGTTTAAGGGGAGGAATCCAGCTGGCTATTTTTCAAGAGCATAAAGCGGTAAAATATCGGTAAAAAAGGGTAAAACAAGTAACTTTAGCACAATATCTAAGCGAAGTAAATGATGAAATTATCCCCAATCAATTTAAATGCCCTACGTTCATTACTGTTTAAGAGGCTTAAGTAAGTTGCAGAAGCACCAGCCCAGAGATGGGAGTTATACTCAAGCTTTGAACATATGTATATAAATCGTAAAGATAACATCCAGATTAAGAGAGGAGACAAAATTCTGGCATCGCTTTAAAAAACCTAAACACCTTGCGGAATTTTAAGCGACTTCGCATATGTGGTCGTTTCACATACCGAGATTATAAAAATGTTCGGTCTCATTGATGCAAGAACCAAGGATAATTGCAGGGGAGGTATATCTCGCTTTAAAGAAACAAGTCATCATTGGGTTTTCGAAAACTAAATTCCATTAGGTTTCTTATTCCCCATTGAACAATGCTGTTAAGATCGGAATTTAATGATCTTATCATACCTTGTCGTTGTAGTTCAGAAGAGGGATATGAGCCTTAAAAGGAATATGACAATCTAAAATTATTTTCGAATCGAAACAATGTATTGGATAAGAAGTTACAGACAGGAGATCATTAATAAAAATAAGAAAGAGTATATAGGAGATAGAACAGAGCTCTGGGGTACACCAGCTTTTATTTTGTGGTTTTCAGACTTGAACCTATGTAATACTTTTGGTATTGAACGATCCGAAAGGTAATTACTAATCCAACGAATTAAGGATTAATAATACCTCAAGAACATATTTTCGATAAGAAAGCCTGATGCAAAACGCTAAAGGGAGCAAAAGAGCTTTGTCCTTATTCTTATTCTTGAGTCATTGATCGACTCAGCATCTATTTGGATTATAGAGGTGTGAGTTTTATTTTGGGAAATGAAACTAGAGCTAGAATTCTTCATTCTTATTGTTATCTGCCTGCTATTACTTGCTTTTCACTACCGACAAGAGGATTATGAAAACCAGCCAACAACATCATGCCTTAGGATAGAAAAACTGGTTTTTGATGATGACTCTTGCGATGATAGAAAATGGCGAATATGAAAACTGATTTGTTGATTTAATAGAAGGAAAAGAGTTATTGAAAATGTTGTACGAGAAGTAAGCGAGTTTGTTGATTTCATGTACAAATCTGTTGGAACAGTTTTGGGCAAACATTTTATTACCCTTTCCAAGATCAGTTTTTAGAATTTAGGAACGCTACGGGATTTTTTTGCACTAGGTGGCAACATGACATTAAGAATTATAAAAGTTGATTTTATTATCAATGCTAGCTGTATTTGGTTGTTGGTAGTAGTCCAAAACCAATTGAAGTGATTTTGTGAAAAAAAAGGGAAAAATCAGTTCGGAACATAAAGCCAATATTTTGTGTCTGTCACGTATCACTTTGACAAGAAGTGAAATTTCCTAAAAATCTAAATATTGCAAAACAAACTGTGGCATGGAATTTGAAAAAATATCGTGAGACCGGGACTAGCAGGATAAAAGGCTCAGGGTGTTGTACAGTCGTCGACATCAGTTCCGGACTTCGGTGGAACTTAAAAACGTTCTGTGTCGAGCTACAGGCGAAGTAATTTTGTCAAGCTCAGTAAGAAAAAGGCTCTTAAAAGCTGGACTTAGAGCACTCAAGCCGATACTGAAACCGGATTTTCCAAAAAAAAGTCAAAGAAAAACCATTGCTTTGGGATCAAGAGCACCTATAAATTGGACCCAAGAGATGTTGAACATCTTTCATCTTTCCGGACGAATCAAAATTCAAGCTCCTTGTTGGTGATGGGAGGATCCTTATGCGAAAAGAACCAAGAGAAAGGCTAAGCTCTCATCGCATTTTGCGGATGCGATGAGGTGTGGGTGTGATGGTGTGGGGATGAAAAAAGTAAAATACAAATTCAATGCAAAAGTTTAACTTCTAGTCTTGGAAAACGTATTGGAGACCACTGTGCTAGAGCTTTTTGGTACACTTTCTATTTCATTTTTCAACAGGACAATGCTACTTGTCATAAAGCCAAAATTGTAAGTAAGAACTTGTTTTTATTTTTACCTTGACTGACTAATATTAAGCGTTAAGAAAAAATTATTAACTTCTAAAGCTGTAGAAATGGACACCTCAGGGGGATGAATTATTTTTGGAGCAATGTTTTTGGCTCCATTCAACCACAAAAAAGATCATCTAAGTTACTCTTGTCTACGGTTTTCAAAAACAAGATATAACACAATGCTTTCTGTAATTTTGTTTATAAAAGGTTAGCAAAAAATAGACTTTTTAATTGTTCACCTTGCTTTGTTTAAAAACAAAATAAATTTTGTCGTTAAATGTTTTTTCTTGTTTGTTTTTGAAAAAATGACTTAAACCGGAAAACTGAATTCATTTTTATGTTTTGAATTTCTTCTGTGAATCGTTCTTTCAAGTAGGTAACATTATATCTATCCAAGGCTTTAAAAAAAAAATAAAAACACAAATGCTGTACGATTTTATTTTTTTAAGGTTATACTTTTAAGTACTAAATGACATTACATTTGTAAAATTTGGTTGATATCGTAAATATCTTATTGTGTATTTATTTTTTGTTTTCTTCTAAATGTGCCTGAGCCATTGTCAAAAACCCATTTCTACCGCAAATCCTGAAGCAATATCTTTTAAACGATTTAATGTCACATAGACTGACTGCTTTTTTATGCACACAAGTGAGTTACAGTGGTAATGAAAAATCAACATCTTCACAGTTTTTTTGCAGTGATTGTTTGTGTTTCAAAATCTGTACGGAAAGTTGTTGGTTTTCATCCATGAAAACGGTTGAAAAGTTTTAAGCAATCAGCGTATGCCCTGTGGTTCTTATGTAACTAAATTGTGTTTTCATTAAACTGTTATGGGCTTAAAACTTTTCGCCTTGACTGTTTTCTCTTAACATGTGCGCCCGCATAAAAATTAATGTTTACTTTAGTGTTGAACTTTATTGAAAACAATTTTAATGCAGGAAGAATACCTGCTGAGCTATAGGGAAGTGTTTCGAGCATACAACACAACACAACACACAACATCGCTGGCATACATTTTCAAAGCCACCAAACGTCCTCACGCGCCACGCCCCCCTCCTCCTCACTTCGCCCATACACTTTAACTTCGATGAATTCCAAATTTAGGATAGGTAACGACCTATACAACGATGGAACAGTTTTCCACGCTTGTTCTCCTATCGTTTTACATTAATTTTTTGTATCCTTACACTCTTCCCCTGACGTGCTGTTCGTTGTTGTCTATTCATTTTGGCATAGCATCGCTTGCTCTATGAACACACCCGCCTACATCCCCATCCATAATAAATATCCTTATAGCAATTTTCCGTTATATTTTCTTAACTTACGTGCCATGAGTGTTTAACGATCAGTGATGGGTGTTGTAGTCGTACATGTATGTGTGTAGTCATGTATGTATGCTCGTATATGAAGGTAAAGCACCTACAACTGGTACCTACTCATATAATAAGGTGCATGTTGCGTATTATAGGTTTCCAGTCCTTGGGTTTTGGTGCGAAATTTTGTTTTTATTGTTTGACATAACGGTAATGTGCGTTGTCAAAGCGTGTGTATAGCACGTTTTATAGAAAAGATTAATACAACAACAACAAAAAAAGAAAAAAAGGACTTGAAGAGGATTTCTTACTCAATTTGCTTACCTATAGTCTTCTTGATGCGACACATTTTTGATCATAAAAATGTTGAGATTGAATTGTACAGAATGTCGCTGGCTCTATATGGAATACATAACACAGGTGAAGCGATGATATAGAACGAAACACGACAGGGCTTTACGAACATTTTATTATTATTTTTACGAATTTAGCTAATTTTGTTTTTGAAAGGCAGCGTAGCTCTAAAAAACTGTGTTTTTTCAATAGAAAAATATTATGATATTTGTTTTGTTTAAAACAAATTATATTATCTCATTACTTTACAATTCATTAAGTTCTTAAAGATAAGATTTTTGGGAAGAACAAGCAAAAATATATGAAGGCGTAGCCTAAGTCGATTTTATTTTTGATTAAGGTTAATTTAAAAATATGAAGTTTAAAAGACACGATACCATCAGCTAAACGTTAATTTAATTCATACAAAATTGGTATCACGTCACAAATTATAGGGTCAAAAAATAGTTCACTTTTTTAATATTTAACTTAACATAGGAAGTTATTGAAATCGGTCCGATTTTCCGAATTGAAAATTTTGACATTTCTCGAAGTTTCCAGTTCCTTAAATCCGAAATAAAAGATTTTTAGAGAGATATCATATCATCAGAATGGCTCGTGAGTCTGAAAGCAGGATACTATACAGTCAACTTAAACTACTTTTATGACTCACTAAACTATAGTGAAATATAATTGATATTTAAAGCAAGGTGTGAGGTTCTCTCTTTAAATGGCAACCCTTACAATGGAAGCTTCAACCAATTTGGTCCCTGTGTAATCTACACGCGAAAGAGGATTGCTTTTACTTTATAAGTATATGCCTAATACTCAGACCAAAACGGTTGATTTTCTTCGGAAAACATTCATTATCCATGAAAGAGACTATTGATCTTCTAAACACCTTCGAGTGGAAAAAAAAATAAGTAATTATTTAAAATCTATTTATAAATATAGAATGTTACTAACGTCAGAATACGTTTACATATTTATTGTTTTTCTAAATATTTGTTTTGAAAATTATTTTTTATTTCAAATATACATTTTAAAATTTGCTAACCTGGCTGAGACGGCTTAGCCATAGATTTTAAATTCATTTTTGTAATTCAATTGTAAGTTAATGTGTAAATAAAATGAATTACTTACTTACTTCTTTTCAAAACTTTCAGATGTTAGCTTCAAGCTAATTTTATCTTATAAAAATATTGTATTCAACTTTCCGTAAAATTTTTAGAAAAATCGAATTGACATTTTTTTTCCAAAAAATAAAAACCTAAAAAAATAAAAAAAAAGTCGATAAAAATGTATTTTCGACTTAAATATATTCTAAAAATTTTGAGATATAGGCTTTATATTAATGTTATTTTATAAAACAAAAAATATTGTTTTCAACATTTGGTAAGATTTTAAGAAATATGGAATTGAAAGTTTTTTTACAAAAAATAAATCAAGATTTTAGGGAAAGTCATTTTGCTTTTTTGTTTGCTTGTTTGTTTGTTTGTCTGTCCTTCACGTCGGTACATGTCAGTATTATGATATAAATTTCTGTGTTGAGATAGTTAAGAGGATGGAGAGTGTTTTAAGTTCCTTTTTACCATGTTTAAATTCTTATTCCTAGCTCATTCTAGCAGATCCATCGGTAACACTTATTATTAGATATTCGACACATATCATTTTAAACATAGTAATTCTGAATATTGCAGCTGTTTACCTTAAAAATGAAGTATAGCAGGAGATATGAGGAAGTTTTTGTCAAAATACAGTATCATGGACTCAGAAAAGAGCACTCACTTGAGCTGTCAGGTGAGCCTCACATAAGCCTTAGTTAAAATAATGCGAGACAGTTATGCAAACTTAGATGTTCTAATGCTCATAAAGTTTAAAGTAGGTGCAGGGCCTTATTTAGGGGAGGCGATAGCCCTGGGGCCTCCACAAACTTGGGGCTCCCAAATAGAGACTAGAAAATGTTTCTTTCAAATTCCAACTAGTAAACATCTTTTCCTTTGATTTGTATTTTTTGTTTGCTCTTTTACCTTTACCAACAGCCTACAGTACTTTGTACATGATTATGTAATTATATTAATCTTAAATAACAGAAATCATTGATCTATATTTGTTCCCTCCAATCAGGCAATCAGTGAAATATCAAAATTGCAAATGGCCCTGATAAGAAGCACTTCCAATTTACTACCCATCTTGAGGGAGTGCTCCAATCACTTAATAGCTGAGTGGGGTGGTACTTGCCCGCAACCTCGGAGGTTGGGTATTCGGTTCCGAGTCTCTAATAATTTAAATGCTGAATATGAAGAATTGGTGTTCTTCAATTCTTGGAAAAATAATTTGGCTGTTGATTTCGTGCAGAATACGTTTTTCACTACATAGCGGCACCGAGTTCTCATTGAGAAATTATCGGAGAAGAAAAGCGGCCAACCTTTAGTCTTGAAAAAGCTCAGCGACACTCGTTGGTCTTGTCGAGCTGACCATATCTTTCAATAAAGAGCAAAAAGACATCGTGAGGAATGAAGCAACCTTCTACAGAAGATGAGTGGTCTTGAAACCGCTTTGCTTGCAACATTTTAGAATGATATCTTGTAACGATTCAACTCTACAAACAAGACGTTGGAAGAACCGAAAATTATTCTTGAATTGGCAATGCGTGCCTTAGAATCATTGAAATCATTCGTCGAATCCAAACGAAATGATTTCGATATATTTTTATAAATAGGAGGAAGTAGCCAAAAAAAATATGCCATACTAATGAATATGTACAATCACACACCCTCAATTCGTTTCTTTGATTGATTCGTACAAAAAGGAAAAGGTCTATGAAACAGATCAATCGCCGCAACTATTTTACAACCAAATTCTCGAAAATCAAAATGTCAGAGCTATATTTCCAAACCTCAAAATTGCATTAAGAATGTAGAGCGCTCATTTTCAAAAATGAAAATTATAAAAAAATAGGCTTCGAACCAAGATGGGACAAAACCGTCTATAGAAGCTTTCTCGACTTAGCATTGAAAGCGATTTACTCCGAGAACGATTTATCGGTGAAAAAAGCTCGAAAGGTTCCTTTCGTTAACCCTAAAGCCTAGTACATACTTCCTCGTGAAGTGAACGTTCGCCAGTGGAGAAAGTGAACTTTTGACATTGCTCACTGGTACACACTTGAGAGTACACGTTGAAACCAAATGTCAAAGCTTCACCAACAGTTCCCGTACATTTTGCACGTGAATTGCCCGTGAACGAAAACTCTCCACTTTGTTCTCCACTCAGCTTCACGAGCAAGTTCACGGGTGAACCAAAAACTGAAATTTGTATGGGTTCACGAGATGGTTCACAAGTATGTACTAGGCTTAAAACGTAATTTTAGATTATTCTTTTTTACGTTTATATATATGTATTGTATGTGTTTGTTCAATACTAAAGGAATCTACTTGGTTTCACAATAAATTATTTATTGAAAAACTTGAGTGATATTTTAGAAATCACATTTCATGACAAGAACAAATCTTGGAGAATTTTTCATGAAAAATCTTTTAGGTGGCACAAGCCGGTAATTTCAAAATTTGCTACGTCTTCAAGAATGTTGGTGGAAGCAATGGAAATTTTTTTAAGTGTTGACTAGACTTTAAATTATTTATAAGAATTAATTTTGTTACATTTCCTTGAAAAGATCTTCAAATTTCTATTATTAAAAATATAACGAAATATACCTATAAACATTTCCAAAAAAAAGTAATTCTTTTCTTTTTTAATTGAGTTTAAAATTAAATTGTTGCTATAGGTTTTATTTGTATGATATTTATTAAAATAGGTCAACAAATTTTATTATATTTTATTATGTTTTGCGTTGTCTCTGTTCTTTAATTTTCCACAAAAAATGTCTTCGAATTCTACGAAATGAACTGTGGAAATGTCATCAGAGAAGACACAGCTTTATTTTTTGGTTACTTTTAGGGTGACCATACTTTTTTTTCTGTAAATTTTTCAGCATTATCCATTTTACACTACGAGTAACTTCAGTTTTCTAGCATCTATATTTTATTTCCTTTCTTTTATTTGCCTTCTTTTTCTTTCTTTCTTTTATACAATATCACTAACTATGTGAATGGTCACCTTAATTACAATCTAAAATTCACCCTCGAAAATTGAAAGATGTAAGATAGACAGACAAATACAGACAGAGGAAAGGAGGCACAACCAAACGATGCGATGGGTCGCCTCGAATTGAAACGAAATTCCAGCACAATTTGATAAATTTTCTGAAATAATTGAGCGAGTTAATTAAAGCATTTTCAAGTACGGCACAATATTCTACCATATACAATAACGGTAAATAATATGGTGTGAGTAAGAACTGAGATCCTTCGGTAGGTTGTTGGGTGGGTAGATTTATAGAATTGGTAGTATTTTACATTTGTTCACCGAAATCCAAAGAGCCCTAGTGTAATAAACATGGTCTTAATTAATTCTTCCGTTATTTCTATTTCCCTTGTAGGCCACTGAGGAACGACGACGACACGACTACGACTACAACTACGAAGACGACAAATAGCTCTAGGGTCCAATCTATGTTAAACATCTTGAACCGGAAGTATGATGTCCCTTATTTGATTTAAATGTCCGCGTTGTCGTTTTCTCTTGGGTTTATTATTACACATTTTTTTTTTTTTTATTTTTAGGGGGGCAATTCGTAAATAATGCTGCTCCTTTTTAAAATGCCTTGAAGTAAAATTTAATTTACGATGTCGCTTTGGTAACTTTGACTATACTTTTAGAAACAAAGAGTCGCAGTCAGAGTTGGAGAGTCCTTAGCTAAAAAGCATCCAATACCCTTCATCTTATATTCCTTTTTCTTCTACCTATATTCAACACAACCTAGACCTACCCTTAGTTATAATCGAATATTCTCTGTTAAAAAGAACATTATTTTTCAGCTAAAACCATCTCAGGGAGCAAATACCCAAGGCCACACCAAAGAGCTATAATATTGTATACCTATACCAATCTCTCTACCTACAAAATATAAAACAAAAACAACAACAACAAAAACAAAAACAAAAATAATAACGATAATAATAATTAGTGAAAAGAAGATTGTTTTATAATTTGTTGTTAAAGGAGTTACGAAGAGGAACTAATTTGCTAAAAGGATTCGCTTAAAACTCTTAAAGTAAACAATACTGATTTTCCTTGTGTTGTGCTTTAGGGGGCTTTAGAGAGTTTAATATTTTATATTGAGGCTGTATAACTATACCACCATCTTACCTAACCTATAGTCGCCATTTATTTGGTAACTTATATAATCACCAAAACAGACCTTGTCTATTGATTTTATTTTAAATGACGGCAGTTGGACTAATTAAGACCAATTCAGAATTTTATGTCGTAAAATTATTTTGAAAGTCATCGAAAGCGAGGGAGAATTTTATTTGGTCTTGACGAAAATGTATTTCAAGGATATTTTTTTGTTTTTTTTTTTTTTATTTTGGATCAGGGTAACTACACTTGAAATTTGTATTGAAAGGGAATTTTTAAGGAAAATTTGAAGAATTCTACTTGTAACCTAAAAAGGTTGGGAGAGTTTAGTTTTTAAATATGGGATTTGAAAATAAAAGTTAAATGTTTAAGACGTTTTGGAAATGCAATTCATAAAATTTAGCGAAGTACTAATAAATCCCTTACTCTATTGGAGTTTCCAACTATTTTTAGATACAAAAATGTAAACTTAAAGAAATACAGAGGGTTCTAAGAAATAAAAAAGAGGCTGGGATGCGACCCACACTGATAACTTTCCATCCCGTCTGTCGATTTTCTTGCTTAACAGTTTGTAGGGTTGCGTTAAAAAAGTTGTTAGTTGAATTATTCTTAGAAATTTTCACAGTGTTAGTTGCCATACTCCTCCGAAACTGCTTAACCAATTTCGATGAAATTTTTCACATACATTCGGTAGGTCTGAGAATAAGTTTTTATCTATTTTTTATATTCCTAAGTGCTGTTGTTTAATTTCATCAACATCGTACACGGTGCAATGATCAGTGAAACTATTCAGTGACGCTATGAACTATGAAGAATTGATTGCTATTGAGGATCTTTACATTATCATTGCCAACTTATCACTATGTCATATCGGTATGCATTCACCAAATCGAAATGCATCTGATTTAAAAGATACTGAAGTAAATCGTGAACTACAATACAATACTGTAGAAATGGCACCGATTTTGCTCGCAATGTCCCACTTATGAATGAAGAACAAAGAACCATTTATGCTACGTCATGCTAGCAGTTTTGGCAGGACAAGGTGGAATCTTTTTTTTGGATGCATCAGGTGGAACTGACAAAACATAATTCTTGCTTAAATAAGATGAAATAATGGTATTGCATTGTTGCGCCTTCTGGAATTGCGGCAACTCCATTGGATGGAGGAAAAACAGCTCAATTAGTATTTAAACTACCAAAAAATACTAAAAATATCCCAGACGCGTTGCTTAAAACCATCGCCACAAGATCTATCCGCTGAAACATTCTCAAAACAACGATTAGACATAGGTGACCGAAAAGTAACTATACAAATGAAATTGGATACATACAATTACTGGTCGATTTCTGCACGATTATTGATTCACAAGATGTTCTCATTGACCAGATATTTTCCGATGAACACAAACAATATACAAATCATGAGTGGCCGGCAGAAAGATCAATTTTAGCAGCAAAAATGTGGATGTCAATTAAATAATAAATCTCAAGATAAAACATTTGTTCTCAGGAGACTTGGTGTCATACAAATCTATTGATACAGTTTTTGTGATGCTTCCGAAGCTGTAAGTTATCTAATTGAGTTTTAAAACTCATTGGATTTACCAGACATGCCACCGCATTATTTACAACTGAAGGTTGGACCTCCGGTAATTTTGTTTTGTAATTTTAACCCCTTACGGTTGTGCAACGGCACGCGATAAGTAATTAAAAAATTAATAAAAAATGTTATTGTTGTTAAAAATATATTATTACCACGAATCCCTATTATACTCACAATTGTGACTATTCAATTGAAACGCCTTCAATGTCCAATTATATTGGCATTTGCAATGACTATCAGTAAGTCTCAAGACCGAAAGATGTCTGTCTACGGCTTTGTTTGTATTGGTGAAAGATAAGGTCACAAAAATAATACTGTACCTACACTCTGTTGTATTAAGGGATTGATATTGCATTTTTTGTTATTTATTTGTATCAAAATATTCTCTAGAAATTATTTATATGACAAAGAAACGTTTGTCGGGTCAGCTAGTTTTTCATATAAAGAAATAGTTTAGTTTGGAAATCTAGTTTTTTTAAATAGATTTTTAGTCGAAAACAAATTTTTACAAATTTAAGGAGCATTTCTTAAATTTTCACGAAGTGGATCAATGAAATTGATAAGAGAGATATCAGAGATTTAATTTTTTTTATGAAAAACAGGACTGTTGAATTTTTTTTCAAAAATTACTAGATATCGAAAACCATATTTTCAGTGAAAAAAATTAAGTTTAAAGCTAATATTTTTAATTTTTGAAAAGCTATTAAAGTAAATTTTTACAAAGTTTAAGTATTGTTTTTTTTGTGTCAATTTGATTTTTTCTCAAAATTTTACTTAATGTTGACAACCAAATATTTAAAAAGACACAGGTAGTTTTGAAAATCAATTTTTTTATTAATTTTTTTATTTAGGTTTTTATTTTTTGTAAAAAAAACTCTCAATTCAATTTTTCTCAAAATGTTTCCAAATGTTGAAAACACATAAGTTAAAGTTATTTGGAAGTCACAATCTCAAATTTTTTAAAAATATTCGATATGGAATTCAATTTCTACCAACTTTGACTAATGTTTTTTTAGGTTTTTATTTTTATTAAAAAAACTGTCAATTCGATTTTTCTCAAAATTTTATCAAATGTTAGAAACATTATTCTTAGTTGCACAAAATTGTTTTGGAGATAAAATCATTTCGTATTAGTAGAATTTTCGAGGTGACATTTTTTTTTTTTCATATTTTTTTGAATTTATAAAATAAACCGTTAATCTGATTTTTTTTAAATATACTTGTTTTGTATCACGTTACGATATATTTTATAAAATTTAATTCAAGTCTCTAGCGCTTTTGGGTCGTAAGATATCAAGTGTTAACCAAAATGTTCACCTTTTTTAACTGATATGGTAAAAAAACCGCTCACGCAATTTTCTGTATAACAAAATTTATTTGAAGTCGATAACTCTTCTGGTTCTTGAGCTTTGGACAACGAAAAAAACGTCGCGAACGTACAGACATCTTTCTAAATATTTTTTTATTTCGACTCTAGAGACCTCGAAACGTCGAGAATTCGGTGTTAATTTTAAACTAAAACCGTATTTTAGAGATTAAATACATTTTCGGGAATTTTGTGAAAGTGAAACGAAGATTGACATATTCTTTGACCCACTGTTTTTGTTAAGTTAAGGTTGCACAGGAAGCAAAGTGGACTTAGATCTGTTCTATATGGTTTGCAGTTTAAGTCAAACATTTCGGTTCTATAGGATCTATTTAAAAATAATTGGTCTTACCTTCTGTACACTGCTAATGACATTGCAACTTGTTGCGTAAGAGCAAGATAATATCAATTTTTTTGACTGGGCTGTAACTTCATCTGAAACAAATCAGAAGGATGTTTGGTTATAATTTTTAATTTCTTTAGAAAGCATATTTCGTGGTGTTAAATAGTAACTTTCAAATTCGTTTGAAAAAATATATCTTTTCCATTTCTTCCAAGTATTTGTATCCATACACTTAATTAATTTCCATATCACGAGAAACTGTTATTGTTGTTGCGTTAAAAATGTAGAATTGTAGAATATTGGGTTTACAAAAGTATTACCAAATGGTATTTGTTCTAACTTTCGCATTATCAGTTTTAACTTAAATATGATTTCACTATCTTTGGCTGATAGATAGATGAAAACCATTTTTTGATACTGAAGTATTTATTTTGAGATCAAATTGATCGCAATATTGTTAAAGCAAATTGATTTTGAATTGGAGGAAAAACGTATCAATTAAAATCACCAAGTGATCAGCAATGGCGGATCCAGATGGAGGGGGGGTGTCGTAGAGTTCAAGACCCCCCCTAGGAGATAATTTGTTTGTATTTTTGTAGGAATTCCCTTCAATTCAAAACTAAACCATTGAGTCCATGGATATGACCCCTATTATATTTTGAATTATTTATATTTTGTATATGAAAACAAAATTTGTATTTTACTTTCTAAACTTTGTTGCAAAAAGTACCACTTTTAACTGAGGGATGGACCAAGAACATAATATGAACCTGACATTCATCCCTATTCGAAAAACTTAGCACACATTCATGGACCAATGGCGGGGGGTCATATGAGCAATAAAGCTTATACAGTTAAGTTGTATAAGTAGAGATTTGTTAGTAATTTAACGAAATTCACCAAAAAGTGGTTTTGCTTTCAAAAATATTTAAAATTTTTGTAACTTAAGTAATGCTTTAAATTAGAGAAAGTATTCACGTTTTTAAGAAGAAATCGTCAATTTAATATTAAGTTGCCTTTCAATTCCTGAAACTAGTCTTTAATTCCATCTTATTTTTGTATGCACATAAATAGTGAACATTGAAGTGATTCTTACTTGGGACACATAGGAACTTTTTATAAGGCAAGTATTGCATTAGTAACAAAAATTCGAATCAAACATCAAATTACTTTGGTAGAAACGTCTAAGCTACTGTGCCGATTGAAACTAAGCCGATTAGCTTAAGGCGTTTTTTTTTTCATTTTTTAATACTAAAAGTAACAGCTGTCGAATTTTTTCAATAATGAACTAGCAGATTTTTTTTTAAATTTTTTCTAATTTTTTTCTTCATTCGGCCTCTTTCTACAAGAAAAAAATATGTTGATATTCCTATACCAGGGTACCCCTCAAAAAGCCGTTATTTTGTTTTCAACTTTCTCAAGAACTTAATCAACAGATTTCAATAATCTTGTCTTTCACTACAAGCTCTTGTCGATGGTCAAATTCTCAAATTGATCATTTTTGATGATCGAAAATGTCATTATTTTTTTAGTGCATTTAAACTTTTGAGAACATTTTTTTTTGCAGATATTGCAGCCGGGCAATATATTTCTTTCAATATTGATTTTCTGTAAAATATGTACAAATTTTAAGATCGTAACAAACTAAACGATTTAAACACGAATTTCAAGAATATAAATGTCCAAAACACAGCAAAAGTTGAATTCAAGAACCAAACATTCTTCTCTACAATTCTAAAGATATTTTGTCTCCTTTAAGATGACTTACCAGCTCCAATCTGCGAGTAAGCAGACTGGTAGCTATAGTAATAATAGACTCCCAAAAATTGAGCCCGGAAAAACCATACGTACAAAAAAAAACGGAAAATTCTTGATATTAGGTTCTTTCTCATTTTCTTTTTTTTTTTTTTTTTGGTAGCTTTTTTCGCTTTATAGAAATGGCAACAAAAAATAATACATTCTTTTTTGTAAAAAGCAAAGTTTCAAATCAATTTCGTACATTTCTCAATGAAAGCAATTAAAACCCTCTAAAATATTGTGTTTTGCTCTTAAATATGGCTTATTTAGAAAACTGTTAGAATCTTGGATACCTTTCATATGCAGAAAATCTAATAAAATAAATAGTAAGACTATACCTTGCTGGACAATAACGTTCTAAAATTATTTAATAGCAATTTAATAGCTAAAGTTTTCACTTTAGCCCTTAAAAGGTGTACATTTTAGGTTAAGATGCACATTATGTTATTTAAATTTTGTTAGCTTTCTAAAGAACATTTTTGAGCGGTAAGTAAAAACACGTCTTTATGTTAAGCGCGTAATCCCCCCCCCCTCCTTATTAAAAGTCTGGATATGCCCTTGGTCATCAGCATGAAGCAAAACTTTGACATTAATAGCTCCAAAGAAAATCCCAACTGAGATATGGTTGTTGATATTGCTGAAAATATAGGTGGACTTAAGACGCATTCTTGAGGAACAACTGCTTCACATTTAAAAACACTTTTAAATATGAAAACTTCTTGCTACTTCGTCCTATCCTATTTATCCCTCACATTTGAAGTAATCAATGCGATTATGAGAAGAAAAACTGAATATTGTCTCACAGCTTAAGTTCTAAAAAGACTCGTTTTCGATTTTTTTTATATTTGTTATTTATATATATGCCTGGACAAAAGATTCTTAAAAAATGAACAAAACTTAATATCAAACCGTTTTGCATTTTTCTGTTCAAAACCATTTAAGAGTTTCTTTTTGATTTTCCTAAGACAGGTGAAATCACACAACTTTTGAAGTTTTTTCGAATATTATACCATCACGGATTTTATTGAAAAAAAACTACCTCATAAATTTAAATGACCAGTTTCTTTCGAATTTTAAAAAGTAATATCTCAAAAACCTGATCAGATACATTAATTTTGAAGTCGAATTTGAAACCTATTGGAAAAGTACAATTTCAATGCCAGTAAGACAACATTTCAAAGATTAGCTTTAGTTTGAATCCAAGAATTTGTAGGAAATAATTAGAACGCTGTATAACAAAAAGCAAAGCTCTTTAAATTTCTTGAGCTTTACTCAAAAGTTTTCTCAATCAAAATATTTGGCAAATTTTATGTTTTTGTTTACGTTATCTTTTTATATTAATATTGACAGCTGCTGACAGTGAATCAAATATTATCCGCATAATCGTGCCTCGTGCAAGTTCCTTCTCATGCTCTTCAAATTCAATCTATAGATGGGTATGTTATGGACCAAGAAAACAAAAAAATGTTTACCTGAATTGACAGTTTATAATGTTGAATTTATATTTCCAAAACAGTTTAGGATACGACAATAACGACGAATGGAGAAAACTAAGGTATGTCTTGTTGGAAAAACTGGAGGAGGTGGCTTATAAGGATAGAACATCAATAAATTTGCTGGTAGAGTAGACATCTTCAACGAACAACACAACAAACCACATATATTTTTATTCAGTTCCTTCCAAAACAACACTCCTGACACACTCGTTCACAACAAGAAGGTGGCGATGATAGGAACACGAATTTGTGTGTGTTTTTTTTTCTGTACGTTCGTATCCTTATAGGTATTCTATTCCACGCTCCGATGGGGGATGTTAAAGTAGATTACTCGACTTTCCACATCAAATTAATGAAGAATTTATGGGAATCGTGCTTAAAATTTCCAAAGAGACCACACTCTCTCCATATATAAACTTATCTACCTACCTACCTTGCTAGGTAGTATAGAGTCCATAAGATGTTGAAGCTTGAATCTTGTCCTTATAACAGAGGTATAAAGAAGGTCTAGCAGGTATATATGTAGAAGATGAGGAGATAGATAACTATACCTACCAAAATATTATATAGCTTCAGGTGTTTAATGTTGCGATGCTGCTATCTGCTGTCAGCAGCGTGCGTCAAGGACGAATCGAATAGAAAACAAAAAATATGTAGGTATAGGAACAAGAGTTTAAGGTTCCCCATACTCTTTTTCAGAGTTTCATGAAAAATTCAAGACGTGGTTAAAATATATAGGCAAAAGGTGGGTATATCTACGTTAACAAAGGTATAGGTATCTTGTATAAATTTCGACGAATTTTGATGGTGTCATTCTTGGGGGTTTCTTATCGGCTTTGACAGGTTGTTATTGTGAGCTACTATATGTTGCTTATCGTTAGATTATATTGCTGTTAACAAGTGAGAATGAAAAGGAATAAAGCTAAACACAAAGTGTTTTGAATTCTGTTCTTTTTTTTTGTCAAAACATTCGATTGGCCTTGAACTTTATATACAAAGGAAGAAATATTTTCGTAGATAGGGTTCGTTTCATGTAAAAATAAAATATATACATAAGTAAGTTGTGAATATTTGTAAATTGACAGAGTTGGGGAAACATTCGATTTATTTAACGTGATCCTCCAAATTCGTCAAACATTTTATAAAAAAGAATCTCTTATCAATATGAATTGTTTCTGTATCTTCGATCACCAAACATCAAATAACTTTTTCCATGATTATAAAGCAAACGGATCTGATTGATAGAAAAACAAAGTTCAACTACTTTTTCCGCGGTGTCAACTTCATTTCTGAGCTTAAGTGTAAGGGACAAAGTACTCAAGTAATACAATTTGTCAGAGAATTTTCAAACGCCATCAAAAGTGTTTTAAATTCAAGTTCTAATTTCAATATATTCGACCTCTATCAGTCTCTTCAAATTGATAGATTTGTGTATATCAAAACTTTGGTTTGTCTAAAATAACAATCACCTCGTCCTCGACTTTCACATCCACACAAAGTTTTATTAGATTTTAGATTTTATTAAGTGTAGGTTTATGGTACCCCTCTACAATATGCATTGTAATAAAAACGAAATGCCATTCCATATCGATCTCAACGCCGCGCCGGCCGCCGCCACTGCTGCGATGATACGATGACAATAAAGGATTTTTATTGGAAATCTGAGTATTGACATTTATTTAGAACCTGCAATGCATAGTTACACTTGATATCTGCCACATACCATTCTCTTGACAAGTAAAACTTAGTGAGGAAGGATTGTTTGAAGAGGTGCCGTGCTCTATATGCATTGGAAAAAGAATGATGCTCCACTTACTGCCTGATGGCGATATATTCCGTTTATCAATTGGAACGCTTTTCATCAAAATACAATTCGAAATTGCCAATTAAATTCAACTTACCAATCCCTGCTTTATCACTTGACACACACGACAAGCCACATGGAAATGTGGGTACATCCATCTCCATCCACATTCATCCATCCATCCATCCATCCATTGCACGACCGATGCGAATCATCCCCACATTCAGATTCAGATACTCTGACATCGCATCGCCCAAAAACCAACATCTGATGCAGGTTAAGCCAAAGAGGCGCCCTCTGTGTGACATAATGTTGAATGTCGGTCGTCGGTTTGGGTCTGTCAGTTAATCGGTAAAAGGATATAACTACATTCATATATTTCACGTATATATGACATCAATGTGTCCTTGTGACCCAGAAAATAAGCAACAGTATATCAAAAAGATGATTTTTCACAAAAATAAACACAATCGTTATGATTTCCAATCATAAAACCAAATCCAATGTTCAGATAGTCGTAGATACTGAGGGCTGAAGTGAGGGGGGATCAGATTCAGATGCAGATGAGAGAGAACCCACGCCAGGATATAAAATCAGAAATGCATTTTACATATTGAAAACTGTAAAGGTTTTGGCAAGATTTCAGAAAGTGCTAAATGATTGAAAGGATGTTTCTTTTTCTACTGCAAATATTTATTTTTGACAAAGCAATAACAACTGTCAAAAAGTTAACATATTGTTTAATGTGTCAAAGTTACTGTTCACAGATTGATCGATTCTGTTGATGGACATTAAAAAACTATACCTTTCAATTCAATTGCTAGTGTGTTTAAAGAAGGTCTGTCAAAAGATTTGTGCGTTCCATAAGGATGTCATGATTTGACCTTAAGATCATAGAAAGTGTTCCAAGTTTTCTCAAGCGTAGATAATGGTACATGTTGCAGATTTGACACTATATAGCCATGCTTGGGCCATATGGGCTAAATGAAGTTAAGCTATATGAAGTTAAGAGGAAGCATTTCACCTCTTGCTCGAAGTATTCTTATCGTTGAAGTAATTCAGAGGATTTAGGTCAAAATTCAGGTTGCTGAAATATTCCTTGCATTTCGATCTTTTGGCCTGGTTGATGATATGAAGCTCTGATGGAGTTATTTGACTAGTTTGAAAACCAACTGATACAAATTTCTTTTTAATACTGATTTATCTTCTAATCTTAACATCCTTATATATTATTTATTTCGCCCTGCGATGAATAAAGCATAATCGATTTGAATAATGCTTGAAAGAAGAATTTGTATTTATTAGAGTGATGGATAGATTCGCAAGCTATGCACTTCTTCCATGAAATACATAATGCAGCTTTGAATTTTGTTGGTGGGTGGAAATTTCGAAAAATGTTGATAGCCGCTAGTGCGCTACGTCTAGTCAGTTGTAAAAACCGCCAAAACACGATTAAATATTTACAAAATGTTCAATGTGCAACCTTGAATACGTTTCAATGCATACCTACTCAAGATCTTGAGAACCCAGTTTAAGGGGTAGAAAGGGTTGAACTTTGTTTACAGATTACTAATGAAGGCAAACTGCAAATAAATATCGAAGGAAAATCTTAGAGATATATGAAACATTTGGAATTCATGCAAGTCTTAAGTCAATACAATTTGAGAATATGTTTTTGGCTTTATTAATCTGATAAATGTTTCAAGATTATTCATAAAGAAGTTAGAAAAACAAGAAATGAAAAATATAGCAAAGATGTGAACACAAAAATATCGAAAAAATTTGGTCCCAATGACACGATTTTACCGATTTTTGGAGTGGTGTTAAGGAGGGTTTAATTCTTTAACTATTAATTTACTGCCTCTTAAAGTTCCATTTTTTCTCTAAAGTATTTTCCTTGTCCCTTTCTAATAATCGTTATATAGTATTTCTCGAGATTAATCGATAAATTCTAGTTTCACTATCATTTCTTGGAGCCGTGTAGGCGATTCTGTAAAAAAATACAATACTATGTAAAGTAGGCGCGGTATAGTTTTATCCGAAATTTTGTACACCTCCCCAACTGCTAAAACATGTAATTTTGAAGGTAAAAATACTTGGTCTACTGTAGAGCAACCAGAGCTTAGTTTTGAGAGCTTGAAGATCTTTAAGTTTTACATATCAGCAACCCAACATAATAAAAAACTTTATTGCTGAGTTAAAAAAAACGAAATTTCTCAATAGCTATGTATAGAACAGAAAGGTCTTCTTTTTTAAACAATTGACAGGAGACAAGAAAGTTGAAGGCACGGGCAAAGATTGAGAACGATATTTTAGAATTTCAAATGTTCAGATAAGTGATTTATAGAAGCTCAATTAAAGAATTCAAAAGGAATGCCACCTGTTCCTGCAGCTGCTTTATTATTTTTGTCTGCATCTTATGGCAATTTCAATTCTTTGTGAAATTTAAGCCAGTGATTTTTCGTCAATTAGGCGTATCACATAGTTTAACATTCCGTATTGAGAAGTAAAGAAAAGTAATTCCTTAGAACGGATGCTTTTAGTTCACATGCAATATTTCGTTTGGCTCCATTTCCTAGTTTAATCGACTTCTAGAAATCGGTACAAACTAGAAGATCTAGCCCAAAACAAAGAGTTCATTTTCTTAGTCTTGTAAACTTTTACGTATAATAGTTTAAGGGAGGAACGAAATAAGGCGAGATGAGAAAACGATATGCTCAGAGCATTTTCCAAACTAGCTAGTCTTTTTTCTGTTCATGCTTTTGCCTGTTCACTAAATTTGCTTGACAGCCTTCACTATTACTATAAAATTCAGAAAGTCTTCCCTGCCAGAAACTGGTGGAGCTTTAGAAAGTATTAAGGCGGCGATGATAGTTCTCAAAAAGATTTTCTTACAATTTTAATTTCGGTGCAAGTGTAATGTGTTTATTTTTGTAACTGAAGAGCTAATATTAGTGTTCATTGAAGTTTCCAAAGGCATATGTTTATCTAATGTCTTTGATTCTACCTTAAAGTAAAGAATCATTTCAAACAGGTTACGGCAGTTACACCAATGTCTATGAAAGTGTGATTGGAGGTTAGTTTAGGTTGAAGTGGCTGTCCGTGATGGAATAAGACACACTTAGGAAAATTTAATGGCCCATTGTGATACCACATAAAACTTTGAGGCTTCCTTCTAAGCTTAATGGAACCGGTTTGAGTCCCTTACGAAACGTAAAAGGCTGATTATGCTTATATGGTTTAGATCGCTTGCATTTTTGAGCTAGAGCAGGGCTTCTCAGGATTCTTCATTGTCCATAGGGCTTCTACGTATGTCATTTAAGAAGGGCGCGTGGCGTGCTTTTCTATTAGACAGTGTTATGGCTACTACTATTAAGCACCTGGGGTTTTCCTTCTTCATTTTCTTGCATTAGCAATAGTTTACAAGTAAATGCTGGCATACCAATCGTGTTAGAATGGGCCTTAAAGTTACCTGGAATGTCTTTATGGGCCGGCACCCAGCTAAGGTGAATATTAAACTGTTGTGCCATCTCTATTAGAGATGACCAACAATTATGGACTTTTATAGAGTTTGTAGAGACAGAGTCCAGAGATTTGAAAGCGGCCTGACTATTTGGGAAGATACGGATATCAGATGTTGATATCACGTTTTCTTTAAGCCAGGACAAGATTTCTTTTATCGCCAAAAGTTCCGCCTGGAAAACGCTACAATGATAAGGAAGGTGGAATGAAAGACTTAAAGTCGGTCGCTCAGAGTACACATAAATTATTATACTCTTTATGTGTATTAGTCATGTTAAAAGAATCACGGAGTTTTTTACCGTTTTTCCAATCAGACTTATATTAACTCGTGTAATTCAAACGTGTTGGAAGAACTAAAGAGAACCATTACCAATCTATTTCGCTTGCTATGGGTCACTCTTACCAGTACCAACAAGAAAATATGTTTATTGTATCAAAGAACGAAAAAAAACACCCTTTACTTTGCCAATATGGTATCCGAACTTTGTTCGTATTTTTAATTTTTGAACTGAGCAATGCTTCGAGGGCAAATACGAGTAGTATAAGGACAAACATGAGGTCGGTTGGGTCGGTCGGTCGTCTTCCTGTTTGCCCATCATACACAACAGAAAATTTTGTTGGCGGCAGAGCAGCACACACAAGATGTCAGTTGGTTCGGGGGTTGGCACAAAAATGAATAAATCCAAAAAAACACACATTTTATTTGATGTAACGATGAAAACGATGAAACGATGTAAATGATTGATTTTCAGATAATTTTCTGATGACCTAGATGCACCACACACAACACACACAAAAAATGTAGTTATAAGGTAATATAATATATCTACAGGCGGGTATTTATTCTTGAATAAATTTCATTTTAATATTTTTACATTTTTTTTATTTTCTCCAAAAGATGTCATACAGTATCATAAAAAATATGCTCACATGAAGGTAATAATAAAAAAGATGTTACCTACATATTTGGGTTAAATTGATGGATACTAAATTGGGGCTATACCAACCTGCATGTACATATTGCAACAAATCATCAGTATCATCAGAAAGTCACATATAGAATGTTGTATGTTTGCCTAACCGAGTTTGATTTTTTTTTTAATTTTCAGCGTATGATGAATATTTGAAATTTTAATATCAATTCAAAAAAAACATATGTATGGTTATTGAGGTTATGTACCGATATGTGTCTTAAATATCAAATGACTCTTTATTGAAATTTATTGAAGTTAAAAATTTACAAATATAGATAAAATGTTATAACATCATTTTTGGGTCACTATATGAATTTTTTAAGTGTGAAATTGATGATTTAAAATTTGACTTAATAGGCTTTGTTTATAATAAAGAATGTAATGCTATACACATACATATGTACATACATACATTTTTACTAACGACGACACAATAGGTACAAATTTAAAAATCTTTGTTTATAGAATGTACCTTTTCTTAAGGTAAGACGAGATAAAAATACAATAATTAATAACGGGTTATCCATTTTGCGATTTCAAAAGTTGTTATGGCCAACCAATTGGCCAAATTGGAATGGACGCTGCAGCAAAACCGAAAGAAAATTTAGAAGGCTGACCAGGAACATGGACTGGGTAAGACCCAGGTCGATGGTTCTGGTCAGAATAGGCAGGAAAATAACTTACCTAGGGCATTTTGGTTTGCATCCAGCTCCATTTGTTCTTTTATTGTTTTATATTTAGTTTTATCATGTTTTTGTTTCGAGTGTCTTCTATAAAAAAAACAACAATATATACCAAAATTAAAAAATATTGTAAAGTTTAGCCGAAATGGGGAAGTTGGGGAAATTAAGAAAGGATTAGATAGGACTTAAAATTAAGCTTTAAAACAAGGGTCCAGACAGCGCAGAAAAAAGTAGTTCGTTGAACATTGAGGGAAAATATAAAAATATGCGGTAAATGAAGACCCCAACCGCTAAAGTTACATGACTAGAAGTCATTTATAGTTCAGAGTGGCTGATGAAAACATCAATTCAAATAATTTCAAGGTGAGAAAAAATATAGAAGTGTATTAAGTGAAAAAAAAGTTAGACAATGAAAAAAGGAAATAGGACAGATGTCCTTTTAACGTATGTAGAATTTAAATAAATGTTTCTTAAGGCTAAAAGACTATGATAAAAGTGAACAGAAAATACTCACCTGAACAAAGAAATCTCGGAAAGCAGATAATACCAAGAAAAGAAAAGGGCTTGAAATTATAGCTGAAGGTGAGTTATGCTTTAAGTTAAGATAGTATAATAGGAACAAATAAGAAAAAGATAAAAAATACGTATTACATATGTAGATATGTATATACGTAGATATATATGTATACATACATATGTATACATATTTGTTCTTTGTTGTAATAGAAAACCAAATGTAACTTTACATCATAAAAAAAATCCAATTGTATAACGTTTATCGGTTCAAAATTTTGTAACTCCTTTTTTTGTCGGTATAGGTGGTCTAGAATAAAGAATTACGGGTAGAGTTCGTCGGGCGGCGTAGGTTTCCCAGGCCCCTCCCTGTCGAGGTAGAAGCAACATTTTGCGTCCCCTTATCTACCTATAGAGAGCTCTTGGTAGGTAGGATAAAAGAGGAATACATACAACAGTTTCACAAAAGGAATACGGAATTGAGGAACTGAAGTCTCCTCCAAACGTAGAAAGACCATGTTTTTTTTCGTATTAGTGTGCACTAGGCATTTTAAATTTATATTATTTCAAATTTTGTTATTTTCTTATGTTCCAAATTTCAATACCATCAATATTTACATTTTTAATATTTCATGTTTTTTTTTGTTATACATAAGTATGTTATATAAAAATGTAAGTCACGTTACGAGTTAAATGAATCGTTGCGTTTTTTTTATTTGTCCCATTTTCGGCGTCTAGTACTTCATTATGAGGAGTTGCTGATTTAATTTTTCGAAGGAGGTGCGGTAAGGTTGGATAATGCTCTTCAGTGAACCGGGTCATATAACGTAATTTCAGCTTCACAGTCTAGGATCCTCCGCGCTCCTAACCTATCCTCAATCCTAAATCCCTTCCTTATTACCTGCCTTATTGCCTCATTTCAAAGTATAGGACTGGAACTCCACATCTGTCAAACTTAGTTACTAACCAATTTTTTTAAGTTGAAAGTCTGACATTGTTTAAAATGGATAGCTAAACTATCGCACAATCTACTACAACAATGGTGAGACTGCCACAGCCACATATCGTTTTTTAAGAGAAGATTATGGTTAACATAATCGTCCAACTACGCAAGCAATTGGCAATATTATGAAGATATTTGAAAAGCCTGGATTGTTAACAGATATTGTAAGGCCTCTGTGCATCATAGTTTCGCTCTTTAAACACAAAAGTGCAAGCGTTGCCTAGGAGCTGAATGTGTTGATTCCTCGTCGTTGTCAGGAACAACTGAAGCCAGCCGACCGATTTCAACGCTGTAGATAATGATACGACAATTAGGTGCTTGAATAACAGGCGGTAGACGGCGATTTTTCGAGCAAAATTTTTTTCAGCCACGAATCACATTTTTCATTCGGTGGGGATGTTGTTAATAAACAGACGGTGCTACAAGCTACATAACTCGGCGAATATGGGTTTATTGTCGTAGCGATATCGACTGGAAACCAAGCATAAAGTATAAGCCAAACTTCTTAAACTTCCACTTAATTGCATCTTTTAATTCCTTCAAATCCTTGAACTGGCGGCCTTGATAAAAAACTTTTAATGATAACAGTGAAAACTTGTTCTCCATAGGATTTATGTCAGAACTTAGTGCTGGTTGATGGAGTGTTGTGATTTTTCGAGACTCCAGGAATTCTCTGGTTCTCTTTGCACAATGATTTGCAGAACTATCTGGCTGAAAAAGAAGACTTTTGTGGCTATTTCCTTTCCAAAGTTGACCAAAATATCGTCAAGCAACAAAATTTAATGCATAGAATCCATTTTCTTGCTTACATTAATGCTTTGATTAATATTCTAGAAACCTTAAAACAAAATGTGAGTAGTTACCTTGTACTCTATGCCTCCACAAACCATTATCGACGATTAGTTATTGAATCGCCAATACTTGTGTCCCACCGTTTGGGCCAAAAACTTTTTCTCATCGCTAAAAATAACGGAACTTAAAATAAAAGATAAGATAATTTGAGTTGCGACATAAAAGAACTTAATAACAAGTTTTACATTCGTAAACAATTCCGAATTCGAGATTTAAAAAAGAACATGACATTATTATCATATCATGGAAGTCGAAAAAGCCTGTCCCTCGATTACGTAAGTCTGTCTGTCCTCAACTAAAGCACGAACCATTGGGTGCATTGATTTCAAACTTGGAAATTAAGGTTTAAAGCAGATTCGCGTAAGACGTTTTTCTTTTTTTTTTTTAAATAAAATGGAAGTAGTCCCTATACAAATTTTTAGGCCAAAAATAAGAATCGAATAATTTTTCAAAAAAGATCTTAATTTTATTTAACCATCAACATTTTTGGATTTATAAAACAATATTTATATTTTTTTTTTCAAAATTCAAAACAATCCTTTATTTTTTAGGGCCTAGTGACTGACAACTTTCAACCATTCCTGTGTGCGAGTACTGTTTTCAGTGATTTTTTTTTTTTACATTTTTACTTTATTGAACCATAAAAATGTAAAAATGTATATACATTTGGCTTAGTTGTAACATAAATAATATTTAAAAATAACTTTAACTAAAACATTTGTTGGCACAAAGGGGGCCTAACTTTATACATTGATGAAATTCAAAATTTAACATGTGTTTAAAATGAAGTCGATGGCTAAAAAAAAGTGTCGTTGGCGAGGTTTATCTCGGGTTGTTCAGTCCCGGTTGTCGTGATGGAGGTTGGTTGGGTGTGGCGGTGTTCAGCCGCGGTAGTATGCTGACTCCAGGCCAGCAGAAAAGGAGACGTCGTCGTCAGTGGAGAGTTTGTCCAAGATGTCCATACCACAAAGGTATCTCGGTATCCATCCTTCTCATTATTTTGTTAGGGTGGCTGGCGACTTTGGTGATTATCTTCCTTGCTGCCTGTGCAAGGAATTGGTCAAGTGGCTTGATTTAAGCTTCTTCGTAGACTCTACGATTACTCTAGTGTTTCTGTCGTTGACGGTCGAATTGTAGATCGGTGCATATCCTTAGAGCTTAAGTCTTTCCATTGCAGTTTTTGATATGGTGAACCATATCGGAAAACCGTATATCAACATTTTCTTCGAAAGAGGATGAACTCGATAGAGTGCGATATTGGCTTTTGTTATCACAGCAATAGAGTGAGGGTTGAAGCGCAGAAGCTCATTCAAGTGTATTCCCAGGTATTTGGCGTTCTTCTTGGCTTTAATCCTTGATCCAACCGGGAACTTTCGAGCTAACTTCAACGAATGACAAAGTGGAAGCTTTTGCCAAACAGAGTTTTACTCCAAAACCATCACCGGACCAAACCTTCCTCAACGAAGTAGAAACCTCCATCCAGTTGATTCAACAGCCAAACATTGAAGTTCAATTTGACGACAACTGCAAAGCCGATGAACCAGCTAATACCCATAAATTCTGCAATCCTAAGGAGATAGCTGAGATCATTAACAACTTGAAGCCGAAGAAGTCAACTGGAATAGACGGGATTTCCAACTACATCCTGAAAAGACTTCCTCAATTTTTTTTGATAATCTTGACTATTACATAAATAACTGCATCAACAACGGCAACTTTCCAAAAAAAAGGAAGACAGCCTTCCGAAGAAAGGCAGTACCAATATGATCTCCAACTACAGGCCTGTCTCACTCCTCAACAACATCAGCAAAATTCTGGAAGAAGTCATTTTAAGGAGACTGAAGAAATTCTGCAACGAGCATAGCATCATCCCTGACATGCAGTTTGGATTTTGACAGGCTCACTCAACGATCCATCCACTTCTAAAGTTTCAGTCTGACGTCACCGCTGCTCTCAATAGCCACCGAGTCACAGTTGGATGCTTTCTGGATGTCGAGAAAGCTTTCGACAGCGTATGGATTGAGGCCCTCATCCATAAGCTCCGAATTTTTAATATCCCACAGTAAATAATACAAATTTTGTTTTCTTTCTTTCAGAAACTTCTTCGTAGAAATAGATAGTTGCAAGTCAACGATTAGAGACGTAAAGGCTAGAATTGCCCAAGGATCGAAACTTGGACTGTTCCTCTACAGCCTGATGACATGCTGTTTGCGGATGACTCACTCACCTATTCGTCACCTGTCACCAACAACAGCCGCTGTAGATCGGCGGCAGTGGCCCAAACCTTGTTCTGTTGTCAGGGATGGAAGGGACCTACAGTTTTAAGACGAATCCAAACGACAAACGAGAAAGCAGTTTTCATGACAAGAACTACTATTGGAGAATTTGTCGATTTATCGCAAGAGGAATAGGCAGGGATCGAACCCAAGACCTCTTGTATGACAGTCCATCGCACTATCAAATAAAACGTACGTTAAAGAATTGCATGCTAAAAATAATAATATTTTTAAACTTTTAAGACAAACTTATTTTATCGGTGCATTTTAATTTTTTTTAAATATAAGCATTATTTGTCAACAGAACCTTTGGATACAAAAACAAGTTCGTGCAACCTAATTGTGCACTTTATGCTTGCTAAAGTAAAAAATTGATTTCTTAGCTTTGAACCGTAAAGCCTCTATGTTGTGTTTTTCTATATAAATCTGACTTCCTAACCTTCTCAAGATGAGTACTTCCGTCGGAAACCATTTGTTATTAGTTTTCAGTTGTTTTAGTAGATTTCCGTTTTTTGAAGACAAAATTTATCAATTGGATTTTTTGAAAAATTAATAAAAATTCACAACAATATTTTTCATTTAAAACCAAGTTTGATTTCAACATTTTTTTCCTGAGACATTGTAATTAAAAAGCAATATTTAGTAGCATTTTTCGAGATGTTATCGTATTATAAAATTCAACTAGAGATTTCTCAAAAAAATACTGATTCGTAATAAAAAATAAGCCTCTCTCTGAAACCTTTGATTAATATTCTAGAAACCTTGAAATGTCGAGAAATGACTTAACTTTCAATTTTCCAATCAGACCGATTACAATAACTTCCTATGGAAAGTTTATAAAGTCAAGAAATATCAATATTTTGAATATATTTGAAAAATCAGTTTTTAAAAATTCTAATATTTGTAATTAATTCTGGAATGTTTGAAACTTCGGTATCAAAATCATATTTTAAATTTGTATAGAGTCGTCAAAATTATTTTGTTTATATTAAATTCCAGCCTTTGTTAACAATAACTTTGATCAAAATCAGCCAAATTTCTTTTCGGCGAATCAAATTTAAGCACTCTCTTAAAATCCCGTAACAGTCCAGAGTGATTCTGAAGTATTGTTCAGTTTTCACCTTCATCGCAATCGCAAAGCAAACTTAATCACTGCACAAAATTTCTGTCTCTGCACTTATCCTTCAAATCAACCTACTTCACCAAAATCTCTACTCTACATTCTTGTAGAAAACGTGCTCTCGCGCTACACCATATTCCGCCATCATCATCAACGTCCCATAATAATTGGTCGTGTGGCAAAAAGCAGCTGATTATATCGTTCACCTGTAGTTAGAGGTACTACCTATCTATACAAACCCTCATATAGGGGATCCAAAAATAATTCACAAAATCATAAGCAAGCACATCGAGTTGGTAATAATAGTCAAACAAACACATTCTCTGAAAAAAAAAGTTTTGAAATGTAATTTCAAAAATTGCTTCCACCCGCTAGCACGTCGCGTATGGTTGTTTTTTATTTGTTCATGTGTTGTTTTTGTAGTCGAATTTTCTAGCTAAATCCAGTTGAAAAGTTATTTCCTACGTGATTTTAACGTAGCCCGGTGGCTCCATCATCTTTCGCAGCATATGAGTGTAGAGTTGTTATCCGTATCCGGTGCCTCCATTGCACCGTTTCGGTCTCTTTCGCTCTACGAACTACTTTCTCTGTCTACTAGTAGCAGCTAGGTAAGGTAAAGGTAGCCATTTTGGTGGAAATCGTTTTGAAAATTCAAAAGTCACGAACCGGAACGTAGCACATAGTTTGTTCGCAATGAGTCACGGTCTACACGCAACGCAGTTGGCACGGTCGGTTGGTGGAAAATAAATATAACAACAAGGATATCTATGTATGCAGGTGATGCTTATGCTGATGCTGATGCTGCTGGTGCATTCAAGATACCGCAACAAAAACTAGGTGTTCTGCTCGTTTTGATGGCTTTGGCGAAACTTTGGACTTTCCTTGGTTCTCAGTCCTCGCTTTCGTTGGCATGCCAGGAAACGTTGATTTCCTCCGCGTTAATGGGTCATGTGCGGTAGCTCTCACAAAACATTGCATTGTCAATTGCCGTACCCTGCCAAACTCGCTAACTGTGAGAATATTTGGGTCAACGGTTTTAACCAGAATACAAAAAGAAACACCTTCCCATTCCCTAACACATACTTCTAGCCTCCACATACACCCATTTATCTACATAGTTTAATGTGAAGTTTACCTGGTTTCCGGTAGTCCAATCAACGGACTCTGCTGATAAGTAAGCTTCTTGTTCCCAACCCAGGCAAGATAGAAGTAATCCTTAAACAGCTGGTAAACTCGTCTAATGCGGATTCAAATAAAGTTCAACAAGGACACACTCTTACTACCTATACTCTTGTCTTTTCTCGATTCCCGACTTCTTTGGTGCTTTGATGGGCTGATGGGCCATATTTGTTGTTTCGGTGATGCTGATGTTTGTGTGCTCAGTGCTGTGAGCGGATACAGACAGACGGATATTTAAGTACCCATTTGGGTGAATACTTAAGTTGATGGCTCGAGGAAAGCGCATATCCTTCCCGCTTTGCTTCTATTTGGGGCTCGACTTTCGTAGTTGATACCCGAAAAGAAAAAAAAACTTTTTGCGGAACAGTACCAGTACGAATAAAGCTACATCTGCCTCGGTTTTATGGGCCAGCTGGGATAATGTGATGAGGGGAGGATGTTTGATGATATGATGGTCTTCGGTCTTGAAGAAAGCTACTTGGGAAATAGAGAGGAAAGGAAAAAGGATGACTTTAGGAGAAAAATAAGTAGAAGAACAAGAACAAGATAATTTCATATCAACATCACAAACATTTTGCAATCCCCATTCCCCAAAGCAAAATTCGACATTCAGAGACTTCGAGCGAGCAAGACGAATAAGCGAGTAGTAGTTGAAGTGTGTCTTTGGCAACACATGGTGAGACGATAAAACCGAAATGCAGGCGATGTGGTTTGCCTTTGGTTATCTTATTAAATTTGTTCCAATAGATGTGTTTGATGGCAGAAGTTTATCCCTAAGGAAATAGGTGAAGATATGGCTCAAGACGAAAAGAGCAGCACAGTGTGCACACTGTACATAGCATAGAGTTTTTACTATCATGAGAGGGGAATTATCATATAGAATATGGTTGGTATGTAAAAGTTGCAGGACTTTAAGAGAAATTTGAATGAATTTAAATGTCAGAACAAAATGGCTTTGGCAAAAATGTAGGTTTCAAGGGAACATGAAGTTGCATAGACTTAAAGTTATAAGTACGAAAAGAGGAATTTGGCTTATTTTAACCTCAGTGTTTGAACTGTTTTTGTTAGGTCTTTTCACCCAAAACCATAACGCCCAAATCCTGAAATGCCAATTAGTCACTAGGCAAAAAAATAATGGACTTTTTTTTATAAATCAAAAAAGTAATCGTCATATTTTTGGGGGTTGGGCTTTGAGAAACGTATAAACATCGAAGTATTTATAGTGGCCAAGCTGCTACCGCTGTTTGGGCTCACTATATAATATTGGGTATATGCGAAGTTAAGTGTATGTAAAGTTTCTTTACATTTCAAGAGTTTGGATTTTGGCCTTTATGGCAATTATGATTTTTTTGACAGGAGGAAATCTTCAAAAGACACTTGGCAGTATTCGACACCAAGTAGTGTGGGACTCTTAACCACTAAAACCACCTCTTCATCAGGACCAATCTTCAATGATCGACTTCCGATTTTTCTTTCTTAATTTTGTACAATCACTTTGGAGGAAGTTTAAACTTTTAATACTTTACCCATGTTTTTTTGTAGACCATAAGCTCATGAGGCTTGGTTCTTCTTAATCTCCGAACATGGTTTCTTAAATTCAAGACGGACTCCATTTCAGAATTAGTATGACTTTGCAGTCTCTGGTTGTGCGATACAGCGTATTTTTTAACAACTTCTGTAACCATTTCTATTTGTAAGTCACGATGTAGATCGGTATTTCTTATGTACCAAGGTGCATTAACTATTCCACGAAGGACTTTTTTTTTGAATTTCTGGATGATTTCGGTATTTGTTTTCTTTGTACAGCCCCATAATTGGATTCCATAGGGCCAAAGAGGCTTTAGTACTTGATTATACAGCATTATTTTGTTTTGAATTGATAAATCAGAGTTGTTACCAAGCAACGAGTATATTTTTCTATATTTCAAGTTTAGTTCTTCTCTTTTCTTTTTGATGTGGTCTTTCCACTTAAGCTTTGCATCCAAAGTCATTCCAAGGTATTTGGCCGTATTGGCGTAAGGTACTGCTTGATTATTAATGATTATTGGAATATTGTTTATCTTTTTATTTGTAAAGTTTATATGTGAAGATTTTGTTTCATTGAGTTTGATACGCCATTTTTCGGTCCAAGCTCTCACTGTGTATTTGTGGCATTTTGTAGTTTTACCTTAGAGACACGTTTGTCGGGTACCAAAATTGCTGTATCATCTGCAAAAGTAGCCATTATGGTGTGATTACCAACTGGAATATCCCTTGTGTATAGTAAATACAGGGTAGGACCTAGGACACTTCCTTGTGGTACACCGGCTTCTATTTTCTTCAATTCCGAGTATTCTTGATCGTACCTTTCTCTAAACAATCGATCTGAGATGTACGATTTTAATATTTCAAATTACTGCCTGGGAAGATCCCTTTGCAGTTTGTACTCAAGTCCCTCATGCCAAACCTTGTCAAAAGCTTGAGCAACATCTAAGAAAATAGCTGAATATGCTTATTTCTTCTAATGTTTTTTCTATTACATCCGATACTCTATGAACTTGGTCTATCGTGGAATGTTTATTTCTAAAGCCAAACTGATGGTTTGGGATTAACCTTCTTTCTTCTATAATTTTACTAAGTCTCTTCAGAAGCAGTTTTTCAAAAACTTTTGCCATAATTGGTATAAGCGATATTGGTCTGTAAGACGTCACTGCTGTAGGTGGTTTACCTTGCTTTGGTATGACAATTACTTCAGCAATTCTTCCAATGGTGAGGGACATACCGGTGCTTAAGTCCTGCATTTATTATATTTTGGAGTTTTATGAAGACTTTCAATGGCATTTCTTTCATAACCTGAGCAGTAATTAGGTCGTAACCTGGTGATTTTTTATTTGGTAGTTGATGTAAACACATACTTTTTATTTCTTTAAGTCTTAGAATTGGTATTTCACTTTCATCTATCTTATCAACAAACTGTAAGTGAGTTTCAGCAGCGTTTGATGAGTATGGCTTAAAAACATTCTTAAGATGTTCAGCGAAAAGGTTAGCTTTTTCTTTCGGGTTACCGATCCATTTCCCATCTTGAGATATCACGGGCGAGTTTTGTAACTGCGGTCTTTTCAGGCGCTTGGCTGATTTCCATAGCGAAAAATCGGTTGAAGCATCAGTCGTTCAGTTCCTAAGGAATGTACTGAGTGAATCATTTTTGAATTTGTAAATTTATTTTTTAAGATTGTTGCTTATACGGTTAAACGTTGTTTTATCATCTGGAAATCTAGTATTTTGCCATTTTCTTCGAGCTCTTCTTTTCTCTATTATCAACTCTCTTATCTCTAAAGGATATTTTATTTTATTTTGTCTTCTATTAGAAAATGTTGGAGTACTTTCTTCAGCGGCATGTTGCACATCAGCAATAAATTGTCCCCCTTCATGGTCAATTTGCTAGATTGTATCCATGGGAAATCTTGAATTTATATAATTTAAAAACCTTTCTCTAAAATCATTCTAGTTTGTTTTCTTATTTACAAGCTGTGGATTACTTTTTTCTAGTACTTCCGATTCACTTAGTGAAAGAATTACTGAAGTATGATCTGATGACAGGTCATAATTACCTTCGAGACTAATGTAATTTTGTTTGATTCCTTTAGCTACGAAAAAGTCAATATGGTCTGGTATTTTGTAAGTATCGGAATGCCAGTAAGTTGGCTACCTAGAGGAATAGAATTCGCAATTGTATTTACGGCCTGCTTGGAAAAGTCTTTTGCCTTTTTTTGATATAAGTCTTGAACCCCAATGGGTGTGTTTCGCATTGAAGTCTCCGCCAACAAGAAAGTTATTCCCCAGAAGATTAAATAGATCTGTATAGTCATCTTCTGTCGGGGAGCTTCTTGGTGGGCAGTATATAGCTGCTATCTTAAACTCTTTCTTTTTCATACCAATACTAATAGTTGTTACGTGCATATTTTCACTAGTAAACATGGCTCCTTCATAATGTTTTAAGCTTTCTTTTATAAGAATCGCCGATCCACCTCTTGCCTTGTCAGCTGGATGTGGAGCGTGGTAACATGAATAGTTTCCTATTACATTATCTAGACTTTGCCCATTGGAGAAATGAGTTTCGGACACCAGGCAAATATCGATATGTTGTAGATCTAAAAAGATTTTTGATTCGGATGAATGTTGTATAAGACCGTTTGCATTACATGTAGCAATTTTAAATGTTCTGTCCATCATTGTTTTTTAAGAGCGACTTTTTCGCTTAGCAGTTTGATATTCAAATCCTCTTTATCAATTCTTTTAAGAATAAGTTGTAGCATTTCTTTTATGGAAGTCTCTTCATTCTTCCGCACATTTTTAACAATCTGAGAATAGGCTTTCTTTTCATCGCTTTTACTTTGAACAGCCTTTTTAGGCGGTTCCTTCTGAGTATTGTTTTTATCAGTTAAATCGATATTTACTGTGTTTTGGGGTTTGTCTCTAGCAGATGAACTTTTGCTTCTGAAGTCTTGGAATTTTTTGACAACTGGACAGCCTCTATAGCTTGCCGGGTGATTACCCTTGCAGTTCACACATTTTGCTTTCTGATCTTTGCTCATAGGACAATTGTTAGTTGCATGTTTTCCTTTGCACTTTATACAAGCAAACTCTCGGTTGCAGTATTTTTGGGTATGATCTAAAGCTTGGCAACGTTTGCACTGCGGAACAACTTTAGATTTTCGGAGTGGTTCAATTTTAACAGCTATGCCCAAGATTGATCTTACTTTATAAATCTCCTCGAGACTTAAAGCATGAATAAAGGCAGTATTCTCTTACTTGTCATCGATTCTCCAGAGGAGTTTTTAATTGTCTAATTCTTAAATAGATTGACTGCATCAAGGGATTGGAAGCCTTTTTGTACAAGATCTTCTACTACTTCCTCGGGAGAGCACGAGGAATGAAGACCTCTGGCTACTACTTTTATTGACCTTGTAGCTTTGTTCTCATATGAGTGCCATTGTATTTGGTGTTTGCACAGTTCTTCAGTGACAGATCTATACTCTACTGTGACTTTATAGTTGCATTTGTTGTACGATGTGTATTTGCAACCTTTTAAGTACATTTTGCTATTATTTTTTTAAGATCTCCAAAAACTGCAAATCCTGAGATCATAATTGGTGGTGGTGTAATTTTGTTGCTGCCTTTAGCGTGACATATTGATTTAGCAACTGCTTCCACTTTAGTTCCTGTAATCAACTCTTTTTTATTTTCGGTTTAAGAGCTTTTCTGATTTCTTGAACGAGTCTCGGGACTACATTTACGTTTCTTTGTGGTATGCTTATTTTTCTTTTTCTCAGTTTCAAACAAGAGCTCTTCTTCATCAGTTTGATATTCAGGTTCAATATATTTTGGACTTAACTGAATCGTGGACTCTGAATCTTTCTTGTCAAGCAAGGAAACTTTCTCATCGAGTTTTTCACTTGCAGCTGGAGACTTTGAACTAGAACTTCAAGTTGTTTTCTTGCCGCTATTTGAATTTGTCATTCTTCAAAGTAGTTCTTTGATTTTAATTGGTCTTTCTCTTTGACTCTGTTGGAACTCTGTTGATCTGCGATGTCGATCTCTTCATTGATATTGGTTCGTGATGTTTTTAACATCTATAGTATTGTTTGAGGTTGTCGATGATGTAACCCCTGATCTAAATTTGTTTGGGGCAGTTCTTTGCATTTTTGAATTCGTCTCTCAATATTTGTAAGCAATAATTGGTCCTCCCCAGAATCCATAGGACCGACCTCGTAAGAGAGTAGATTTACCAGTTTCACTAGAATGCCACCTGGGGCACTTTTGAAAAAAGTTTTTGAGCAATAGAGCCATTTTTGGACAACATTAAATTTGTAAAGCTTGGCCTTAAGTTACTGGACAGTAAGACCGAACGCTTCATTTTTTTAGTATTCCATAAGATCCAACAAACAACACCCAACATTTCGGTGATATTGTTCAAATTGTACAACTACAATACCTTTGTGAATAAAATTGTTTCGGGTGATATGAATTTTTTAATTTGGGCGGTATGGTTTTAAGGGAAAAGAAAACTGTTTTTTTATAAATTTTCACAGCATTTTTGGTACGTTTTTATTTCTAGAAAAAATGCATTACATTAAAAACAAACAAATATTTCCAAAAAATGTTTGATTTGGATTCTAGGGACATTGAAACGTAGAGAAATGTCAAAATTTACAACAGAAAAATTAAATTAATTATATAATAACTTCCAATGGGAAGTTAAAAATAAAATAATATGGTTGACTTACGTTCGAGTCCTTGTCTTTATAAATTCTAAACCCTTCAAACAAAACTAATCAATAAGGAGTTATTTCTAAACTACAACGTTTGTAAAAATAAAAACTCTGATTCCTTAGAAGGAAAGTGGAGATTGTAAGTTTATTGGATTTACAGACGTCCAAATATTTAGGAAACTATCTTTTTCCAGTATTGGTTATAAACTTATAATGACACAAAATAAAATATCAAAAAAGTTGTTTGTATTTACTGAACCCAAAAGCATTTCCAGTACAGTATTTGATCGTCTGCTACCTATAGTTCTTACATGTCAAAACTTTAGAGACTTTTTAACTCAAAATGATATTTCAGAAAATATTTATAAAGAATTGCTTTGTAAGAATTATAGAAGTTAAGGGCTAAACAATTAAGATTCTATTTCTAAAGGCATCGTCAACGGTGACCCATATTCTTTGACTTATTTTTGCAGCTTCACCTAAGGCTTCATATTAAAAAATTTCCTAAGAGTTGTAATCATTTAAAGATTTGTAAGGTTATCCAAATGTTTGTCAAACAACCCGTTTAGCCAAAATTTAAAAAAAAAACAACTATTAGGTCTGTTAAACGTCTGTTCTAAGATTTCAAGAATACAAACCTTTTATATTTAGCAAGCCGCCTAAGCTAATGGAAATTTATCACTTACCTACACAACTATTGTTTTAAATTTAAATATTATCCAGAAAATGCACCTTTGTTGCCTGTAAAAAATGCAAAGAAAATAAACACAAGACTCAGAATAACATTTTATTGAGCAAAATATACAGTAACAACCTGCTCGTACTAATTTCAATGATTTAATATCTATAATTTTAATTTATTGATTGTTTCTCATATTTCCTCTTAAAAACATAAATTTCAGCAACGAAACAAAAACTGCTAACCACTAAACATGTTCCCAACGCAATCCAAACAAACTTGAAATCTTCAACTTTCATCGAATGAAATGCTGGCTTTGGTTCAAAATTGTTTAAGTGTATTTTGCCAATCTTCATCAAATCATAAAATGATCTTTTGGTCCAATAATCTCTTAATCCAGCTGATTGTGTCTCCAGTACGTGCCTATTAAATATACCTTTGTATTTTGAATTTTCATCTAGAGGAAAAGCCACTGGATATTTACTTAACAAACAAAGTTCCTTTGACCAACGAAACAAATGTCTTCCAAGAAAATTTTGCAGATTTTTATAGATCTCCCATTTTATGCTTGAAACTGTGTAAGCACATTTAGTATCAAATGCGTCCCGCATTTGGTCAAACATTTTCGAATTATTTATGAGAAAAAACACCTCGGAATAGTTTTCTTTCAATCCTGGGTAATTATTGTACACAAAATCGATATCTGTTGAACGGATGCAAATTTTCAAGTTTGATGGGGAAAGGTCTCCAAAGGATTTTATATATGCTTCCCGCGGAGGTTCGGTCATAAGGGACTGAAGAAATGCATTGTATGAAGTAACAATTATGATTCCAAGTAAAAATATCTGCAAGTAGATGATTTTGGCGCAATAACTATCTGTGCTTTTTTCAATTAACGATTGTCCAAGAATACCCCGGAAACAGTTTAGATCAAAAAGAAAATCAAAGGTGAAGGTCCTCCCTTCCAGATTTTCTAAACATTCATCAGCTGTCTTAAGCATTGCTGAAAGAACTATCACAATTGCAACCAACATTGTAAGAATTTTCCAATGAACCAAATGCGTAAAAACTTTGAAAATGGGAATTTTTGATTCGATCGGCAGCATAACCCCCAAATCATAGGAAAAATAAGGATACGTGAACGATTCAATGGGAAATTCCAGATGTTTTCCATTGCCTGATATTTCTAAAGTTTTGTTCGACACCATAGCTAATAACTCATCAGATGACAGTGCAAAACTTGAAGTACTGGCAATTAAATTGGCGTTGTGTTTTTCGGCCAGACTTGTGAGGAAATTACCCTCATTTCCCCCCAGTATAGGCTGCTGATCATGTACAGCTTCCAAAACAATCAATCTTGGTTCAGTAATTGTGAACGAAAGTGGAAGAGTTGTTTTGTTCAAGTTTTTCATTCGATTCGGAAAAAATGAAGTAGGTTTGCTATTTTGTGTCCAGGCGATTTCTTCAATTTTCAGAGCTCCAAAATTGTTAAAACTGTAATAAGTTGATGAACTTGCAAATTCTTTAAAAATTGCAATAACATTTACCATTCCATTTTGCCAACAAAAATCAAAAATTTCTCTTAGTTCTGTTTCATTTTTCGTTGAGCTTCTGAGAAGAATTACAATTTTACAATAACGCATACCTTGGAGATATTCCAAAAGTCTTTGAAGATAAATCGATTTACCAAGTTCCATGAAGATCAGAATCTTTTTACCCAATCTATTTTTCAAGGAAAAAGCAGCTGATTTTTCATCGCCAGACGTCAAAATAACCGGAATTCCCAGCGAATTTAAGACATTCTCTACAAAATTGCTATAGAAGTCAAAAGCTTTCAATATAAATACACTTTCAAATCATTCCACACTATGAATACTTTGAAGAAAACGACTTTCAAAATCACCATTGTTCAATTTGGTATTGAAAAATAAGTTTTCGGAAGCAACAATTGCAACGAATGCAAATGCAAACTGATTTCTTGAAACAAAATTCATAACTGATGATTGCAACTAGAATTTCATTTATAAGCAGCAAAGGAACTAAATATTAATTTTTTTACCTGTAATATCAATTCAGGGGTTTATGATGGCTTATGTTATGGGTGAATAGAAAATTCAAATAAAAAAGTGATATTTTTTACAGACGAGAGAAAAGCTTTCAAGTTAATAGTCTATTGAAAAAGTGATTAGGGTCTGGGGAAAAGCTTTAGACTTATGAGATTTAAAATTAGTTTTTTTTTGTTAGGTTGAATACAAAATGCAGACAAATAGTCTTTTTCCAAAACACGAGAGCCATTTGTATTTTCATAAACGAAGTGGCATATATTTATAATGTCCTCTTGAATCCAATGAAATGCCATAAAATCCGAGGTCATGTGGATGAAGTTGAAGAATCTATCTACTATAGTTTTATCGCAGCTATTAAAGATGGTTTTAAATTTAACACTAAAGAAGAAGAATAAAAGAAGCTAGATGCAAAGTTTACAACTTACAAAGTTACTCATAAGGAAGATTTTGACGTTGAAACAAAAATCTTCTTTTAGTGTGACATAACCCTTAGCATAAGTTTTTACCTATCCTTCTTCTTTTTTAAATAGTGTTTCAGCATAGTTTTGTTCGTCTTGTCATTATAAGAAGCGCCTAATCATAGGCAATGATGATAGTTCCAAAAGCCGGGAGCACCTAATGATATGCTACTAAACAGTGTTCTTAAAGACATTATACAGAATATCTATTTTTTTTAATAATAAACACACACTCAAGAGGAAATTACTACCCTTATTATGCAGAGGCACAGTGTGAGCACTAGGAAGAGGACAGAGGGTTAAAAAGGAAATGTCGGTGCACATTGGTTTTGAATTCCTGAATATTGCAATGACTAGGAAGGTCAGAGTGTGGTAAGGTATTCCACATTCGCGTAGTACGGCTAAAGAACGAATCTCTGTATTTGACAGTACGTCCAAAATTGGGCTCGAGGGTATACTGATGACCATTCCTAGAAGAGCGAGTATTACGGTTGAACTGTTTAGGGGGAGGAATACAACTGGCTATTTTACTAGAGCATAAGCTGTTAAAATAACGGTAAAAAAGGGTCAGACAAGAGACCTTACGACGATGTTCAAGCGAAGTAAATGAACTTATGATGGTATTGTCATCTATCAATTCAAATGCTCTACGTTCAATACTATCCAAGAGGTTTAAGTAAGTTGCAGGAGCACTAGCCCAGAGAGAGGAAGTTATACTCAAGCTTTGAACGTATGTTAGTCTTGTAGATAATAGCCAGATCAGAAGGGGTGAAAAATTTCTTGCATCGCTTAAGGAAACCCAAACACCTTGCGGCATTTTTGGCGACATCGCGTATGTGATCATTCCACAAAAGGTGGTTGGTGACACACATACCGAGAATATCAAGGTGTTCAGTCCCATCGATGCAAGTGCCATCCATCGATAATGGCAATGGGGGTATATCTCGCTTTAATGATACAAGACAGCATTGCGTTTTCGAAACATTGAATTCCACGCGGTTTTTTAATCCTCATTGATGAGCTTATCATATTTTGTCGTTGCAGTTCCACATGCGACGAAGAGGAAAGTGAGTCTGAAAACGAATTTGAAAGCTAAGAGTACTATCGTCAGCAAAACAATGTATTGGATTAGAAGTTGCAGACAGGAGATCATTAATAAAAATGATAAAGAGTGTTGGAGATAGAACAGAGCCCTGGGGCACACCAGCATTTTTTTTGTGGTTTTCAGACTTGAATCCATCTAATACAAATTGTATTAAGGGATCCGAAAGGTAATTACTAATCCATGACCGTGGAAAGAAGGGACGTAAGTGCAAACGGTCGGTAGTTAGAGGGTGAGGAAAATTCGCCTTTTTTGGAAGTAAGCTGGACAAATGCTGTTTTCCATCCGCTCGGAACAAGACCTGAGCAGTAGGACAGATGAAAAAGCTTACGCAGTGGTTTTGCCAGCGTAGAAGAACACCTGTTCAGAACAATAGCGGGGATACCATTGGGACCAGCGGATTTATGTGTGTTTAGTACTCTAAGGACTCTTGCCACAGGACGAGTTGGATAAAAGATTGGTCCCATAGAATCACTAACTCGCTCAAGTACAGGCGGAGTCATAACACTCACTGGCAGCTTTCTCTAAAGAGCTAACAAAAGGAGTGTCATTGACAACGAGCGCAGGAACCGAAGAAGAGGATGAATTCTTCATGTTTTTTTACAAATGACCAAACATTTTTACTGCCTTTGGGACATTGCAGTATTTTTTGCCGTAATTTTGGTCGTGTAAAAATTTGGTCCGTTGAATATGGGCGTTGCAGGCCTTCCTGGCTTGTTTGAACTTTTTCCAGCTTTCCTCAGTACGGTTGGCTTTATAGCAACGGAAACTTTCCTCTTTGACCCTAATGACCTCTTTACAGCTCGCATCAAACCATGCGTTTTCCTTGGGTCTGATATTTTTAACCCTGTTCGGAATAAAAGTTGTCATTCCCAGGAGAATTAAACTTGTTATCATATCAGCGTTGGCGTCAACGTCACCATCGAGCAAGCATAGTGACCAGTTTAAGATGCTGAAGTTATTATTTAGACCGTCCCAGTTATATTTCTCGTATTGCCAAACGGTTCTCTTAGGAACTCTTTCTTTAACTGAACAGTTTTGACACGAGAATTTCGCTAATTAAAAATTTTACCCGGGGATCTGCTCGAATAAGCCAGGACTAAGATAATTTAACGCGGTTAAAAGTAGCTTAAAAACTCTACCTCCGTAACTACTTCCACTAAAATATCATAATATTTATATGTTGCAAAGTGAAGGACGGACAAATAAAAAAAAACAATCAAATGAAAGAGTTGATTTAGCCATTTATAATATGCTAGTATAGAAATTATTGTATTTTGGAGGAGTGTGGTATCCTTGCTTCTAAACATTTGTTTCAATTTAAAATTTAAAGCTCAACTAGGTCTTAAGAATAATATGGAATTTTTTCCGATGATGGACTTAAGTACGAATAGATGACAGTACTTTCAGCTTTTTAAAAACCCCTTGAACTAGTTTTGTATTCAACCGCACTGACCTAGTTTTCAAACAAGTAATTATAAAATCTTATTTCCATCTTTAAACCTTAATTTACCCGTCGTCGCCCTGCCGCTAAGGCACTGTCAAAAACTCATCTATCTATCGGTAAATATTTTAACAACTTCGCACAACAAAAACTAAATCTCCATAAGACTCAACTTTCAACCAATTAGAATCTCATTGGCAATGCTTTTGGTTTGGATTACATGATTGTGCGCTCCGAACTATAGGAGTAAGGTAAGCAGAGCTGTATGCAACTGAAAGAAAACTTTTCAGCATGCAAATCTTAAACAAACAACATCAGCAGCAGCAGCAGCAGCAGCAGCAGCATCACTCACAACCAAAACTCTAAATTGTGTAAAGGATCCGCGCGCACACTTAGCTTTTCTTGTAGAAAATATCCTGATGCCGCACGATTTGTTCTTTTATTTCGTCGCTCCTGTTTCGGGTGTAATCCTTGGAGTTCCTGTCAAACAAAAAGAACACAAAAAGAAACAAAACAAACTCAACTCTGATCATCTGAAACACAACCAACAAAATACAGCTCCAACCCCCCCGCTCCAGCCCTTGTCTAACAGTAAGTCAGCTACAACTCGTGGTGTAAATGCCAACTATACAAGAAAAGAACAATCAAAGGAGAAGTGTAAGTGTTGCAGGTTTTGGATGGCTCTATCTGGAACGGCAGCCAACAGCGGCGAGGAAGGCGGAAGGGATAACCAAACTGCTTTTCTAACTAAAGAAACAGGATTCGCATATAGCTCCCAGGAATCCCTTTGCGGTTGTTTTCGCATTTACAAGTTTAGTTGCTGCTTTTAACGACTTTGCATAAATTAAACTCAAGAAATTACATTTTAAATGCATGACGAACAGCAGGACGGATCGGATCTGCTTTCATATACAACTTTCGAATTGAAAAAGGCTATAATATACTCGGTGAATAATGTGAAACCTTATTTCGTCACTTTCGTCTTTGTCCTTGCAATGAGAAAGGCGATGATAATACAATTATTCACCACCACCAACAAACCCTCCATCGAAGGAGGTTGGTTTTTCTTCGTAATTCTCTGTTGGTTGTCTTTTTTTTCTATTTTATTCAAATTTCGGGAAAAGCTATCAAAATCTTTGCATTCGAAAATAAAATCACCGAAATAAGATTCTGCTTTGGTTTCTTTTTAATGGAAAATTTTAGCAAATCTCAAAATCTTCATCTTCGTCTTCATCTTCATCATTGTCGTCGATAATAAAAATACCAAATATTCAAGTTTAATGAAATTTTTAAAATTTCACACCCCATTTTGCAAGGTCATAGAGTACAGACACAGTTGTTTGCATGATGGCAGTTTTTTTTCGCTTCGAAGTCAAATTTTTTTTGTTGTTTCTTACTAAGAAAGTGTTAATTATTTAACAACAAAAGAAAAATATGTTGACACAAACGGGCACGACATTGTTTGGAAAGTAAATTTGAATTGTAAAATTAGTGTCGGTATTATTGACGTAAATTGTAAGATTGGTGTTAATTTATTTGATGGAATAATTCGAGCAGTCAACAAAATTATATTATAATTATTTTATGTAGATTCATTCGATTAATATTACAAAGTTTTGTTTATTTTGTGTATTTTTGAAAAAGGTTAGACTTTGCTTTGAAATTTCATTATTTTAGAATTCTTTGAAATATTTATATCATTAAATTTGTGTTTATTTTACAAAATATCCTTTTTTAAAGTTTTTTTTTTCACAAGTACATTGATAACTTTAAGTGCCAACCAACAAAATTAGGTTTGTTAAAAAGAGATCTTGAGTCAAATATAAAAATACCTGTGCGTTTTTGGGATTTTTAAATTTCCAAAGAATCAAACCGCAGTAGACCGATTTTTAGTTTAAATTTTTTTGTTACAACAAGCAACTTCTCAAGGGAGTTTAAAAAGAGGTTTCGGTGCACATTGGTTTTGAATTCCTAAATATTGCAATGATTGGGAAAAATAGAGTGTGTTAAGGAATGCCACATTAGTGTAGTACCGCTAAAGAACAAATCTCTGAAATTGACAGAACGTCCGATCGAGTTATAAGGTTGAATTGCTTGAGTGGAGAAATTCAACTGGCTGTTTCACTAAAGCATAATCCGTTGAGCTAACGGTAAGAAAATTGAAACAAGATTCAACGATGATATCATTAACAATGAGTTTGAACCTTCACAAAATTGGGAGTTATACTTAAGCTTTGGGTATATGTAAGACATATAAATATGTAACAACTAGACCGGAGGAGTATAAAAACTTTTAGAATCGCCTTAGGAAACCCAAACATCTTGGCCCAATATTGGCGACATGATAGTAGAAAAGTTAGTAAAGTCTGTTCGACAGTAAGCAACATTGAGTTTTTTAAGGCGGTAAGTGAATTAGAAGTTTCAGACTGGGTATTATTGATAAAAATGAGAAAGAGTGTGGGAAACAGAAAAAAACCATGAGGCACACCAGCATTTATTTTGTGTTTATCTAAGAGATAAACCAGTTGACCAATTGCTACGAAAGCCGTATTTCTAGAGATTAAGAAGCCTTCGGTCTTTGAGGTATTTATTATTTATCTTTTTATGGCTTTGGATGAATGGACGTTAGTGCGGTATTTAGGAAAATCGAGGTGGAGGAGGAATCACCTTTTTTGGGTACAGGATGGACAAAAATTGAATAATTTTCAAAAACAACTTCTAACGAAATTTAAAAAAAAATTACCGAAAATTACTAATTTTCAAGAGATCTCATTCTGATAAAATTTTCCTGGACTACTAAAATACAAACGTCAGCTGATTGGATAAACAAGCAAGTAATTTAAATATCAACAATTATTTGAAATTAGTTGAAAATAAGTTCTGATAAAATATCAAATTTCATCTTGAGTGAGGGCATAGTGGTTTGTTAGATGGACACTACTATATGGTCACTGTAATCAAGTGTTTAACGTATAATTGGAGCGTCAGAAATATCTTTCGATACTCGTATAAAAGCCAAATCTCTTTCCGCATCATGATTTCTCTTTACTTTTTATTGGCAGTGATTCTACTGTAGATTTTGTATTTGTTTTTAAAATAAATTTCTACTGTAATAACGATAGATTTTCGAAAACACGGGTAATTTTATGATTTGAAGTAGAAGTACATTAACATTCACCGTCGTTACAATAATCACACTCGAATTGAAAAAATTGCACGACTGGTTAATTTGAACTCTCTTCTGCTCCCAAAGAGCCTATTTAAAAATAATAGCTACATATATACAGATATGGACATTAAAATAGAAACACCAAACAGTGTTTTAAAAATTCAATTTGTAACTGACTCAAAATGATTTTTTTTAAGTTTATTCTTAATTTTTTTATTTTTCTTTCTTTGAAATTAAAATTACCCATTATTTGTAAAAAAATTATAACATTAAATATTTTAGATTCACAAATGTAAAAAAGGAACAAATTTCGTGGAAATTAAAATAGATACAAATATTTTAAAAAAAATTAATTAAATGCAAAGCTATCCTGGATTTAACATTTTTTTTATAATATGTGGTAGCTTGGCCCTTAGCTATAACTAAAGTGTGACATCTGTTAGACATTGAATCATCATTAAATTGAAATACTGTACCACTCCTGTTGAACTATCCTCCACAGTTCGGCTTAATGTATGGGTAAATGTCCCCAACTGCGCATTTTAAATCTCTCCCAAAATGTTCTATGGGATTTAAGTCAAGCAATTAGGATGGCCACTCCAATATGCTGATTTTTTGGTCCTTAAAATACTTTTGAGCAGATTTGGATTTGTGTTAAGGATCGTTGTCCTGCTATAGAACATATTTAGGAAGCAGGTTCACGTCCGCATAAAGCAGCATCGTATCCTTCATGATAACCGCAAAGCATGATACTGCCACCAACATTCTTAACCGTTTTCTGGATGTATTTGGGATTCAGTTCCACAAAACATTCCTCCACTTTTGGCCCAGTCCAATCAAAATGATCGTTCGTGAATTTAAACTGCGTTGTTATATTTTGTTTTCCTTAGAAAGGGCACCATTCTTGCGATACTTCTGAGCCAGTTAGCTCAACAAGTCTTCTACGAACAGTTCTGGAAGTTATTGAAAGCTCTAGTTTGTTTTTTTATTTCCCTCGAAATCTTGAAAGGATTTTTTTGAGGCACAATTTATATTTCAGTCTTCTCTTGGGGTTGTTTTGCTTGGTTTTCTCCTCTGTTTTTTTTGTTCTCAGCGGTCAAATTGCTTTGGAATAAACTTGAGAAATCTGCGCATTATTCTGGCTATTTCTCTCAATGATTTCCCTCACTTCGTAGAACTAAAATGACAGCTTTCTTGTCTAGTTAACAATGCTTAACGCCACCCATATTTTTCTTAGAATTAATAGTAATATTATTAAAATAATTTGAACTTACTTCCTAAACTGAACTTATTGTTTTATAAAAGTAAAAAAAAAAATATTAAAAACTTATATTTTTGACGCTAGTTATATATTAAGGTCTGCGTTATAATGTGTTTCTATCCACCAAAAACAGCAAATGTCTCTGTGTCTATTTTATTGTCCATGTCTGTATATTTCACTATTAAAAAATGTGCCAAAATAAGTGGCGTTGTACGTATATTTCTCATACTAAAAGAAGCCAATTTAAAACAAGTCAGAGAAAATTTCTTAATACAAATTTCAATTTTTTCGATAGCAATGTTTGTCTTGGTCTTACAAAAATTTAAAAAACCGCTAAACGCGTTTGAACTCAATCAATTTCTTTCATTTCCACTTCTTTACCATCGTAATATCATGTTTTATTTAAATCTCGAGTTCGAAATTTTTAAGGAATGCAATACTTTGCATATATTTTATAGTTTCTATACAGCAAGTTAAAGGTGCTGACAATTTGAAACGTATAAAATGTGAATATTGAGCTAGAATTTCGTTTAAAAAGTTAAGAAGATCAAATTTGCACCTACTGTTTATGCCATTTAATTAAAGATTCAAAAAATAACGAACAAAGTATTTTTATAACATCCCTGCGCTTTCAAAATACTTCTATGAGTTTATTTTCGTAACAATTAACTGAGCTCTTTGTTTGGATTTTTAACAACTTAACCAATTATAGCTACATATCTCGACATCATTCAGGATTAATAACTACACCATCTGATTTGGCGAATACATATCCCCTTAATCCCACACCCCACTCTAAAATCTCACAAGCGATATCATCTGTTTCATTACATAAACCTTCAATACATATAAGAATATAAAAACATACTTTTTTCGACCAAAGGAGGAGGCATAGGGGGATGAATGGAGAGGTGATTTAAATGTCAACAACACTAAATCCCTCCTCCCGAACACTGCACCGCCTATACCTTCCATACTATAATCTAACAACAAAAATTTGCGCTCTATAAATAATGATATCACAAGAAATCAGAGAATCGCACATCAAAACGGGCCCAGGTCTCAATTATCTTCTTCCATCAAAAACCTCTTTGCAATGTATGAACGTACAGTACATATAGATACATCTTCGTGACATGTGGAATCGTCTCCGATACGAAACTATGACGACAAATGTTCTGATGTACTCGTATAGTATAATCTTACCGCCTCCCTCTATCGTTTATCACAATTATCTAACTCCTGATGTAGCTCCACCTGCCTCTCCTTAGCCGAAGACGGTAAAGCAAACAAGAGCTCTCTCATAAAACTTAAGCCGATCATTTGCATGGGGCACAGTCAATGTCTGATGGTCCAGTTTCAAATCAGACAGTCGGAAGCGTGCGCTTGAGATACAACAAGTTCACTTCTTCGTAATCAGTCACTGAAATATATTGTAATAACTCGAGATACGATATGACAGACTCACGTCAAAATAAAACATCCTCACCGCCTTTGCCACCGCCATCGATAACTATCACATCGGAGAAGAACGATGAAGAGGCGGCTCGTGAGCCGCTGCAGCCCAAATTTACTCTCGGCAAGAGTTCGACCAGTGACCTCGGTGCTCGGACGGGAAAATTTATTCGCGGCCTTCTGCCAATCTCTACGTGGATCTGTCACTATGACGCCGAATGTGCCATTAACGATTTTATTGCCGGAATAACTCTGGGGCTGACTATCATCCCCGAGAGCATTGCATGTGCCCTGCTGGCTGGTCTTCCAGCGCATTACGGACTTTGTTCTGCGTTTTTAGGTGAGTAAACCATCATTTCCAAACGCACAGGAAATGTGCTCAGCTGTTTCTACTGTCTTCTCCGCCCTCACAACATTAGGTTCGTTTGTTTACCTGTTCTTCGGTTCGATTGACAAGGTCATCGTGGGACCAACGAGCTTAGTGGCCCTTGTTAGCGTGCAATTCACAATGGGCAAGCCAGTTGAGTTCGCTGTGGTGTTGACGTTCCTGGCAGGTATCGTGCAGCTGTTTATGGGAAGCCTGCAATTGGGTAAGTCAAATTTGACATTTTGTTTTGATTAATTTCAACGTTTATTACATACTCGCATCTCCCATCACTGACTGTCTCAGCGATGTGTGATAAGTGTCATCAAATCGGTTGTTAATTAGGATCTAAATGGAAGGGAAAACTCAAGCCAGACATGAGACAGGCATCAGGTCTTCTTAATTCTTTTGTTTTGACAAATTGTCAGAGATCTTGACGATACATAATAAAGTATATAGTTAGATAGGTATATGAGCTTTGATTTGAGTGTGCCAGCTATGAGGAAAGCCCTTGAGATTAGTTTTATTTTTCGTGAGATAGATATTTTACTCCTAACGAATCATGTGGCGTCTAAGTGGGCAAATTAATAAAGATACAACAAAATAAACGAACGATATGACAAGTTCAATTAGAGCCCACGAATTAGATAGTGGATATGATTTTTTTTTTCTTGTCACTATCACAATCCGTATTTTGAGTGTTGGTGTTGTGTGATTTGTTTATTAAAAATTATGAGCTGAATGTGAAAATGTGTGTAGTGTTTTTGTTGCTGATGCGGAACAAAAGTTAATAGTTTTATAATAATTGTAAATTCTAATTCTATCTTAATAACTTCTGAAAAGGTGAACAGGCGGGAAATGCAGAGTTTGTGGTAAATTCAAACTTATTCTCAGAGGAGTAAATTTTTAAGTGAAAAAACAATTATTTCTATTCCGGTCATTGAATAAGTTGTTAGTTTTTGAGAATACTTTAGAAAGCTTTGAGTATTAAAACCATTCAATAAAATTTAAAATACATACGAAAAAGACTATAAACTGATTTAATCGAAAAACTGGTTTTGAGTTCGGTCTTTCGGACTGCGAATATATTAACTCACATAGGAAGTTATTGCAATGGGTCCTATTTGTCAAATTGAAAATTTTGACATTTCTCGACGTTTCAAAGGTCTTTAGAGTCAAAATAAAAGATTCTTAGAAAGATGTTTGTGCGTGCGTGTGTACGTACGTCCGTACATCCGTACGTTCGCGACGTTTTTTTCGTCCTCCATAGCTCAAGAACCAGAAGAGATATCGATTCCAAATAAATTTTGTTATACAGATAATAAGGCAGAAAGATGCAGAAATGGCTCTCAAGAAAATTTGTCACCTCCAAAATTTTACGACTAAAATATGATTTTATCTCCAAAACAATTTTGTGCAACGAAGAATAATATGTTTGACATCTGATAAAATTTTGAGAAAAATCGAATTGACAGTTTTTTTTCATAAAAAATAAAAATCTAAAAAAAACATTACCAAAAGTTGGTAAAAATTGAATATCGATTCAAAAATATCTTTTTAAAAACTTGAAATTTAGGGTTCAAACTTATTTTATCTTATAAGAAATATTGTTTTCAACATTCTGAAAAAAATGAATGGACAGTATTTTTACAAAAAATAAAAACCTAAAAAAAAAATTAATAAAAGTTGGTAAAAATTGATTTTAGACACAAATATCTTTTCAAAAATTGTAAATATTGGCTTCAAACTAATTTTATTTTATAAGAAATATTGTTGAAAACAAAATCGAATTGACAGTTTTTTTTTACAAAAAATGCAACTCTTAAAAAAAACAATACTAAAACTTAATAAAAATTTACTCTCGACTCAAATAGCTTTTCAAAAATTAAAAATATTGGCTTCAAACATATTTTATTTCACAGAAAATATTGTTTTCGATATTTAGAAATTTTTAAAAACCCAACAGTCCGTTTTTTCATAAAAAGTGTTTTCAAATCGACAGACGGGATGGGAAGTTATCAGTGTGGATCGCATCCCAGCCTCTTTTTTTATTTTACAAATGAAAAGAGAGAAAGATGCAGAAAGGACTTTCAAATAATTGAGTGATTTTTTTTTTACTTTAGCAATTTAAAAAAGTGAGCAATTTGGTTAACCGCAAATATCAATACCAAAATGATATAAATACGAACAAATATATTAACTAACGGTTTTCTTATAAATCAAAATACTGAACAAATATATTTTTCACCATAAATTTTTTTCGAACAAAAAATAATATAATTGTCATCAAAGAATAAAGTTGTTGACAACTGTTAACATTTTTAGAAAAATCCAAAAGAACTAAAACCATTGCGGCAAACATTAAAGCAATTAAGTAAATTTTCAAAGCCATTTTTAACAATTTAACAAGCTTTAAGAAGGTTTCCTAATTTTAAACGATTTTAACATCTTACTCTCTTTAAACAAATTGTTGAAGTTAAAATATCGGAATGGCTACTTTAACTTTAATTAATTTGCTAAATCCAAATGACATCTGTACCATTAATCTTATAGGAGCAGTTAATAGAATGGTCCACTCTATAGTTACCGAGTTCCAATTAATAACTCAGTTTAAGCGTATTTACTTTTTTTATTTGCATGAATTGTCCCTAATTTGGATTGAGGCTTTACTTAAAAGGCTAATACCTAAGCAATTTATTAGAATCAATACCAAAAGAAAGGTTTAAAGTTTTGGAGCCACTTAGTAAATTTTTTTCAATATTTTGAAAATATAAAAAATTGTAAGCCTCTTACAAAAATGTTTTTAAAAATTTTACGTTATTTGTTTCAAACTAAATTAATAGTTTATTTTTGAAATAACCACAAATACTTCACAATATTGGTTAAAACTGATTGATATACATAACTCCAATATATTGAGAATTAATGAAGGTATTAATCGTATGTAGCGTCCTTTCCTTTCACTGTAGTTCAATTATCTGTGATAACCAGCATGGTTTTGTTAAAGTCGTTCAACTGTTACTAATGTGTTTCACTTTACGTCCTTTTGTTTAGATGTTTTTGAAAAACGTGAACAAGTAGATTGTATCCTTACTGATTTCAGCCATTGTCAAATTGAGTCATAAAACATTACTGTTAAAACTATCGCATCAAGGTTTTAACGACTATTTCATAATGAGTGTTCAAGTTTATTTGTTGTGTATTCTGGTGTTCCCCAGGGTAGTGACCTCGGTCCTATTCTATTTGTTTTATTTATAAATGACTTAGCTTTGATGATACAAAAATCATCTGTCCTAGTGTATGCTGATGACATTAAAAATTAAAAAAAAATGAACTCTTCATCTGACTGTCTTCCTTTGCAAGAAGACTTAATAATATTTAATATTTTGTCTGCGATCCCTTCCGTGGTTTCATGAAAGTCAAACACTACCACCTTATTCACAAAGACTTTCTCTTATAAATCTTCCTTCTTTGACAATTGATATGATGTACTTGTAGTTTTGTTTTATTGTTGGAATAATATACGGACAAATTTCATAATTATCAGTTCTTGGTAGTTTAAGCTTTAGATTTAGTCGTTCAAGTATAAGACTCCAGAAACCATTGAATAGAAATTTTAGCAGATCAAACTATGGTGTAGATAGACCCTTAAATCAATTAATTGAAATCTATAATAAATTTAATTCACCAAATGATAATATAAAAAGTATAAATTGCAAATAAATATTTTTCAAAAGCTTTTTAAGCTTTAGATTTTCAGTATATTTTATATTTATAAGAATTGTTAACATTAGTATTTAACAAATTATTATAATTAAAGAAAATTAAATGTTGTAGAAAGGAGAAGTATAAAAACCTTCAAAAATGCAAGTAAAAATTTGGTTTTCAATATCTTGACAACACAAACATGAAATCAAGCTTATTTTATAATACAGCATTTTATAAAAAAAAAAAACAATACCATCAAAAACAACTAAAAACTGCTTTTCGATTCAAGTGTCAAAGAAAGTTTTGACTTCAAACTCTTTCATCTCATTCAAGTTCGTGTTATAAATGTCCTAGACTCTTTTTAATTGATTGTAAACGAAATCAAACTTGTGAACCAAGTTAAAACTAGAAAATTTATTCGAAGTAAGAATCAAACAAAGTTTCAATCAATATTTCTTATCTACATGGATTTGGTTTCTACCCTACCGAAACTATGTATGTCTAATAATTGCTAACTATTGTGTAAAGTACGTCTTTCTGCTGTGAGTTTTGTTTTTGTTTTGTTTGTCTGTCTTAAGTGGTTCTAAATGACCGCTGTAATACTTACAGGAAAAATTCTATATAACATTTTTTTGTCAGAACTGTTCCCTTAAGTTTTCTTAATGATGACTTCATCTCGGGATATTAATACAAAGAAATGTCAATATTCTTATTTGTAAATGCATGTTTGTCAATTTAGGACCAAATAGCTAAATTCATGTTATCTGGAAGTCGAAATTTACCTAAAAGTAGAAGATACAAATTTGATTTAATAAATCTCCATGTCGAATTTTCCTTCTCGTTAAATAGGGTGCAAAATACAAGATAGCAGAATAATTTTTCCACGAAAAACAGACAAGAAAAAAATGAAAACTATGTTGTATCGTATCTTTTGTTTGTTTTAACAAATTGTCTAAATTTCTTCACTATTAATGTTTAGATTTGAATGAAAATTCTAATTCGTAGATTTGATGAAAGAATTCCGCATGTGGGTATAATTTTATTGTGGCGTTCAAGAGATTAAATAAAATAAAAATAAAACAAACAACAAATAGAAACAAAAATCGCAAACACAAGAAAGTGATGTACTCATACAACAAGTTCAATTATAGCACGGGTTTGTTTATAGTTTTTGTTGTTGTTTTTTTTTTAACGAGACGCTGCGCTGAGCCGCGTCGCTATCTAAATTGATAGTTGGTTTATGGTTAGCGGTTGAATAATTTGTTATGATATAAACGCACGTCACATATTTGTTTCTTAGGTTATGATTAAGTTTGATATTTCTTTTTTATCAATCAGATTTTCCAACATAGTGTCAATGGATTTATTTATTTCCTTGAAAAAAAAGGAAAATGTTCCAAAGCCGAATGGCCGCTTAGGCTTCAAACAATGACCAATTCTCATTTATTGACGAAGTAAATGTGTAAGGTCATGCATTGGCATGGACCTTGTCTTTTAAGTGGTTTAAAAAAAATAATAGACAAACCGAAAATTGTGATCAACTCTTCGAGATGTATCATGGTCATGAAACTTTTCTTGAAAACTTGCGATTGTTATGTTGCTTGTGTGGCACGTAGCTCATTCTTGTAGTGAATTTAACAATATCCAGGCGTTGAAAAGTGCGTCGTTTAATTTTTGATGATTGAATAGTTTTTACTTACCAACTGTTCAAAATTAAACCGTTCTTTGGAAAACCCCATGTCAAAACTCACATGTATTTATGATATGCAAATATATAATATCCAATATTTGAAATTTCAAGTCATTAAATTATATATTTTGAGAAATTAATGTATGTTGGGGGAGAGTACGATAGCTCAGGCGACAAAGTTTAATGACGGATTTGCAAAGAACAGTTAAAAAGGAACATTTTTTTCGATTGGAGGGGGGGTTTATCTGCCCCCGTTCAGGCGGTAAGAGCAATTCAAAAAAATAAATACGGTAAATGGAAAACTATTATTAAATTATATTGGTAGTATCTACAACTAAGCTTTAAACATTTTTAAAAAGGCAACACTTTTGTCTATTAGCTTGTTTGTAAACCAAGTCAAAACTATGTATAGTTTAAAAAAAAAAAAATTGTTTTAAACTCAAACTTTGTGCAAAAAAAAGTTAAAAAAAGGATTTGAAGTGTATTTTTTCAAACTTTAAAATTATCTAGTATTGTTTTTTTTAGACTGTATTGCTATATTTTTTGTTTTTGATCAAAAACCAAGAACTAGATGGTTTCATGTCTTCTAGTTCTTGAAAAAATTGAAAAGTACAAAAAAAAACATTTTAGTTTAATTTTTTTTTTGGCTTGAGTGGTCTTATTTTGATAGTTATAATAGAAGTTGCAAGTTTTGGGGGGATCAAAGGTGCGGTGGGTGCAAGATGTATGCCAAGTTTCTTTTGCTTTTAAATAAGCTGCATTTAAGAAACAATAATTTACCCTAGGTTTATCTTAATCCATATTCGATTATAATTATCAAAATAAGACTAAGTAATTACTTAAGCAAGGAAAAAGTAATTTAATTAAAATATTTTTGTTGGTAGTTTTCAATTTTCTAAAGAACTAGAAGAGATAAAATCATTAAGTTTTCAGTTTTTGATCACAAATAAGAGCAATAAATTCTAAAAAAAAAAACAGTAGTAGATAATCTTAAAGTTTTGAAAGATTACACTTTAAACCTTTTTTTAACTTGTACAAATTTTGAGTTTGAAACATTTTTTTCAAAAACTATGCATAGTTATGACTTGATTTAAAAACAAGCTAATAGACAAAAGTATTTGCTTTTTAAAAATGTATAAAACTTAGTTGTAAGTACTAGCAATATTATTTAATAATAGTTTTCCAATTAACGTACTTACTTTTTTAAATTGCCCCTACTGCCTAAACGGGGGGAGATAGACCCCCCTCTCATAGTTAAAAAGCTTGTTTTTAATTTTTCTATACAATAAAATTAATTTGAAGCCTTTATCTCAAATTTTTGAAAATATATTTGAGGCAAAAATTAATTTTTACCAACTTTTATTGATTTTTTTGGTTTTTATTTATTGTAAAAAAAACTGTCAATTCGATTTTTCTCAAAATTTTACCAGATGTTAAAAACGTTATTTTTCGTTGCTTAAAATTGTGTTGGATATAAAATCAGTTTGTATTCGTAAAATTTTTGGGGTAACAAATTTTTTTAATTGGATATTTTTCGAAAAATATATTTGTGGGATTGTGGGTTATTTGCATAGACTTCAAGAAACCCCACAGGAAAAAGGGTAGCGGGGTCAAATTGCATGACCTTAGTTGCCAATTCACATCACCCCTTCGAAAGATAACGGGTGTTGACTGATTGTATTCTGAACCGGTCGTCAGAAATTTGCCACCAAAGGTTGAAGAGTCGACTGTAAAGGGCGCAACGTTTGTGTTAACGAGCACTCATTTTAATAAATAAGTTTTATCATTTGAACGTGCTGATGATGATTTGGCATACAAAACTGAATAATAAACAAAAGATTTGATAAATGTCACCAAAACAAAATGGCAGCCACGGGGCCTATCGATATTTTATTTTATGGAGATAGCAAACAAATAATCTCAGGTAATCTCATATTTAGCTTTGTCATCCAATGGCCATTATAGTTTAAAGTGTCACATGGATGTCCAATAACCTGGGCAATAAAATAACCAAGGTAAAAAAATAAGTTCCATCACAAATTAAACTGTGCTAAAAAAAATCCCGTGCTACAAAATAACCTTGGTCTAAAAAATCAAAGTTTTACTTTTGATAAAATATAACTTATTTAAAAAAAAAACAGGGTTCAAAAACAAGGGCTTTAACTCCCCATATAGAAAAAAAATAAGCGAGACCAAATATTTTCCATAAACTGTAAAAATTAAATGTAATTAAAAGAAGTCCTTGTTGTTAGGTTGATTTTACCACGTTAGGTTTTCTTGCATTGGAATGGTTGAAACGGCAATTGCTTACATCCTAAAGATTAGTTTCTGGCCAAGATTTATTGAAGGCAAAATTAATAATTACTAAGCAAAGCCTAGGCCATGTACTTATATTGCACTTTGTATCAAACTTTGGTTGCGGGATTTTGCTCACGGCTGATTTATTAACTTGCCATAGGAAGTTATTGTAATGGGTCCGATTTGTCAAATTGAAAATTTTGACATTTCTCGACGTGTCAAGGACCCTAGAGTTGAAATAAAAGATTTTTAGAAAGATGTATGTGCGTGCGGGTGTACGTACGTTCGTACGTCCGTACGTTAGCGACGTTTTTTTCGTCGTCCATAGCTCAAGAACCAGAAGAGATATCGACTTCAAATAAATTTTGTTATACAGATAATAAGGCAGAAAGGGCTCTCAAGAAAATTGCGGGGGTGGTTTGTTTTACCATAGCATAGCAGTTTGAAAAAAAAGTGAACATTTTCGTTAACCCTAAATATCTTACGAACCAAAAACGCTAGAGACTTGAATTAAATTTTACATGATATATTGTGACGTGATATCAAATAAGTATATTTTTTGAAAAAAAAAAAATCCAACTAACGGTTTTTTTTATAAATCAAAAAAACTGAAAAATAAAATTTGTCACCTCCAAAATTTAATGACTAAAATATGATTTCATCTTCAAAACAATTTTGTGCAACGTAGAATAATGTTTTTGACAATTTTTTTTATAAAAAATAAAAATCTAAAAAAAAACATTACTCAAAGTTGGTAAAAATTGAATATCGATTCAAATATCTTTTCAAAAACTTGAAATTTAGGCTTCCAACTTATTTTATCTTATAAGAAATATTGTTTTCAACATTCTGAAAAATGTTGAGAAAAATCGAATTGACAGTTTTTTACAAAAAATAAAACCCTAAAAAAATGAATAAAAGGTGGTAAAAGTTGATTTTCGACTCAAATATCTTTTCAAAACTTTGAGATATTGGTTTAATTTACTTTATCTTTCAAAAAATATAGTTGTCATTTTTTTTTTAAAAAGTTCTCAAGCTCTTAAAAAATCACCGTTTATTTAATAATCTTTAAGTATGGAGTAGCAAGAAAAACCTTTAAAAAGTGTGTGTATTTACATTTTTGTAATTGTTGAAACTAAATTTCACATTTCACAAAAAAATTTGTATGAATTTTTTAAGTTCATTTTAACTAATGGTTAAAATCCATTCAATCCCCCTACTTCGCCTCATTTTTACTCTCCTGGCCAAACAATAACGACATTTCGGAATTCAACACTTCGGAGAAGTTAAAACTAACTTTGGTTTTTGAATAGTAACTGATGGAATGTGGAACTAAAAATTTCCAGTGAATATATTCACTAGAATCCTTAAAAATAAATGCAATTTATTTTTATACATTTTTTTAATAGTATTTTTTTTTAAATTGCCCCTGCCGCCTACACGGAGAGAAATAGGCTCTCCCCTTTTTTAGTAAAAAATGCTTGTTTTTACTTGTTTTACCCAAATCCGTTAAAATATCTTGTCGTCTGAGTTATCGTACTCTTCCAATATGTTGCTAGAAACTTTGAGGAATATGTTTTGAATAAAAAACAAAACTGAGTTAGAAGATATAAAAAACTTTATTAGTTTGTGTTTTCAGTGAAAAAGCAAGTATTGAAACAATTGGGCACATTTTGATTTTAGAAAATTCTTTCAAAAAAGTTACAAAAAGTTTCTTAATAATTAAAAAAAAACGTGCAGAAAAGAATTTTTATCATTAAACTATTGAATCTTTCCAACATTGAAAAACATATTTCAGATAATATACTTTGGTGTTAATCTTTACAACAACTTCTAAACTTTTTATAGAAATAATCAATTTTTAAGAAATCAGTAATTATATTAATCAACTTTGTATCTTATTTTTCAGGATTTCTGTTCGAATTCATCTCAATGCCCGTGATCAAGGCCTTCTCAACAGCAACCGCTATTCTCGTAATCGAATCTCAGCTCAAAGTAATGCTGGGAATCAAATATCTTGCAGCTGGATTTGTTGAATCTATAAAAACCCTAAGCTTTCGCTTAGACGAATCTAACTTAGGTGACTTCTTGATGGGTCTGTCAGCAATTGTATTTCTAATCTTCTTGGAGGTAATTATATATTTTGAAAGAGATAATTAACTTCATAATTATTCATACAAAAAAAACGTCTCAGAGTAGTTCATCGGGAAATTAGCCGAACGTCCAAATCAACCCAAAGCCAAAAGGCTCATCTACCAATACTTGTCATTTTCAAGAAATACCTTGATTGTGTTCATAACAGCAATGGTTACTGTTGTGTGGTTGAATAATTTACCTGAAACAAGCATTACAAAAACGGTACCCTATGCCCTGAGCAAGACTGCAATGTCAGGTTTGCCCAATTTTACTTTTCCAGCTATGAAAATTGTTACACCAGAGAAGACATTTTATTTTATGGACATTCTGGCTGAATTGAATTTGGGTATAATAGTCATACCGATTGTTGGAGTTCTAACAAATATTTCAATTGGAAAACTGAGTAAGTTTGGAAGAATTGTTTATGTTTATAACTAACAAGGGATGTCCATATTTTTAGCTCCCAAATGTAGAGCAAGTGCCAACCAAGAGCTTTTTACACTCGGACTGTGTAATGTGATAGGATCAAGTGTTCAATCTATGCCAACATCGGGAGCCTTTACACGCTATGCTATTAGCTCTGCTTGTGGTTTGAAGACGCCGATGGCTAATTTATACTCAGGTAAATTGAAAAGTATATCAAACATTCTTAATTGTCAAAAATGAACACTTAAGTTTGAAAGTCTATAACTTTAACTTTTTTTTGGTTTGTTGATCTTTTTTTAGGAATAATTGTCCTTCTGGCACTTGGTTTTCTGAGTCCCTATCTGAATTACATTCCTGAAGCCACCCTAGCAGCCATTTTGATGTGCGCCATTGTTAATCTTATAGATTTCAATCTACCCTGGAGACTGTGGCGCGAAAGCCGAAGAGACTTCTACATCTGGTGCATTTGCTTCTTAGCTTGTGTTATGTTCGGAGTGGAAGTTGGACTGCTGGTGGGAATTATCATAACAGTTTCATACCTTCTCTATCTTTGGGCTCGCCCAGATGTCACTGTTAAAATTGACTCGGTAAGTTTTCATTAGTTTTCGCAAAAAAACCTACTAAAATATAATTTTCTTTTGACAGATTGATGAAATGCAATACATTTCTGTTACACCCGGCAACGGAATCTACTTCCCAGCGATCAACTATATCCGTGGAAAGATCCTCAAGGCCTGCATTCAAGCTGACTTCAAGATTCCAGTCGTTATAAACTGTAAAATGATCACTGGTCTTGATTACACCGCAGCTCAAGGCATATCCCGTCTATCGACTGATCTCTGCCAAGAAGGCAGTGGGTCACTTCTAATTCTCTACCACATGAATCTCAACCAACAGAAACTCATCGATCTCACCGAAAATCTAGTCTTCTGCGAGAGCAAAGAGAAAATAAGAGAATTCCTAACGCAGGAATCCTTACGAAATGGCTTCATTAATCTTAAAGCACATATCCGGGCGTCCATTGACTTAGGCTATAAGGTTGACATAGAATAGAAAAAAAAATTAGATAAAATAGAAAAATCGAAAATTGAATTGGAAATTTAATCTCATTGTGGTTTTATGCTTTTCTCACTATTTCTATGCAATTGCAATTCAAATCCATTAACAGGATTCTTCTTTGGTTTTTGCGAATTCCATTAATGCATCTCGATGATGGTTTAGGTGAAATGTAAAAAGTAAAATGGTGGAAGTGGAAGTGGTACTCCATTAGTTACAGGTGAAGCGGTGCAACTTATTTCTACTATACACAACTAAGCTGCCGGAAGTGTGGTATTTAGAAAGAGAAAGACAGAAAAAAAGTTGCAAAATGCAGGAGAAAATGCAAAAAAATGCAATTACCAGTTCATTAAGTCATCTTCCTGTTAAATGACCTGAGAACTGATGGAAAATGGTTCTTCATCACCTTTCTATACTTTATGTATGTATGTAGTTGTACAACAAGGAAAATAAGAAGGTAAAACCAAAAAAAAACAGGACGAAAGAGAAGAAGTTTCTCGCTCTATAATGCACCGCTGTTTAATTTTATTTTAATCTTCTTTTCTATTTTGTGGCCTTAGCTTTGTTTCCATGTTCCTTTTTTCCCTTTATTTAATTTTATTTTATATCTCTGTTCACAGTTCATATATTTACATATGTATGTGTATGCAGTGTGGCAAGTTTATAAGTGCTTTTTTATGTGTACGAGGAGTATAATGGTGCATATAGCTTTGTGTCAATAGAACGAAAAAAAGGAGAAATATTTTAATGAAAAAGGATTTACCACATTACATGCAATCGGCTTTGATTCAGAATGAGGTCCTTACGGTGTCTCGTTAGGAGCTTTGATGATAATGTTAAGGTGGTTTGAAGACTTCTTTTCTGTCAGGGTCAAATATAAAGTGAGCAAAGGTCTTCCTCTGTTCGCTGGCTACTGATGTTAAAGTCAATTTCATGACTTAATATAAGATGAGGAAAAATGTTAATTGACATAGAATTTTCAACAAAATAAGCTTAATTTTTTTCGTTACACTTTAGAATTTTAAAAATTATTTATCTTATATCAAGTTTCAATTTACGATTAGAAGCTCATCATAGGTGTCTGTATTCGTGTAAGTAAATAATTGAACCTTAGCCTAGCACTTTTAGCCCTATTTATTTATATTTAAGGACGTAGATAAGGATTAAAGGAAGTGTATTATCCTCATGCCATTAGGAGCTTAATTTTTCACATGGACAGTTCTAGAGAAAGGAATCATAATTCATTTTCATTTATACCGTAAAACAAAAAACAAGGTTACAAAGTATGAACTTTTAAGCTATGGATAAGCCGTTAGCCTAGTTAGCAATTTTATAAATGTATGCAACTGTATAAAAAAGTAAATTATTTTACATTTCACAGTCGAAAAAAGCTATGCAACGTTTAAGAGGCTTTTTGTGGAATTAAAGCAAAAGAGTTTTTGCGCCGGGCCAACAACTCATATAATTTTTAAATTGTATAATGAATTAATGAATGCTTTTATTGCACATTTCAACATCATATAGAAAGCTAGGTAGGTACACAAGTGTTTTTTTCAATATATTGATGTCTGGCCAAATGGCGTACTTCTGAAGGTAAATTGCTAAATTTGACTACTAAATCGTCACATAATTTTTATAACAAATTAACTACGCAATGTAAAGAAAAATGTTCTTCGATGAAAAATGTTCTTCTAAAGAAGTCAATCGGATCAAAATTTTCTGAGTTATAAGTCTGGAAAAAAGTTAGTATTAAAATAAACACGTTTGAAGTTTTGAAAATAAGAGTAATTTTGCGATACCTTTAATATACAAGTTGGAAAACCGAGTACTAAAAGAGTTTTTTGCAGTGATATTTTTTTGACACAAGAGATCATATAGGACACAATTTCAGATAAAAAAAAAATCAATAGAAAACTACTGAGAGGTTCCTTAAAGTTTTCGAGTTCTATGGTCTAAATTTTGAACGCATACTTATTATATGAAAGCAGTCATTTTCGAATGTGAAGAATTTATCAAACTTATGACTATGGGGGTTTCATTGTAAAAATAAGACATCACATTTTGCTTTGAATATAAAAAATATTTCATCATAATAAAGTGAGTCATGGAAATTATTTGTTTGGTTAAGATTATAATTTAGTTGACAGTACAATATCCTACTATTTCGTTATAGCTTGAATAAAGTGGCACATTTGATTTTTAAAGTTTACACGTTAAGTTCCTTTGAAAGCGTTAATTATGTTTTACTACCTAGTACGAGGGTTGCTACTAATATTTGTGTTGTTGACAGTTACTTGAAAAGTGCATCTCGGGCAAAAAATGCAATTAACTCATGAACTATCAAGCCAAGAGTGCAGCAATGAACTTAATTCTTTCTACAGCGATAAAGCTCCATCTTATAACACTGTAAAAACTGGAATAACATGGTCGTCGTTCGCTCCAGGATGAATTCCGTGAAGGTCGTCCAAAATCAGTTGTTTTGCCACAGAATATCGATGCTGTGCATGAACTGATAAAGCAGGATCGACATAGTAAGTATCGTGAGATAGAGTCATCTTAGGGCTTTATCCATCAATAAGATATTACATTTAGCCGTGAAAAAGATTTGTTCGCGTTGGATCCCGCATAATCTGACAAACGCTCAAAAGAAGGGTTTGTGTGGATTGGTGCAAGGATACGGTGAAGATGCATCAAAGGCTGTGTAAAGTATCTATACAGGTGACGAATCATGGATTTATGCGTATGAGCCCAAAACAAAACAGCAATCGACTGTATGGGTCTTCCAATATGAGCCAAATTCAACAAAACTTGTTCGCGGGAGAAGCACATCTAAGCAAATTGTTGTCTGTTTCTTCGGCATTACGATAATTTGTTTGCTAGAAGTCGTCGCAGAAATTCGAAAAAAGCAGAAGAAGAGATGAATCATTCTTCATCATGACAATTCCAGATCTCTTACATGCTCAAACGAAGGAATTTTTGACCAGCCAAAACATGGAATTAATGGGTCATCCCATCCGCCGTACAGTCCTGATTTGGAACCCAATGACTTTTTGTATTCCCGCACTAAAAAAAAATGCACAGACACCGTTGTTCGACCCTGGAAGAAGCAGTTGATGCATTCAAAAACTATGTTTTGGAGGTACCTCAATCGGAGTGGAAAAAGTGCTATGAAAGTTGGTTCAAACGCATGCAAAAGTGTATTGCTTTTCATGGAGAATATTTTGAAAACAATAAAACCAAATTTAATCGTAATTCTTTGTTTTTTTTATTACTAGGCCAGACATATAAGTACTATCAGTCTCCATCCCTTTACTCGTTCAATAGTATTATGTTTAGCAACTCTTGGGTCATCGTAATGACCATACACATCTTAATTAAGTGAAAGATTGAACAGTTTTAGTAAAATTCCTTTGGAACGTTTCAATTTCTTCATACAAAAAGATGTTTTAAGAATTGCGTAACAATTGATGTATACTTTTCAGAAGCAAAACTTTCTCGTTAGAAAGCACATTTTTTAACAAAAGATTAAGTAAACTTTGAGAGCTTTTTGCTTTTTCTGTGAGGTATTGAATTTGATTCAAGGTTTCATTTTAAAAAAACACTAAAATATTGTATTCTAAGATATCGTGCAAGAACCATAATTTTCAACTTATCAGTATTGATTGCCAGTCCCCATCTCTTACAATGATAAAAAATTGTTCATCATCTTAATCCTCCTGGAAGATCATCTATTACATCGTTTATAAATAATGAAAACTGTTATGAACTCAGTAGGCAGCCTTGTTTCACTTGTGTATCTGTTTTAACAATTTAAGTGTGATCGCTTCGCACGACCCCCTGGGCACCTTACTCTAGCTAACACCTCTTGACATATTTAGCAAACAAATAGCTGCAAGCTCTGCTATTTGCCTCAAAGCTTCGTCGCAGTGGATTAACAACAACATTGGCCACTTCGTAATTGTTAGGTATTTAGAATCGATTCCAAAGCACACAGACAGAAACTTATAGATTTCTATACCTCCCAACCCAGATCTTTCTGTCTCTCATTCCGCCTTCCAATCATTGTAGCGTGTTCGAGGCGGAACTTTGGGCTATAAAAGAAGTCTTGTCTTGGCTTAAGGAAAACGTGATAAGAATATCTGATATCCGTATTTGCTCAGATAGTCAGGTCGCTATAAAATCTCTTGACTCTGTCTCTGCAAACACTGGCATACCAATCGCTACTTGTAAACTGTTGCTAATGCAAGACGCTATGAAGAAGGCAAACACCAGGTGGAAAAACATCACCACGTGACAGGTTGCGAAAAACATCTGGGGAAAAATAGATTTAAATCTTTCAAGGTGCTTGCTACCTCTAAGCAGATAGCATATAAGCTCGATAATAGGTGTCATAACCGGAAACTGTATAATAGGAATTAACGCCACGTATTCTCAAATTACTTTTGCTGGAGCTGTATCGACGAGGAAAAGGAGGAAACAATTCTTCACCTTTTCTGTACATGCCCTGCTCTAGCTAAAAACCGCAAGAATTACTTAGGAGAATTTTCCTACATCATATCAGCATGATCAGATTCTTACGTTTCCTAAGGGACTCTAACTGGTTCAATTGAGCTTAGGAGGAAGCCTCAAGATTGATGTGGTATCACAATGGGCCATTAAACTGGCCTAAGTGTGTCCGTTTCCATTAAGGACAGTCACTTTAACATAACCTAACCTACCCCATTTTCAGAACGCTTTGACAATTAATGTGATTATAAATATCTTATCCACTGCTGAACAATTTTTTCTCAAACGAGCTTTAAGGTTGGTTAGAAGTTTTTTCTGTGCACCCCATTAAATTTGCCAATACTCCATTAAATACTTTTGCAATGGTATTCAGCATAAGATACATTTAATATGGAATCTCTTGTTAATAGGAGCTTTAAGTTTGTGACAATGCTTTCAGAAGACACGCCTACACCAATTCTAAAGATTCTCTCAGGATCTTCCAAACCTTTTTAGAGTTTTGTGTTAAAGCCAAGCTTTAAATCATGTTGCTTATATAATTCTAATTTCTTTTAAAAAATTCGTTGGCTTAGCATACTAAGACTCGTGGAATTGCAAACATTGTTTGTGAGTGCCTATGTCATACATTCATTCAGTAAAATTGTATACTTCTTTTTTCAATGAATCTCGCCGTAAGTCCTCAATGGAAGCCATTAATATTGAACCACATGCGTCGTCGGTATATAGCTGATTGATTTTTAAAACAAAAACCTCGTTAGCACTTTTCCTTATTACGCAAAAAATGGGACCGAAGATGCCGCCAACCATTATACCGCACCAAATGTCAATTTTATGGATGTAATGGTTATTTCCTTAAAGGCTTGGGAACTTTGTCAGTAAACACAATTCTTCAAAACGCGATCAGTTTTAATTTTTCGATTCATAATGAATTGCCAAACTTCATTGAACACCTTTTGACATTGTCAACCATAAAACTACATAAAGAGCAACTATTGAAATTTCTCATGCAGCTTAAAAAACGACCCATATAACATCTAAACGGTGATTTTTTAAGAGCTTGAGAGCTTTTTTTAAAAAAAAAAACGCATAAAATTTGCAACATCTCATCGATTCTGTATTTGAAACGTTAGATTGGTCCATGACATTTACTTTTTGAAGATAATTTCATTTAAATGTTGACCGCGGCTGCGTCTTAGGTGGTCCATTCGGAAAGTCCAATTTTGGGTAACTTTTTCGAGCATTTCGGCCGGAATAGCCCGAATTTCTTCGGAAATGTTGTCTTCCAAAGCTGGAATAGTTGCTGGCTTATTTGTGTAGACTTTAGACTTGACGTAGCCCCACACAAAATAGTCTAAAGGCGTGAAATCGCATGATCTTGGTGGCCAACTTACCGGTCCATTCCTTGAGATGAATTGTTCTCCGAAGTTTTTCCTCAAAATGGCCATAGAATCGCGAGCTGTGTGGCATGTAGCGCCATCTTGTTGAAACCACATGTCAACCAAGTTCAGTTCTTCCATTTTTGGCAACAAAAAGTTTGTTAACATTGAACGATAGCGATCGCCATTCACCGTAACGTTGCGTCCAACAGCATCTTTGAAAAAATACGGTCCAATGATTCCACCAGCGTACAAATCACACCAAACAGTGCATTTTTCGGGATGCATGGGCAGTTCTTGAACGGCTTCTGGTTGCTCTTCACTCCAAATGCTGCAATTTTGCTTATTTACGTAGCCATTCAACCAGAAATGAGCCTCATCGCTGAACAAAATTTGTTGATAAAAAAGCGGATTTTCTGCCAACTTTTCTAGGGCCCATTTACTGAAAATTCGACGTTGTGGCAGATCGTTCGGCTTCAGTTCTTGCACGAGCTGTATTTTATACGGTTTTACACCAAGATCTTTGCGTAAAATCTTCCATGTGGTCGAATAACACAAACCCAATTGCTGCGAACGGCGACGAATCGACATTTCACGGTCTTCAGCAACACTCTCAGAAACAGACGCAATATTCTCTTCTGTACGCACTGTACGCATTCGTGTGGTTAGTTTAATGTCAAATAAAGTAAACTGAGTGCAAAACTTGGTCACAATCGCATTAATTGCTTGCTCACTTGGTCGATTATGTAGACCATAAATCGGACGTAAAGCGCGAAACACATTTCGAACCGAACACTGATTTTGGTAATAAAATACAATGATTTGCAAGCGTTGCTCGTTAGTAAGTCTATTCATGATGAAATGTCAAAGCATACTGAGCATCTTTCTCTTTGACACCATGTCTGAAATCCAGCGTGATCTGTCAAATACTAATGCATGAAAATCCTAACCTCAAAAAAATCACTCTTTATATGCATCTATTCATGAAAGACTGTATGAAACCTAAATATAATGCATCTTTAATCAAAACGTTAAATTTGAATGCTTTTAAACTACATCTTAAATGCTTCTAAAGTTATTTTGAAACATCTGTCAAGCTTCCTCATCTGATATAAATTGAATTCACCTCTAAGCTTTGAGTATTTAGTTAATCTTGTTGCTGGATGATTCCATCTTCCAGAGCAGTAGAAAATCAAGCCAAATTTTAACAATTCATTTATAATCACCTCATAACGTTCATTAACTAATTTCTCAATGCATTCACGGCATCATCGTCAGCGGGCATTCATGTTGTATCCTCATCCTAGGACATAAGGTATTTAAGACTATATAACGTTGATCACTTAGTTTGGCAGAGGGAATTCATTTAGAAATTATGCATCAAACATCTGTGAAAGCAAAATGTAAATCAAGTTGTTCTATCTCAGCAGATTATGAGGATAGTATAGGTTGAATATTATAAAGTTCTGATAAACAGTACCTAACTATATTGCTATTCTAGTACTTTATTGTCTTAACTAAGTTCTCACCTAAACTCTATCTCTCTGTTTGATGATATTACAACACTTTGGTAAAGGCGAAAACATCAGCAACACGGTACCTTGGGTAACTATACACTAGTACACTTTACACTATCACAACAAATAAACCAAGAAGAAGAAGAATAATAATTATTAGTAAGACAAGCAGCAAGAGTCAGGAGAAACAAGGATATTACGAAGACGACGACTATGACTATGACGGTATATGCGCCAGGTTAAGGTGGGAGACGAGGAAATTTTCAGGTGGTTTGCATTTAATTGCATCGCTTCGTTTATACTCTCCTGCTTGGCGTTTTGAATTGCTGATGAAATTTTAATGAAAACGATGACGAACTTTGTTGTTGTTTTAGCTCAGTTCAGTAGGTAGGTATGTACATACACAAAATGCACAGCCGCCCAATAATCCCCCATAATAGCAATGAATAATTTAAGCACTTAATTTCCGGTTGCACTTGCGATGACGATGACTGTAAGATGGGCCAAGACCAAGACGATCTCATCTTGGAAGCAAAGTGATGGAAGAATTTTAAAGCTATTTGTATACTTGCAAGATGCAATATTATTATTCAAGAATTATTTGGCCAAGCAGAAAATGCATATTCAAGAACCGGAAATTAGGATAATATTAATTACACACCAAGTGATTCGAACGTGACGGGTGTTAGGAAAAAAGTTCTTTAAATTTCGACAAAACTAGGACTTGAAACGTCACAATACTGTCAAGAAGATACATTTATGGGGAAATGTGTGGGAAAAATATTTAAATTATGAGGAACTTCTCAAATTTAGAAGACCACAGGGTTTGAACTTTGTCAAGAAAACACATCCGTTGATGCACTGAAGTCGTAAACAATACTCTCTATTCCACTCTCCTATACCTAAGTCCTAAGACGAAGAATAATTTTAATCAAACTTATGTTACTCCCAAAATTCAACTAATACAATAATATTTCTTTGTTCTGCATTTTACACGTTATTCCAAAGGGGATAACCTTCAGAAGTCAACTCGAACACAATCATGATAGGGTAAGTTTTGGTTGCTGGATTTTATTATGTGTAGCTAGTGTCTGTATAGTGTATAACTTCTCTGTCTAACCACACAAAATTTCCAAAAGTATTCCCTGAAGATTAGGAAGGGGGGCTGAGTTGAGCTGTAAAATAAACTTTCACATTGCAATTTCACATCAGTGTTCCATGAATCAGGAAGAGGAAGTGTGGTAAACAAAAGTGACATCAAGACATCATGCGGCGAGGCGCGCACAGTGACAAACACATTTCGCACTGTTCTGTTCGGTGGTGCATTTGATAGAGTTTTGGAAATTGTTAGAAGTGAATAGAAGATGACATGACATTGTATAGTGTACCTTTAGTTACTCTATAGTTACAGATCAGTATAAAATTTGTAAGATTCCGGTTAGATAAAAATACGTTGCTGGAAGAGGAATACCAAATCGAATGAACGAATCTCTAAAATATCGTTAAAGAAAAGGCGAATGGTTTTCCAATAAAAATGGATTAATTTTGATTTTCATATTGTTTTTTCTACTTTACTTTCTCCCAAAACCTCTTCTTTTAATCAGTCACTTAAGACAAATCTTCATGACAAGTTATAGCGTCGAGCAAAACGTGGTGTTCTCTAATAGCAACGAAGTGTCCTTTGCCCCCTTTTTATGAGGGAGCTTGGTTGACCTTCCAAATTTGACATTTGGCCAAATTCGAGTCCACCGGTTCAGTGATCAATCAGCGAACACCTGCTTCCATACAATATCCAACTGACACAGAAAATTAAACCAAACGACCATACGCTTATTTGGTTTTGAACCAGTCCGAAGTTGATCAAAATTCGAATCGATCGAAAAATCATCTTTAGCGATGAGGCCCTTTCTTTGGGATGGAGGCATCTTATCTGCCGTACTTCTTCGAAAATGATGCTGGATAGTAACCAACGGCTTGTGGCTTGAATTGGATGATATATGGACACTCGTTTCAACAGCTAAAAACACAATCGATATTTTGCACGAGCTGTTTCATGGCATGTTTTTCCGAAACAACTACTTGTGGGGCTTTCTTAAGTCGCAGGTTTATGCGCATAAGTCGCAAAACCACCGCACCTCTCAAACACAACATAATCGATGCCATAGGCCATGTTTAGCCTGATTCATGCGCCCAAGTTGTCAAAAACTCAATCTTTTAAATGAAGTGAAGCCACATAGTGTCAATGACTCTAAAATAAAAGCAAAACCTTATTGATAACTCATATGTAGAACTTGCTTTATTTAACTTTAAATTCGACCCACCTGACGCCTTTAATTGAAAACTCCTTATATGCATTGTAATTTTTCTGTTCTTAAATGATATTTTAAACAAACAAACCGCCATCGTTACAACCATAACCATGAGTGCGAAGGCTAAATAGAGGCTTTACTCTGCATAATTCCACATTGTCACTTCTTATTCCACAACGACATTAGTTTTGGCATAATGCTTTGACTTGACTGTTTATGTAGGTTCCTTTATTTCACACGAACTCTTTGATAAGAAAAAAACAGCCTTAAACAATGAAAACCAATTCCATTATACATTTCCATGAGTCAAGGAACATAACAAACACCATACTTCTAAAGAGAATTCACTTTTCCATTCACATACGCTGGTATACAAACTCAGCAAAACGCATACAAAGGTGCAGCTGCTGCAGCCAAGCCGATGCAGCCTAAGCTTTTGTTACCAAAAGAGTGCTTCTAGGCAAACAAAATGTTCCTTCAATTGATGTAACTGCTGCTTTAACATACAATCACAATGCAAACCCGGCTTCTTTTAGCTGACTCTTTGGTTTGGTTTCCTTCAAAACAAACACACCTATATTCGAGGTACGAGTATACTTGCGTCCTTTCAAAATTTGTTCACAAAAATGTTTTTCTTTGATGAAAGAGAATGGTCGGTCTTTCATATAATAGAGTATGAACATTGAATGTGGGATTCAATTCTCAAAGCTTTCTCTTTTTGACAATGAGCCCTGATGTTGTGTAGCACACATCTTTATTTTTTGAAGTTGTAGGATCTAATGAAATGTCATTGTAGGCAGGTGTAGACTCTAGGCGTATTCGTCTAGCCAGAGATTATGAATCAGAAGGTTTTTAGAGTATTGTGTGTTGTAAATTGTGATTGCAACGAGTATATGTTCATAATGGAAAATGTATCCTTAGGGAGAGTGCGATTCAGTTTACAGCCCTTTTGCTCTTGCGATAGAAATGTTGTGATTATGATGACTTTGTTGAATCCGTATTCAACATGCGTGGGACACATATTTAAAGTAACATTTTATATGAACTACAACATTAGCCCAATATTTGCACACGCTCCCACAGAAGAGAAGGATGACAACACCAAGGACGTGTACTTCGAGCCCTTGTAAAAAAACATATGGCCAGTGATCTAGCTACCATATTAAAAATGTCCTGGGTGATTTCAATGCCAAGCTAGGAAGGAAAGTCATCTTTGGTGGAATAATCGGGAAAAACAACATGCGCACGACAACACTTTCGATAACGGATTCTAGCTCATTGATTTTGCTGTTGGGCAAAACGTCATGGTAACCAGAAAGCGTTTTCCACACATCAACATCCACAAAAGAACTTGGAGTTTTCCAGTTCAATCTCCCGTCAACCAGATTCACCATATTTCAATGTTGAACGGCTACAATCGCAAAAGATCACCAAATCGTTCTCCGACCGAGTCAAAAGTATCCTCTTTCGGAGTTATCTGCCACCAACAAAATGTATCGAGAAATAGTGGCAATATTGCCAAGATGCAATCAGAGAAACCGCCTCCAACGTGCTGCGTTTCAAGCAACCACCAACAAGTAACCCTTGGTTTGATGAAGAATTTCGGCAGGCAAATGCAGCCAAGCAACTGGCACGCAAAGCGGCGCTGCATAGAAGGACGTAGAGGATATAGAGACAGAGAACCGAAGGCTGCAAAGACGAAAGTGAAAACTTCAGAGTGGAACCCGTCTTCCCGACTTATACGAAGTAAAGATTGCCATAAAAAAGCCGCTGAAGCAGATGGCTTGAATGCCGAGCTCTTCAAAAAACATCAAATGGACACCCATCATCTTTTAATCATTTTCAAAGCTGCATATAACAGCATCTACAGAATAAGAGTTGTAAAGAGCCATGCCTTGTCCGTTTGTGCAGAATTACCATGGATAATTCGCGCAGTTCCATAAATTTTAGAAACAACTTAACAGAACCATTAGATGCCAAAAGAGGTTTTAGACAAGGCGATACCTTGATGTTGAGCATATGCTGCTGCCATATATTGGAACTTATAAAAATAGAAACATTCAAAGAAGAAACTGGCAAAGATATCGCCAACCTATTTTTCGTGATAACTTTACATATTTGAATCGCCAAATCTCTTATGAATTATTAAACAAAAGAAATCTTGTTTGGAATAATAAACTACGAGAAAAATGCAAAACCCTTCTGGAATATTATAAAATTGTAAAAACCAAACATCGACAGGTTCCTTTTCTGAAAAACGATTCAGGAATCCATTATACGGATGTGGAAAAATCAAATGCTCTTGCTCTTAGTTTCTCCCAAAACCATTCTGTAGCACAACACTTAGGCGATGTTTCAACAGATCATCTGGTAGATACAACTATTCAAAACTTAAACCAGATGATTTTTGCAACTCAAGAAGAAGTAGGTGCAGTTGTTTAGACACTTAAAACAAGAAAATCTAGTGGGCTCGATCAAGTTAAAAATCTATATTTAAAAATGTTGCCTAAAATTGGAATATTCTTCTTTACATTCGTCATAAACGCTTGCTTGAAAATGCAATACTTTCCTACTACTTGGAAAATAGGTAAGGTAATATACATTCTCAAAGCCGGCAAAATGTCTGTTAGGACTGAAACTTAAAAACCAATCAGTTTACTCAGCAATATCAGGAAAATTTATGAGGAAATAATTAAAAATAAAATTGTTAAAACAATAACTGATAACAACTTATATCCAAATGAACAATTTGGTTTCAGGAGATACCACAGTTTGGCACAATGGTATTATTTATAAAATGATTTTCCTCAATTTTCCCCCTTATCTGTGTAAAACTATTCAAAGTTTTCTTTCAAATAGATGTTTTATGGTACATGTAAATTAGTGTTTCGGAAATAATACATTTTGATTTTGGTGTCCCTCAAGGATCTGTCCTTGGACCAACCGTGTATAAGCTGCATATCTCTGACTTTCCCAAATTACCATCCTGTGAAGCAGCAATTTTTGCTACCGACACTCCAATACTTACTTCGCATACGTTTGGTCTCAACATTGAGATGAACTTAAATAATGCGATGAGAATAATATTCCAATATTACTATCGATGGAAAATCAAACTCAATGCTGACAAGTTACAAGCCATCTTTTTCACAAGAAAAAGAAAAGCTTGTTATCTCCCAAGCAATAATTTGCAAATTTTAGGTAGAGCGGTATCTTGGGACAATCAAATGAAATATCTCGGTATTTTCCTTGATTCTAAATTAACATTCAATCACCATATTTCACAATCACTAAAAAAAGTCAATATAGCAACCAAACTGCTGTTCCCTTTTATTAATAGGAAGTTTTTACTTTCAGTCGAGAATAAAACGATAATTTGTAAGGTTATATTAAAGGCAATTCTTTTGTACGGTTGTCCAGTATGGAAAAGCGCAGCTAAAATTCATATAAAAACTACAAATTGCTCAAAATAAAGTTTTAAAAATGATGCTCAATCTACCCTGGCATCATTCCACCTTAGATCTCCACGTAAAGGCGAATGTCGAATTAAAAATTCTATTTTTTGTGTTTTTTTACCTGTGATATTTTTTTGTTTATTTATTTAGTTACTTATTTATTTATTTATTCACGTATTATTTCTGTTTAAATGTATTATTTATTTATTTATTTTATTTTATTCTAGTGATTCAATTATTTACATATTTATGTAATTTATTATATATTTATTCATACTTATTGTTCACAAATTATCATTTATTCATTTATTTGGTTCAGCTGTTAACCTGTTACACTTCATACCCTTACTAGTCATTAGCTTTTGATTTTATTATAATCTTACATTTATTGTTTTTCCTCCGGACAAAATTATATAAATCTTATTGATAATTTAAAAAACTTATATACATACTATTTTAGCTGAAAAATACATTGTATCAAATCACTGTATTGTAAAATGTGCGGTAACAAACCATTGGAAAATTTAAACAAAATCAATAAACTATAATCTATCTATCTAAAGAATAAATCTTGCTAACCGATGTTTCTTTTAGCTAAGAAAGCAAAGCGTCGCTATATAAAAGCCTTATCATCCCCGTCCTGCTATTCGGTGCAAAAAACATGGACCATGACAAAAGCGTATGAAATCACCTTCGGTCGTTTGGAAAGAAAAGTTCTTGATATGATTTAAGGTCCCATATGAACAGGTGAGTGAGGAGAAGATGAACGAAACACTTAACTGGTTGCAACGATGTCTGGCACAAACTCTACAAAAATGGAGGATAAATAATAATTAGAAACAGCTCGTAGAGAACCAGGGTCTAGTGACTTAAATTCTCAACTACATATTTCTGCAGTGCGCGAGTAATGTCAGGAATGGAGTGGATCTAATGCCTGTTCTACAGTTAAGGAGGCGGGCAAAGTAAGATTACGTTTGAGGATAATTAAGTTCCTTGATTCGCTGAACATTCTCTCTTAATTTATTTAAAGTAATAATCAGTATTACTCAGAAGTCACTGACTGTTTAAAATCCTAGTCATTCATTAAGCAAAATCATCCAATATTTAAAAAGAACCCTATAGCATTTATGCTACTACGATAACTGTGTTAGTCAGCTACTCAATATTGAAGACCGAGATCACAAACAACGCTTGCAAACACTTTTTTCAAGTAATTTCTCACACTTTTCCAATCTTTCCCTGAATCTTGTAGTGGAACATTAATACGATCATTTGCAGCTTGTACGCTGAGATAGACTAATGGCGTATGCGTCTTATGGTTTATATTGAAACATATGAAAATTATACTTTTTTACCGTTTAACGTACTCGTATTTTTATGTTTCATCACTTATATTTTAGGGAAATTTTCAAGTTCATACCAACTTGAAGTCGATGATTTATTGACAATTTTAAATCCCAATCCCAAAACAAGTATTTGATAAATTAAAAAAAGGAAGATGGAATAAATAATAGCTTTTGGTATTTTTTTTGTCCACAACCCCAACATCGTTCTCATGAGACATATAAATTTGTATTTTTATTTAAACCCAGATGTACTTGAATTATACATCTATATTTATGCATATAATAGGTTTAAAATATACAGCGTCTAGACGCGAAAATATATAAATCAAAAATTTCATTCGATGAGTATTTTGTATATTGAGATAAAAGCAGATATAAATATTATTTCTTTTTGTATAAAATAGGAATATGTAAAAGTAATGATGGAAAATATCCTTTGAAGATTTATTTTTTGGTTGTGGCCTCAAAAATCCTTGAAATCAAAAGTACATTATGTAGATATAATTTTGAGCAAGAATACATTAATGCATTCAAATGAAGGCCTATTGTTTTAAGTTTATTACGATTAAGATGTAAGAGAATCGTTAAAAAATAAGACTTATTATTCATTCATATTTTAAACACTGTTGATTTTGAAATTGAATAAAACAAATATAAGGTTTTATATTGACCTCAAGTTAACTTAAGTTGCCTCAACTATTCCTGTGTGCGAGTATTGTTGTCAGGAATGGAAGGGACCTACAATTTAAGGCCGAATCCGAACGGATAATTTGAGAAAGCACTTTTTCATGACAAGATTTACTCTTGAAGGATTTGTCAATTCCTCGCAAGAGGCAGTACCCACGCAAATTAATTTCTTTTTTTTTTAAATTAAGGTGGCACAGGAAGGGATTGAACCCAAGACCCCTTGCATGACAGTCCAACGCACTAACCATAATGCAACGGGTACTACACATGGAGTTATTATGTTTAGCTTTTTTTGTCGTTAAAGTTTTAAAAAAAGCATACGAACAGGTACAAAAAATTGCTATTCATGTGTTGTTTACAGAGGTTGTCCGTAATACCTTTATAGGTAGGTATAATGTGTATACGTTGAAAAAGTGATTGTAATAAAAAATACATATGCTCATTCTGGCCCGTTTCTTTAACTTGTACTAAGTATATATTCTTTTATATAGGCGAGGGCAAGTACAAAATGCATGTTTGAAACAACCTTATTCTTAAATAATAATATTTTAAAATCATATATACGAAAGTACCAAGTTATTAATTCTTAACGATCTGTAACATGTTTTAATTTTTTTTTTAATCGGTTTATTCCCCATCTAATTTGCCCAATAACTTTCAACTATGGCACCTGGGAATCACATCAATGTCGGTTCTTTATATTTAAACTCAACTGATGTCGAAAAAGCTATATCTCAATTAAACCAGGATAATCAACCAGGTCCTGATGGTATTCATCCTTTAATTTTAAAATCAATCTTGTATATCCTCGCTCACTGATCCGTTAACTCTACTCTTTAATGCATCTTTAAATATGGGACTTTTTTTAGATGACTGGAAGGTATCGTATATTGTTCCGATTCATAAATCAGATCTTAAGCAAAGTGTTTCTAATGATCGTTCAATAAGCAAACTTTCAACGATTAATAAATTATTTTAAAAAATAGTTTACTAAGAGTTATCCTTCATTGTTCGGGAGCTTATTTCCCCTGCTCAGCATGGTTTTGTTTCTGGAAGGTCAACTACTACAAACTTAGCAATCTTAACTAATGATATAATAAAATACTTTGAAAATGGTTAGGTACAGATTTTTCAAAGGCGTTTGATAGGGTAAATCACACACTCTTAATTAAGAAGCTTTAAGCCCTTGGTTTTCACTCAAATATATTGAGATAGTTTGAATCTTATATAGAGGGGTGCACCCAATACGTGCGTATTAATAACATAATATCTGATCTCATAATTGTGACTCCTGGAGTACCTCAAGGATGTCATTTAGGTCCACTTCTTTTTTAATGTTACTCCCGATTGTATCAAATCTTCTCATTGCCTTATGTTCGCCGATGATATACAAATATTTCGATGCATTAAATCCCTCGATGACTATCATCCCCTTCAGAATGACGCCGATTGGTGTAACTCAAATCAGTTATTTCTAAATATTGCCAAATGTGATTTCCTATCTTTTCTCCGAAATTTTTCACCTATAAACTATGTTTATATCAGTGATGATATTCCACTGCAAACGGTTACAGACAAAAAAGACTTAGGTGTCTTCTTTGATCCTAAGCTAACGTTTTGCCTTCATATTGATTTTATTGTTGTGAAAGGAAATTCCTTACTCGGTTTCGTTTTATGTAACTCTAAGAAATTTTCAGACCCTTATACACTCAGAGCATTATTTTTTTCCAATGTAAGGTCGGTCCTTACTATGCTATCCACTCAAATAGAATCGAAAGAATCCAAAAGCGTTCTACCAGGTTAGTCATTTATAGACTTTATTGGAACATACGAATCCCTCCTTATCTTACTAGATGTAAGTTTTTTTGACCAAAAAATTGTTAGGGGGCCACTTTTAGTTTTGATCTTAAAAGAAGAACATATGTATGTACATACATATGTAAATTCTGAGGCGAATTTTAGCTCCAGAGAATATCCGGATATTTGGAAAGTAAAGAGTACTGATTACAATAACAGCATTATTAAGAGTTAAATACCGTTTGATTCAAACATTAAAAGAAAATATCCAAAACCGTGAGAAAGATTAATAATTGTGTGTAGGAAAGATTAATAATTTCCGGACAAACTATAAAAAAAAGCCCAAGATAGTCCAAATTAGTCAGAAGTCACGTGCTGGAGCCGATAATGTTTATAAGCCGTCTCTATGGTATTTTTCAATGCAATCGTTTCTATAAGATAAGGAAAGTAGTACCTCATGGAGATCTTCCTTAAACGATGTAAATACGGTAAGGTACTTTTTTTTGTATTAAAATATATATTTTTAATAACAGGCACCTCCACGTACAAGAAAGAAAGAATATTACCTCATAAGGTTGGAGTGGCAAAACCCTTAAGAGGAAAGCATATCGTTGAATATTGATAATACTATTGGTAATGGAAGGGGATTCCAGTTAAAGGAAATAGAGGTAGGGTAAAAAGTTCTTGCTAGGATATTGATTGCATATGTTTTTTTTTTGAAGGATCCCCGGAAATTTATAAAAATTCTGCAATGAAGAGACGTCTAAACTGCATCTGGAGAACTCAATGTCCACTACATCATTTTCATCGAGGTCAGCAACATCAACAAATGGTGATGAAGCACATTATCTCCATAGCAAACCCTTCATACAACACAACAGGAACAATACGAATTTCAGAAGTTAAACGATTTTCATAGCCACACAAATTTATTTCATTAGTGTTAAAAAAAAGATTACTTTCGTTTAAATTTGGTTTAACTATCTTTCGCAAACATTGTTTTCCCATGAAATTGTGTTGAAGTATTCATAAAAATGTTGCCTTATATTTTTGATGTTCTTAGATTTATTTCTTGAAGTTATCAATCTAAAGGGAGTCAATGGATCTTTATCAAGATTTTATGTATTGTACCTTCCAATACTTGCATTTGCTGTAACTTTCTTCCTTCGTCGAGTGTTATGTAAAGAGCAGCAAGGTAATGTTATCATTTTTCCTTTTTCTGGCGCTGATTTGATGGGCTTCAACAAGCTCAAAATTTAAATGTTAACAGACCAAAAGTCATTGATAATTGAAAAGCAATTCCTTTTGTCTATTGATTGGTGGCTAAGAGTTTTCATGATATTCGTCATCAACGCGAAAGCATCATCTGCAACATTTCTGAATTAAAATTGAGTAGCAATTCAAGGGATGGAATGTTGAAGCTATTCTGTATCAATTTGAATGTATTCCTTCAAAACTATAATAATGGTTTTAGGTGTTTCCATGCCTAAGTGTTTAATGTTTGGGGAGAAATTGCTGGTAAGAATTTTCTGTAATGTGTTGAATCCATTTATATTCCTTGTATCATGCTTTTGAGTCACACATGAGGACGAATCCATTGATGCAACGCATTCGAGCTGTTATTTTTGAACTCGGAGTTCGTCAGGCCTTTAAAGTCTAATTTGAACTAGAGTAAACTCAAACTTATTCACAAACGTACGAATTCATTTCATTCACTACAAATGAAGACTTTTTAAGAGGTTATATACCAGTGTGACACTTTTAAAAATGTCCTGTGAAAGCTTAAGATCGTATCTTAAATAGCAGCGCTCTAAAGAGCCCTAAAGCACCTTAACATGGGGACGACTTACATAGAGCTCGCTACTTACCTAGCAGTTTCAATATTTTTGTATGGTCTTTAAAGTATTTAAGAAATGATGAAAGATAGTCAGCGGAGATGTTTCAGCTTCTCATTCGGTTGGAATCAAGTCAGCATTTGGAGAACTTTTCTTTGACGCAAAACTAAAGAAAAGTGCGCGTAATGGTGTCAGGTATGGAGGGGACCTACAATTTTAAGCCCAATCATACAACGGCTAATTTGAAAAAGCACTTTTCATGACAAGAATTGCTCTTGGAGGATAATACCCGTGTAAAAGCCTTTGGATGGCACAGGCATGGTTTGAACTCAAGACCTCTAGGATATGAGAGTACCTTATTGTTTTCAAAAAATTCAAAACTTAAGAAAATAGCCTAAATTTTCGTGTGTTACATTGTGATATAGCCCCTTAAAATAGAAGTTTTTGAAATCTTGCAAAATTAATGTCCTGGTTGTTTCCATTTGATTTTTGTCACCTAAGGTACCTGATAACTCCCTTCCAGAATGATGGCTTGAGATTTCATCTAATGAATACAAAATGAATTTGAAAATAAATGCGAAATTAGAAGGAAAAATATACTTAAAAAAAAATCAAAAAGGTCTTTGTGTAATTGATTTAAATTATTCAAATTCAACAAACTGCGTGTCGTAAATTTGATTAATTTGCCTTCGAACTGATTTTCATTGAGGAAATTCGTTTAATTTTTAATCTTAATTTAACTTGTTTCCAAAAAGAATCAAACATGCTACACCACACCATACCACATCGCCATCTTGATTCTTCGGGCAACTTATTGTCACAAACTTTTCAAAAAAAAACAAAAATACAAAATAAACACCTCTATAAAATGGTCCTTGTAAAGTTAACCCGCACTAAGAATCAGGTTTATAACACCCTACTCAAAGGACTTTCTTCGTTTCCTTTTGTTTTTTTTTTTTTCTTTTTGGCCGCTTTACTCGTACTTAGATATTTATTCGCAAGTTCTTCTTATAAGCATTGAAGGACCTCTTCTGTTTTCAGGTGGGTATATGCAAAAGTAGGATGTAGGAGGTAGGTGCAGCTTTTAGCGGCGAACAAATTTACCTTTCCAATTTAAAATCTCTCAAGTGGAAATTACCAGTGTGCTTTCTCCCCACTCACCCTCCCGTTCTGTGTCTTTATCATCCGCATTGCGTATGAGAAATAAAATATACAAAAAAATCTCTCTAAAATACAAAAACTTTTCAAATTTGCCCGCGGGAGTTAAAAAATAAGCGCGAACTTAATATTAAAATATATAAAACTCAGGAAAAAGGGACGCAAAACAAAAAATTAAAAAACAAACAACAAACTTGATGATTCGCAGGAATTTTCGCCCCAAAACAACGCGCCAAACTTTCAAAAAGTACCCAACGAGAAAAAATGATATACTTACCTACCTACCTGAGTTTACAGATGAAGAGAGGTGAGCATAAGTAGGTACAAACAACATGAGCTTGAGGAGCTCCCCAGAGTGAGTGTGTTTTGTTGTATTTTGTTTTGTTTTTTAAGGGTGGCGTTTTTAACTTAAGAAATAAAATTATAAAAAATATTTAATTCTGTTAAGGTGTAGCCTAGGTTTGTACTCTACTATACGATACAAAAAAAAAGGTCCTGTCCCGAGTCCTGATGATGCCAATGCCGCCACCGACCGTGCCGGGTTAAATATTTTGATGGCAGGTAGTGGTTCTGGTTATTCAAGGAAGAACTTTCAATCTGACCATTTTTACAAAAAAAGGAATCTTTTTTGTTTTCTTTGTTTTGAAAAGTTTTCTCATTCTTTGAAACCTCAAATTCCATGCAAGGGTAATTTTTGCAAAAAAGTTAAATAATACTTAGAAAAGGATCCTATCCGAACCGCCCTGTTCTTGTAAACTAGGTATGTCCCGTCCATGTCCAATCAACGGTATTATGGCCAACAAACTAATTAACAGTAACCTTATCCGAAAAGTGAGACTATGGGTTTCAAATATTATTTAGAGAAAGGTTACCTCATCACTGTTTTAGCTTTTAGAATGTTAATAAGTTTTTGTATAGAAAATAATTCGAAACTATCTATAATTGTTTTGCAAACGGGGACGTCTCAGGGTTTAAGGAACGCCTAGAGAAAAATATGTTTTCTTATGTCTGTCTTATGTTTTTCTTATGTCTGTTTTATGACTGTCTTATGTATGTCTTATGTCTGTCTTATGTTTTTCTTATGCCTCTCTTATGTTTTTCTTATGTCTGTTTTATGACTGTCTTGTGTCTGTCTCATGTCTGTTTTATGTTTTCTTATGTCTGTTTTATGTCTGTCTTATGTCTGCCTCATGTCTTTCTTATGTTTTCTTACGTCTGTTTTATGTCTGTCTTATGTCTGTCTTATCTCTGTCTTATGCCTGTCTTACGTCTGTTTTATATCTGTCTTATGCCTGTCTTATGTTTTTCTTATGTCTGTTTTTCTATGTCTTTCTCTATGTCTTTCTTTCTGTTATCTTATGTTTTTCTTATGTCTGTTTTATGACTGTCTTATGTATGTCTTATGTCTGTCTTATGTCTGTCTTGTGTTTTTCTTATGTCTATTTTATGTCTGTCTTATGTTTTCTTATGTCTGTTTTATGTCTGTCTTATGTCTGCCTCATGTCTGTCTTATGTTTTCTTACGTCTGTTTTATGTCTGTCTTATGTCTGTCTTATCTCTGTCTTATGCCTGTCTTATGTCTGTCTCATGTCTGGCTTATGTTTTTCTTATGTCTGTTATATGTCTGTCTTATGTTTTCTTATGTCTGTTTTATGTCTGTCTTATGTCTGCCTCATGTCTGTCTTATGTTTTCTTACGTCTGTTTTATGTCTGTCTTATGTCTGTCTTATCTTTGTCTTATGCCTGTCTTATGTCTGTTTTATATCTGTCTTATGCTTGTCTTATGTCTGTCTTATGTTTTTCTTATGTCTGTTTTTCTATGTCTTTCTTTATGTCTTTTTTTCTGTTATCTTATGTTTTTCTTATGTCTGTTTTATGACTGTCTTATGTATGTCTTATGTCTGTCTTATGTCTGTCTTATGTTTTTCTCATGTCTGTTTTATGTCTGTCTTATGTCAGTCTTATGTTATTCTTATGTCTGTTTTATGTCTGTCTTATGTCTGTCTTATGCCTGTCTTATGTCTGTCTCATGTCTGTCTTATGTTTTTCTAATGTCTGTTTTATGTCTGTCTTATGTCTGTCTCATGTCTGTCTTATATTTTTCTTATGCCTGCCTGTCGTATGTCTGTCTTATCTGTCGTATATCCGTCTTATGTCTGTCTTATCAGTTTGGACTGTCTTAACTTTTTGGTCTGTCTGTCTTGTCTCTCTTATCTGTTTGGTCAGTCTTATCTTGTTAGCCTGTCTGATACGATGTTCTTATAACCAAACGCAAAATGTTTTTACAATTCCGCCCCATGCGTGGGGTTCAGAAACCTATTTGTTTGTTCATAACTCTTTGTATAGGATAAAACTTTAGCTCACCAATTAGCTGTTATAGTTTTCAGTTTTGAAAGTCTAACATGCATCTTTCCATACACGAATACATACATACATACATTTAAACACTTATGCACATGATGCGATAAAATGCAATTAAAAGTTTCTTAGTTTTATGCGGTTGAAAAATATTCAATTTGATTTCACAACCAAAAATGTAATTCGAATGCGGTAAAATTTTGAAATAAATAACTTTTATGGTCTTAAAAATTCGAAAGGAAAGAGGAAGGATTAGAACATATAGTTTATAGAGTTAATAATTTTGCCATCTCAGTGTTATAGAGGGTGATAAATTTGATCCTAGAATTTGAACGTTACAAAAAGTTGTCTTGTATCAATAAGTGCATCAAAATGAAATCATCCATAAGAATATTGTAGATATACGAGCAAAAAGTTTTAAGACCTGAGTCTGTCTGCTTGAGTATTTTATGTCTGCATATTACGAGTACATAATAATGACCATAAATATTTTGAGTTATTAAACTAAAAAAAGCAGTAAAGATGAAGGTTATAAATTCCAAGGATAAAAGTTAAATTTTACAGTCTGACTAACTTCATGAGTATAACTAAAAACAAAACTTTTTAGTTCAATTCTGACTTTTTCACTCGAAGCTTGCAAGTGTTTCGATTTAATATCTTTATTAAACATCAAAGCTTTCTTCCGTTACTTACTTACGTTAAACTACGATTTAACTAAATTATTTGTCTCTATTGATCAGAGTTAAACCTTTTCTTAGATGTTTTTTCAGAGATGTTATTATAGAGCCCCGAAGACACACTTGAAGCTGAAGAAGCAGGAGTTTGCCCTCGATCCCATTGACTCAAACCTCCGGACCTTCGGACTTAGCAGAAGACGCATATTTATGCTTACTCTTTTATTGGATCATGGATCTTCATCAGAAGATAACAAGCGTGGAGATAGAAGTAGAAGTTAGGACTAGGGATCAGCTCAGCAAAAACTAAACTTAAAGGATGAGCCTTCTTTCATCTATATACCGGTTGTCTAATTAAGGATTTCAATATGTTCGGAGTGCTGTTTCTACAAAACTGAGTTGGGAATTTTGTTAGTAAAAAAAAAGTCCTAGTAAGCTCCAGACACTATATCACAAGAAACCTGCAACGGTCGTTAATATAGATGTCTTCGCAGCATCTTGAAGATTGTCTGTCCCAACAGTACCTTCAATGCTGGGGTTTATGCGAGAACGGGTCAGAAACCAATTCTACAAAGACCAAAATGCGACGTGTTTTCGGGTCAACCGATATAGTAAAACCCAATCACACAGGAGGGCAGACAAGTTTGACGGCCTAGAAGTGCTTAAAAAGCAACTGTCAAACAAGAATTAGTGCGACAGGGGCAGAGTTAGAGAGAGCTGAAATATATCTGCAGAAATTGTACGCAATGGAGAGTAGGACTAGTGGATCCCTCATACCCCACTAGGCTAGGAGAACTTCACGGAAGTAAGAGGTACGAGTGAGTTTATTGTTTAGGCATGGTTTTTTATATAGGTTTTCATTGACAAATTGTTGTAATGGTCCTAATATATGTTTTTGACAAATACTGCAACCCTTTTTTAATTTTCTTCAAAAGCTTTCTCAAACTAGCCGTTCGGATTCGGCCTAAAATTGTAGGTCCCTTCCATTCCTGGCAACAGTATTTGCACACAGGAATGGTTGAGAGTTGTAAGTCATTAGGCCCTGGTTCACAACGGACTGTTGCGCCACCCAATTTATTTATTTATAATGTAAAAAAACTAGTTAGGGACTTATGACTTCAGACTTATTTTCGATACGAAATTTTGAAATTATGTATATTTAAAACTGACGTTCAAAAGTGCCCTAAACAAAATCTTTATTCTCAATCTTTAATAATTCAATAATACTTTCCCCTTCTGAGACCATGGGGTTCTTTTTTTCAGCCATGAAAGAAAAGTCGCAAAGTTTTAGCAACGTCTCAACATAAAGAGTAAACACAGCATTTGTAACATATCAATATTATGTGAAATCCTCAGTACGAAAGCCATTACGACTTTCCTTTTTATTACCAGCGGATATCCGTTTTTGTATAAAATTCATAATGCGTACAAGTCATTCTAGGTATAAGTAGGTATAAAGCCATGAGCCATCTGATACCTATACCTCAAGAGTCAAGACCAATTTTTATGTAGCAATGACTTTTTGTCCCTGGTGGTGGTGACTGGTAGCAGCACTCTTAAGAAAAAACATCCACAAAAGTACGTATGTACAGAACGTCGCCCCTCCTATATATGATGCGTTTGGATGATATTAAGAAGCTACTCAAAACCTCCATAAGCTAGAGCCCAAAGGTATCCTGCGTGTGTACATTGAAGACAACAACTGACTAGAAAGTAATATACGAATCAAAGGCACAGACAAAAAAAAACAACAAGCTATCCACTAAGGCAGACGAAAAGGGGACGAATCCCCCTCCGATGATTTTTGCAACGCAAGTGGCTGGTTACATGAATAAGGATTACCACCCTTCTTATGGTTGGGGTTTGTTTTATCCCCTACCCATAACTCCAACATTCCTGATGGGATCCATGTGCACTGGCACCCGGTATCAGGCATTGGAAATACTCACCCTTAACGATGCAACGGTGTTTGAATACAAATTGCCGAATTTATTGTCAAGAAAAATATGAAAAGGTAACCGGTACGGGTATTGTAGTTGGAGATGGGTCCTCAGCAGGCCTAACCGTAACTCTAAACATACTACGTAACGTATACATCCGGAAGAGTCTATTGGATACAATATGTTGTCGTGAGGTTTGACAATGAGCGTTTCACTCTGGCTAGGCTTCAGATGGATGCGGGGAAATGGTTTTTATTATTTTTATTACATACTTTCCGGGATACACGAATGCAATGTCAGAGGGAGTTATGTGGACTCCCGCTGTGCCACTGTGCCGCTGCCTGTAACCTCCACTTCCTCTTTGTTTTAGTTCCTTTTTTCATCCGTTATTTTTTTTTATTTACTCCAGAGTCTTCCCTCAGGTTAGAAGCTTCATAGTTGACTGATTTTTCATGCTTTGATGCTCTCTGATTTTATTTTATTATTAAAAGTTGTAATATAAGCTCCTGCTTCCCAAAACCCCCTTTCGCAACTTATATACCATATTCTGTCAAGAGGATCTACAGTGGCAAGAATGTATGCAATTGGGAGTTTTGAGGGATGGTTTGGAGCAGGAGATATTTTTGTGACTTGTGACTGTATGGCGAGAGTTGAGAGTATCATGCGGTGAATTTGAAGTAAGTAAGTATTTCGGCTACTATAACGGATACACAAGACGACTTGGGGCTTAATTTATCCCTTGAGTTGTGTAAAGAGGGCGGACGGGTATACTCGTAAGTTCTCTAGTGTGGAGAATGTAATGAAATGTTTTTGTTTTTTCTAAAACACAAGACGCAGTTAGTTTTTTGTCATTTCTTGTTTATGGGATTGGGGTTGACATTTTTTTTAGTACGTATTTTTGTTTTTCAGGAAGGCTCCCCAAGAAGAAAAATGCGGTAAATGGGGGAGAAATTTATAGGTGAAGTCCAATAGCCAAGCTCTACGCTTGTTTGCAGGGCACTCAGGAAGGTTATAGTTTTTGAGAATATACATAAGTACATTTGGCGTTTGGTTTCTCGTTTTTGTTGTTGTTGTATTTCTTCCCCTTTTCCATCAGTATTAGGGAGGTTAAGGGAACGAGTGCGCTATCGTATGGTTTGTATTATTTAAAGCTTAAGCTTATTTGATATCAGAATATAGAGGCATAAGCTTCCAGTTGTTTGGCAGAGTATAGATATAGTGGAGGGATATATTTAAGCATAAAAATTCAATTTATGGGCATTCTGAAGACTAGACTGGAGGCGGCTTGATGGGCCACACACATATAGGTAAAGAAATGAAACTATATCAAATTGAGGGTAAACACTCATAAAGATAGTCCGTAGATACCATTATCTAGATCTTGAAGGGACTTAATCTATAATGTGACATCAAATATTTATAGCAGGTCATTCGAGATGGGTTTAAGAGGGTCTTAGATATCTATACGAGTGTATGCACTATCTACCTGGGGAAATTGGATTACTTTCCTCATTTGCACAAAAAATATTTACTTCAAGGAAATGGTTTGCGATAAATTAAATTGTATCATTCGATTGATTTCGATGTGATTTTGCAAGATGAGCTGAGAGTCTTCTGTTTTGAACTATCTTGTTTAGAGAAACGAAATTGTTGCTCATTATTTCTCTAGGTTTTATGGTCAAATCACTCTGAGGGCTTTTTCCTTTTTTGATAAGGCTCGCATTCGAATATACGTATGCAGATTACGACCAAGGTATAAGCAGTCTTCTAAGCTTGACTGCCAACATCTAAGAACAAATATTGTATAAACTTCCTCCACAGTTGTTTCAAAATTTTGATTTTACGAAATAAAGACCAGATATGAAAAACAAATTAAAGCTAAAAAGTTTGTTTGCTTTTTTGTTTGTTTGTTTGTTTGTTTGAAGGCACTTATCTCGAGAACAACTTTTTCGATTTGAAAAATAATTCCAGTGTTAAATTTCCCGTTTACAGAGGAAAGCTATGGGTCATCGGTTATTTTTTTCTTTTCAATTTTGATAGCTTCCACTGCGGACGCTACGGAAAAAGTTAAAGTTTTGATAAAATAATTTATAATAGAACTGTTCTCCTTTGAAAGTTTTGAAAAGCAGTCCAAGACACCAAATATCTATTCACCAAATTGCACCTAGTATTCATTACAAAAAATTACAAAAATCGGGAAGACTTAGAATATTATTCTGAATTCCAGAGAATCAATATCCTACAATGCAAATATCTAAGGTTAAAAATTAAGCTTAGTAAAAGCGTAGGTATAGCGTGACATTTAAGAAAATCGGTGATGAATCAAATAATTTTGTATGCTGATTTCTAGTCAGAAAAAAAAAATACTAAAAATTTATACAATTTCACTAATTGAATTATGTAAATTTTAAATGTTCATATTTCAAACTAAACTGATTTGTGTGTGTTTACCCAATAAATATACATTTGTACAAACTATATCACCTTTTTGTGAAATTCAATCAAAATTTTTGAACGAAAATCTCTGCCCTACTTTGTCCCCTAAAACCCTATTCTACCGCAAAACAAAAAATTAAATAATTAATTTTGGTTTTTCCTATTTGCATTTATAAATATTTTTCCACCCCATCAATCTCTACCTCTAAAAAGCAACATATGGTCAAAAAGCTTTTCAAATTTTATTAATTTATTCAAATTCCTGCTTCTATGAAATAAAATTATCAACAAAATAACAAAAACAAACCAACTGAACTAAATGTTTGCATTTGTATATCTAACTAAATTTTGGGGAATTAAATCAAATATACCAACCAGTGATTTAATTAAATGCCTCTATTCATTTCATTTCAAGTCTGATGTTCATCACAGGACACTGGACTTCAGGACACCCAAAGAGCTGATGACGCTTGAGGGTAAAATAAAGAAAAACACGGGTGAGGCGCCTCTTTTTCGATATATTACTAAATAAATGGGTTTTTCAAAATTGTAATCCTTGATTGATTTGCATAATTTATAGCTTAAATTTGTTTATTCCACAAAATTTCCACTCAATAACGGACCAATTTTTGAATTTAAAATCATCATCATCTAACACAAACTATTGTTTTATTAGGGCACTTCAAAACAAATAAGTAGGTACAATGTTATTTTATCTATCTACGCATAAAGTACTCTTAAGGGACCTGATATATGTTGCCTTAATACACAAACAAAATATAAATATGCATTTTAGATACAAATAATAATAATTCGAACAGGTTAACGTATAACACACAATTTGTACGGGCGTGTGGAAGCATTTAAAATAAAACTAAATTAAATTAAATCAAAATATTTATTAAAATCAGCGTCATACAAATTTGCCTTTCATGTTGGTCAAGTAGTAATCTCTTGATTACATTACGATTCGAATGCAAAACAACCTGCCCGGACTTTTCCATACATAGATAATGATTGCCACATCAGTATTTATTAAACTTTTGAAATTCAAACCTTATACTGCATACTTGTATTTTGTATGAAAATATTGTCAAATGCGTCATTGTGAGCCATTGTTGAGCTTAGTGTACAAGAGTGTCAAAAAATTTAGCAGTAGACCTACGTTTAAAAAAAAAACTAGTCCTTCGTTGACGTCCTATTTCAAGACTGTGGTGAATAGTGCATTTATTTGTCTTACTCATGTACTAAACAAGTGTAGTGGAATCCGCAATTGGGAAAGTTGATTAAAATAGTGGTCGTTTTTTTCTAATAAAAGTTTCGGTGGTATACTTTTATTTTTTCGCATGGTCAGATTCTTCTGGAGCAATTTTTGCCTAAGTTATTATGAGGAAAAAAAGTTATAGATATGATAATTTTGTGGCTCTTCAATCTTGCGTCTAGGTCCAGAACCATGCGCTCATCTTGATTTTGTCAGCTTCACCGACAACTGGTTACGGCTGAATCCTTCGAACGTATGAAGTTTCAGCGCAAGTGCAAGACCAAAACTTCAACCATATTTGTTCGGGCTTGTAATAGGCATGTATACTGCCTAAATGAGCATCTGCCATGGAAACCTAGTGGCTGTTCATCCACCGTAACACATGGTGATGGGTTGTAAAATATAGAAGAAATTCAACCCATTTGTTGCATAGATTGTGAATAGGTGCAAATTTATCAATTGCTGTCATTTAATTTTGTATGCGGCTTGTTGGATCGTCGAAACATATAACTTTCGTAATATATTGGAAGGTCTCTTTAGACATAATAGCTGTGAATATGGGCCGCCCGAAATTGGCGTTAAACAAGTGCTCATGCGCTCTGTTTTCGATCTGCGAAAAACCAAATCCGTTCAAAAAACAAAACTTCTTTTCAACCGAAATAGAACAACTTACTTGTAGACACCTGCAAGAATCAAAACTCAAAGCTTGTTCATGTTTTTGTGTTTGTCACTAAACTTAGAGCGCCAAAAGCTATTTTTGTTTTCGATAATGATTTTTTCAATATCAGGTGGAAAAATAACAAAAATGAATCCATCAATACATGAACTCGAGCAATAGCGCAGCGAATAACACCCGGTTTTATCCCTATCACATTTTGGGAACGGGCTCGGCCATTAAAAACAAAATCTAAAAACGAATGAATCATAGAAATGTAAATATGCTTAACAGGTGGAGTCAATGGAACTGGGCTCCAAATTGTGTTGACCTTAGAAACAAGCAAACGATCATTATTCGCGGAATCCACAGGTGCTTCTTCCCTTTCGTAATCGGTTTCACTTGATTCATTTTCCTCAGGAACAAAATATTCATCACTTAACGAAGAAAGCTCTTCATCGCTTGAACAATTCCTCTCTTATTTGATTTTACGTGAAAAATAACAGCTGATCAAAAACAGCTGAGGTGTCAAAAAAGGAATACAAAGGTATCCAAGAATTTCTGGGGTATGTAGGTATCTGACAGAACAGCTGATTCAACACATGGTTCAATTTCAAAAAACTTGAAAATTGATTTCAGCCTTTTGTATTTGTTGGTAAACAAAAAGATTCAAAATGTTAGTTGAAGTTGTATTTGAGGACCTAACATACATACCTAATAGACGATGAAGAAGCTATTTGCCTTTGAATTTTAGAAGGTAATTATGATCTATTTTTTTTTAAACTTCAAAATTGACTTATTTATTAAAATGTTACGCACCTATCATGTATATTCATAACCGTCGGATGAATCACTTGAATTATACATTAAATATTTTATCTTCCAACAATTTTGACTTCGAAGCTTAAATGTTTCTCTGCTTTTTGTGAAAGTTGTTTTTAATTTTTGACAGCTATCTGAATACAGCTATCCAACTCGTTCAACAAGGTATCTAAAAACCCACCTTTCTAACACGAGATTGAACGCAGCCATTGTACGCTTGTTATCACTGGACATATCTGACAATTTGTTCATCAAAAGGTACTTTGTTATTATGAGTTCTCTTTAATCAAAGACTTAATGAGTACCTATACAATTAGAAGATCTTCATATACTGGGAGAACTGTCAAAAGTATTTTAATAACACCTAATTAGATGACAATTGCCAATTCTCTATCAAGTGTTGGTGCTTAGACAAGTTTTGATAGAAAATTGGTTGCCAGATCTTTTTTTATGTAACTTTCGACCGATTAAATTTGTTTTTTTTTACATGGTTGGTCGAAAATTGAGTAAATTTTTTTGCAAGAAGTCTGCCAATATTAGAAGATGTAATACAGTGATTTTTAAGATTTTGTTGTTCTCATAGGAGTCTTTTAAGGTGGCACGTGTTTTTAATTTATATCGCACCCACTAGATGTCGAAAGAGTGGTTAGAAAGTGAGGCCGTATTTTACATTTCGATATTTGCGATTTTCAACTACAAAGATTAAGTCGGTTTGATTTGAATTCGACAAGCGGAAAATGTATAAAGACAGAAGTAGTTTCAACTCTATAAAATGAAGCTTAACTTCTGTTTGAAACAAACTTGGTTCGTGGAAAATTACAGCTTTAAATTCATATTTGAGGAAGCGGACAAAATGGTATAAAAAGAACCCGAACTTACAATAATAAAAACTTGTGCGAGCTAATCACAATGGTAGTCTGTCGTTGCAATTAAAATAATATAAAGTTATCATTGTGAGGACCTCAATCAGCTAGCTGCGGTACACAAACTTATTTATTTAACACTAATAGGTTTTTACGAAATATAGTTTTTTTTTTTAATTTGAAGGCACTGAAGATATTAACATGTTTATGTTTAAACACAGTGCGGTCATTTGGGTAGGTAGGGAAGGATTTAAAGCGAGATCCGGTGCACATTAGTCTCAAAATTTTGAATATTATATTAAAAGGAAAAAAAATTCCACATTTTCTATGTGTAAAGTTGAAAAAAGAAAAGAGTACAGAGGTACTTGATAGTTCGTCCAAAATAAAGCTCAAGAATAAACTGATGAGCATTCCTCGAAGTGAGAGTATTAAAGAAGGACAAGAGGCAGCATTGAGTTTTTAAAGCATTAAATTCTACACAGTTATTAATTCCCTATCTGACATTATCATACTCTGCTTTTAAGCTCCACATCCGAAGGCCTAGAATGTGAATACAGAAAGGAATATAAAAACATGTGGCTAATGCAGTGAAACATTTTAATGTATTAGAAGTGGCAAACAAGAGATCGTTTATGGAAATAAGGACACCAGCATTTTTATTTTAGGAATTTAGCTATATCAGGATCAACGATCGACCAAATTTTCACTCTACGCCAAATCCTAGAAAACATCGAAACACACCATCTTTTCATCGATTTTAAAGCAGCTTATGACAGTTTAGACACAAACGAACTATACAGTGTCATGTTGAGTTTTGGTATCCCTACCAAACTGATACGACGTTGGAAAATGCTCCTTGGTGCGACAAAATTGGAAGAGACTCAACCGAAACCTTCAAAACCACCAGAGGATTTCGAAAAGGCGATTAGCTGTCATGTAGCTGCTTCAATATTGTCCTGGAAAGAGTGGTGCGCAACACCAATGCCAATACAAGTGGCACTATCTTTCAAAAATCCACACAATATATTGGATATGCAGATGATATCGACATTATGGGAAGAACCAAACGAGCAGTGACAGGTTCTTTCTCTAATATCGAGTCTGAGGCAAAGAAAATGGGTCTTGACATTAACGAGGACAAAACAAATTATTTACGTCGTCAGAAAGAGTCGATTTACACCGTAGACTTGGTCAAAACGTGTCAATTGACAGGTATAACTTCACTTGGTGAACGAATTTCTTTACCTGGGCATTGCTGTTAATTCTGCAAATGACATCAGCGCGGGAGATCAAACGTAGAATTTATTACCCTTGCTGTATTCTTTGGTCTAAGCAAGCAGTTAAGGAAAAAGGCCCTATCGCGATATACCAAAAAGACACAGTACAAAAACCTTAATCATCCCAGACCTGCATCATTTGGCGGAGAAGATATAATTATGATTTATACGAGCTGTACAATGTACAGCGACTTGCACTGGAAAAAAAGTGTGTGTTCAACGCTTAAGATAGCTAGGGCATGTCAAGCGAATGAACATTAAATCTCCAGTTCTTAAGTTATTTAACTTAAGTTCTTGTGGGAACAAGAAGCAGAGGCAAGCCTCATCTCCGGTGGAGTGATCAAGTTGCGGCCGAAGCACGTCAACTTGCCAACAGGCCATACAATATCTGTAACCAATCTTCACAATTTTGGCAATTACTTGTGTAGTTGCACGATTATGTAAAATATAATCTATTAAAGCACTATAATATGATTAAAGACCTTTTTTTATGAAACAAATAAATTTGAAAAAGACATCTTCTGTTGAACACCATTAAATTTAATGTTAAACATTAAGTTTAAAAAACACTTTTAAAAAGTGGTTTGTCCCAGAAATAAAATTTAACCACAGTTGCAACCATGACATGTGTGTGGGTTTCATATTGAATAAATCTGAATCAGCAAAACATGAAGTAGGGGATTTAAAATACGAGTGTAAAACCTTCAATTTATCTACACCCCTCCCCATAAAATAAAAAAAATAAACAACAGTAGGACCAATAAAAGCGAAAAATTTCATATAATAAAAACAACACAAAAATTCAATGCGAATAGATATGTAACTATATGTATAGATCCTTAAAAGGTAAAAGTGAGTGAAAAAAAAATAAAATGTAAATAATTTTTGCGAAATCACACTGCACAAAATCCGATTTTGATTTGCATTTTTATTTTTTATTTTTGGATATCTGCGTGTTTTTTTTAACATTTACAAAACAAATCCTATCAATTTGTTTAAAATTCCGATCAAAGTCCTTGTGTTGAAACAGAATACCAGTAAGAGAGTAAAGGACGAACATTATTTGTTATTATGTAGCAATATTTTTCTGGAATGACATCAGAAGAGAAAAATTGCTTTGGTTTATTAATTAAAAACAAAATGTTGTGTGCATTTAACAAAGGCAACAATAACACACACTGCCCAAGGGCGAAGTAAATGATTTTATTTTAACTATTTAACATACATTTTTGGAATGATAAAAGGGTGTGTTAGGTGGGAGGGGCAGGGGAAAAACAACGGGCTAAACGAAGTAGCATAAAGTTAATTGACAATGTTGCATATATCTCATACATGTTTCATTTTCGTTTTCTTGTCTTTCATACAATCTACAAAGTGTACGATTTGACATATAGGCCCCATGTGCTTTGATACCTAATTCAAAATATAAACTTTAAATGCACGAGTAAATTTTGAAAACTGACTTGTCAATTTTTCGAAAAAGTTTTAAAATTCATTTATTTTAGTTAAAACCTTGACCTTTAACTTTTACCAACTCCAAATAGTCGAGAAACTAAAATTTCGTTTTCGAACAAACCACCAAGAAGTTTTTTTTTTACTTTGTTTTTCGTTTTATTTTCCTACTCTTGGTCCTGGCTTTTATGCTTAAAACATACCTAACATTATACAAAGTTGGTTGTTTTCTATGTCACCATTATGGACGTATTTTCGTGTGAAAATTGGAAAATGTCTTTGACCTGAATTTCTGGTAGGTTAAAAACTAAGGCCATCATCAACAACCACACAATACGTCGTCGTAGTACGTATAGTGTAGACCTGGATATGCATACAAGGATATGATCTAAAAACTGTTCGAAAAGTTTGTTATACATAGTTTCGAAAATGTTGCCTCGTATATGTAGTGATGGTTGTTTGGTATACTCGTATGCTTGTATGCTTGGTTTGAGCCTCCTTTTTGTCTTTTAAGTATATGTGTAGTTTACTCTATCAGCATCATCATCTCTTTTGTATGATTCTGGATGGTGTGAGTCGTGTCGTGTGTTAGAAAAGAAAAAGAGGCCAAAATCACATGCAGATGTCCTTGGCATGTAGGTATCTTGTTTATCTATGAGGTGATGTGGTTTTTGGACGTATTTCCATGTTTCGTGTAGACGTTGTGGTTATACTGCTTGTGTTTCTAAATTTTGACCAACTTTTTTTTTAATTTGTTGCATTTAAGATAAATTAATTTTAGAACAATTAAAATTAGATAAAATTTAACATGACACCAAAGGTTTACTAAATAGAAACCATTTAATCCTAGTGGGAGTAGAAATTAGGTTAGGATAAAAGGAAGAATCGACACCTTTAGGAATATTGTCTAGACACCAGAAAAACCAAATTTCCTTATTGTCATATAAATATTCATGAAGCCTTTATAATTCATCTATTATACCTACCTGTGTATACCTTTGCAATATATTGTATAGAGAAGCCCTCATATATGGATCGTTAGAACGACTAGGGCGGGAAGTTTTATTAACCATGCATGAAGGGTCGTCGTTCAGGATATAGCACAATTTATGCGAACGTGATTTGCTACATTTCTTTTTTTTCCCCTTCTCTTCTTTGGTTTGTTCGAATAATACAACCTATAAATATATGTAGGTTATAAAGGTACTACATGCGGTATCATCAGGAAAAGCTCCTGGATCTGGTATCTTTTCTATATCCTCAAGATTTGGTTATAAGGTACTTTTCAATATACATACGTATATCTATCTGAACCTTAGGGATATGTTTTCTGTATTATAGATCTCAAGGGAATTATGGAATAGAATCAATTACAAAAAGAGAGATGCAAGAATTTTGCTGGTTCACTGTTTCTTCTTGCTCTTGGCAAAATGATTATAAGACCTCCGAAACACTATGGGAAAATTTTATGGGTCAGTGAGATAAGTCTATATTTGGGTAGGTAGATTCTTCCATGACCTGAACGTAGACAGGTGTATCTATCTTATGTAAAGTCTGAGTAATTTGATCAATGACGAATGTTTTTAAAACGTTGACATTTATTTAAACTTCTATGGTTAACGCAGTTTTTAGTGGTTAGAATGGAATCCAGTCATTCTAGTATTCAAATGAACAATCTCAACCAACCCTAAAAATGTTGAAACAATCTAATAAAACTCTTTCGAGCTAATATTTCCACTATAATAAAAAGCTTTTGTTTTAACGAAATTATTTTGCCTTAATCACCAATCAAGTGATTCGTAGTGTTCAACTTAACGAAACAATATTTTCTTAGAATTGGTAAGATATCATTTGGCTTGTATGGAAGTGGTGGTGCTGGCTGTTAGGTTTAGTTATCTTTCGAATCACAACCAAATCGACCCAAAAACGGTTATGTGTGGCTAAAGCTTTTTTTCTCAAGGCTTAGGGAAGTTGCAAGAGTGTTGGTGTATCCATAAGAAGTTGTCTAATTATATTTCTTGCGTGAAACAGGTGTGTTTATTAATTATTGCTACGCTTGGACTAGAATTTGAAGTCATTTAGATAAAGGGTCTTTTATTATGATATTTGAAAAGCATGAAAAGTAATCATCAACCATAAATAAGCTACAAATGTTGTTAAATATTTTAAATTCTTCTAAGGTTTATGGAATAAAAATCTGGAATTTGAATTTTAATCAAACTTAAGCTTCAACATTAGAATTTGAAAAATTATTGAATGGCTCCCAAAACCTTATTAGATGCAGTCTCCAACTTTGACGTTGAACTTTATTGATATTATAAATAAATAAATTGGGTGGTGCAACAATCAGTTGTAAACTAGGGCCTAGTGACTTACAACTCTCAAACATTCCTGTGTGCAAGCACAGTTGTCAGGGATGGAAGGGACCTTCAGTTTTAAGCTAAATCTGAATGGCTAATTCGAGAAATCACTTTAAATAACATGAATTACTCTTGGAGAATTTGTCAATTCCTCGCAAGATTCAGTACCCGTGAAATAAACTTTAAATAGCATAGGCAGGAATCGAACCCAAGACCTCTGGAATGACAGCCCAACGCACTAACGAGGCAATTATGGCACAAGTATTTTATTGATAAAATGAAACTAAATTAAAAAGCTGCATTTTTAAACAAATCTGTCAACTTTTAAAGATCATCTCACAAGTGACAGATTTTTAAATAAATCCGGCATACAAAATTCAGCCTCAATAACTTCCTATAGCCATTATTCTGATCTTCAAACGGCACTTTAACTTAAAAGTTAGTTAAGTAAAAGTATGTATAATTTGGTTTACATTCTTCATAAGTTTAACTCCTAGCCGGCCAACATTCTAATAGAAATAGATATTGAAAACAAAGATAAAAGCTTTAAACTGTCAGAAAAATGGAATACTTATATGATGAAAATCATATAAATATAAACATTTAAGCAACTTAATAATCTAGCAGAGACGTCTTATCAGTGAATGTCTATAAAAAAAGCGCAAGCTAGCCTTACCCTTATCAATTTAAGTGATGATAAAAAAGTTGTTTGCGCCATTTGAACCAATTTTCAGGTCGATAAAGTTTGTTTTTATTTTTGACAGAATTTTAATTTCACTATCATTGTTCTTATCATTCGCGAGAAGGGTATTAATTTTTGTAGATAACTGGAAGCACTGATAGAAAGGTGCTCCCAGTTTGAATGACCGAAATTGATAGTTTAAAAACGATATATTCTCAAACCAACTGATTTACTTATTATCTTAAAGTTAAACTCTTTTAAGATCATGCAATGTGCAACTCTTTTGTGGGGTCTGATTGGTATAAAGAAATACATGAAACAATCCATTATCTCAGAAACCAGAATCTTATCGTCGAGTATCAGAAGGTTTATAGAAGTTTAAACTTATATAAATTATTTCCATCGATAAATTTTTATTAAAATCTATAAATATTTGTTCGAACATTCTTTGCAATTCAGTAATATAAATTTTGTTAAAATATGAAGAACTCTTTCGTTGTGTTATTTGCGGTATTTGTGGCCGTGGTTTCAGCTGCCCGTTTGCCAGAAGCCAATTCAAGGCTATCGCTTGGTAAACTTGAACCTGTTTTGAAAAATATCATCGATCACATGCGTGAGGTCAAATCTGAAACTGACAGTGAAGATGTCTTTGAGAAGGAAACAATTCCAGAAGTTTCTCAACCTAAGGAAGTTGATGATTCATTAGAAGAATTCCGTCAGAAACCAATAAATTGGAAGGCTTTGATGGAGAAGATTGTAGTTCTTGAGAAGCAACAACAAGCTGCAGTTGAAAAGACAGATAATGAAGATTTAGAAGATTCAGATGTTGTTTTAAGTTATGGTCTTGATGAGCCTGTAAAGATCAGTGAAGTGAAGAATGAAATTGACAATGACGAGGAAGACGAAGCTATTGACATGACTAAAGAAGATAAACCAGATGTTCAAATTAGTTACGGTCTGCCCGAGCCAATTAAAGTTTCAAATATCAAGAAAAACACAATAGAGGAAGAAGAAGAGGATGAAGATGATGAAGAAAATCAATCTATTATTCCCTTCAACGACATCAAAGACGAAGATAAAGAAGAATTTGATGATGAAGATGTTCAAGTAAGCTTTGGTCTAGCTGAACCTATTGATGCTGTTGCTGCTAACAGAATTAACCAACAAGAAGATGCTGAAGACGATGAAACTGATGAAGAAGAAGATGACGAAAAACGACCAGATTTAAATGAAAAAGTTATGTCAGAAATCATAAAGAATGTATTGCAAAAATTTGCTAAAGCTTATAATGTAAAATTGTAATTATAATTATACAATTTTTTATATAACAACATTTTTGCAATAAATTAAATTTTAAGAAACAAACAAGCATAATATCAACGCGATAAGAAGGTCTGCATTTTTTTTCAAATAATTTTAATCAATAAAAAAAGTACGCTTGAAATGTTTTGCTGGTTTTTTGATAAAAAGTAATCGATATGATAAACTGTCTGATTATATTGTGTATAATGGTATTTGTTGGGTTAAGTTGGTGTACGTGGGTTAGCTTAAAATCAGGCAATTGTTTTTAATAAGCCTAAGGGACATTCGTACTTAAAAATTTTAAATTTGATAAATTCCAGTATTGATTCACCCATAATTTTCAAATTATTTTGTTTTATTGTTGTTGTTACACTTAATATGTGGACCACAAGTAAAAACAACAAAATTTGGCTTATGTCAAAATTGATTTAATCACATACTTAGTAGTACCGAAACATTAAAAAAAATGCACACTGAAATAAAACAATTATATTCCAAAAATTGTGTTGACTTGTGTTGTTTTTACTTTATGGGTAGATAATATTATTAGTATTTTGTAGCTAGCGCAGTGAAAAAGGTAATAGATTTCAAAAAATTATAAGATCATTGCATTGATCATTAATCAAAACATTACATTACTTATGAATTAGTTTAATGTTTTAAGTTGGTAACAGTAAAGTTGTAGAAAAATGTATATTATTTCAAATGCAACTTCTTGAGTTATTTTGAAGGGATGTGTTCAGAAGTTTTATAGGGATCACGGATGGTGATACAATTAGAAGAAACATATTATACATATTATCAACGAACACACCAAATACTGCCCCCTACATTTCAGAAACAAAAACTCGTTCTGTCAAAAATCAATTTTTGAAGTAATTTGAGTGATGTAGCACAGTAAAGAAAAAATAAAAAGAACCAATTAAAATAAAACTGTGAGGAAAAAAAGTAATAAGAGTTAAACATGCTTAAAGTTTTCAATAAAAAAACATTATATTTCTTGGAAACTACCATCGGAGCTATGTGTAATAAATTCATCATTTTTTAAAGTATCGTTCTTTTTCATCTTTAAGGTTCCTTACATGCCTTAAGAAGAAATAAGTTCATATGTACATATGTAGATCCGATGGGTCCTTATTCTACCGATTTCTTGACAATTCTTATGTATTTTGACAGTTCTTGCAATGTCAACCATTTGAACTGTTAAGTCTGAGTTTAAACTAATTGTATATCTTTCATCATCTGCCCAGATGATCCATTTCAACCAATTTTACACTGTAGCTTTAAAGTTATTCGTATATTACCTATTAAGGGCAGAACTATCAACTACAGTTTTTATGCAATTTGTCAGTGTAATCATTTTGAAATGCCAGCTAGCACGATGGCCGCCAGTTTAGATAGTGTTGCCAACTTAAAGTTCTTAAAGGTAGTTAAATTTTAAGGGCCTATGTTCAATGTGAACCACACTTAAACTACAAGTTATTTTTTTGCATTTCATTCGAAATTGCTTAATTTAAGAGTATTTCAATTTGAACCAAAGAAAGATACACAGTCGAGAAAAGCGTTATAGTTATTCAAGCTTATTATGAAAATGGCATTCAATTAAAAAAAAGAGGCTGGGATGCTACCCACACTGAAAACTTCCCAACCTGTCTGCTTTTTGTCTTGAAAGTTTTGTAGGTTTTCGTATTGGATTAAACAAATTGTTAGTTTAATTATTCTTACAAAAATTGTAAAATTACTCGTACCAACAATATTATTCATATAAAGAAATAGTATAGTTTGAAAATCTAGTTTTGTTAAATAGATTTTTAGTCGAAAATTTTTGTTTTCCAATTTTAGTAGAATTTCTTTAATTTTTACAAATTGGATGTATTAAATTAATTTGAGAGATATGATAAACCGAACATCAATTTTTACCAAATTTGCGTACTATTTTTTCTAGATTTAATTTTTTTTATGAAAAAAAGGATTTTGGATTTGGATTTGTATAAAAAAAAAACTACTGAATATAGAAAGCAATATTTTCTGTGAAATAAAAAGAGTTTAAAAAAAGTTTTAGTATTGTTTTTTTGTTAGGTTTTTATTTTTTGTAAGAAAACTGTCATTTATATTTTTCTCAAAATTTTACTGAACGTTTACAACAATATTTTTAAAATGATTAAAGTAGTTTAAAACCAATATATCAACATTTTGAAAAGATTTTTGAGGCGAAAATCAATTTTTACCAAATTTTATCAATTTTGTTTATTTGGTAAAAAAGTTTTCCGAATTTTGAAAACAATATTTCTTATAAGTTTAAATGAATTAGAAGCCATAATCTCAAATTCTTGATAAGATATTTGAGTCGAAAATCAATTTTTACTTATGTTAAATTTTCTTTTAATTTTTTGTAAAAAAATGACAATTCGATTGTTCTCAAAATTTTACTGAATGTCTGAAACAATATTTTTTTTTACAGGATAAAAGAAGTTTAAGGCTAATACCTCAAAGTTTTGAAAAGATATTTGAGTCGAAAATCAATTTTTACCAACTTTTATTAATTTTTTTATAAAAAAAAACTGTCAATTTGATTTTTCTCAAAATTTTGCTAGATGTTAAAAATGTATTTGAACATTTTTTCAGCTTCGTTCGTAAGATATTTAAGGTTAACCAAAATGTTTACCTTTTTTTTAAACTGCTATGGTAAAAAAACCGGCCACGAAATTTTCTTGAAAGCCCTTTCTGCATCTTTCTGTCTTTTTATGTGTATAACAACATTTATTTGAAGTCGATATATCTTCTGGTTCTTGAGCTATGGACAACGAAAAAAACGTTGTGAACGTACGTACACACACACGCACAGACATCTTTCTAAAAATCTTTTATTTCGACTCTAGGGACCTTGATAAACGTCAAATTTTTAATTTGACAAATCGGACCCATTACAATATTTTCTAATGGGAAGTTAAAGTGTCCTTTGTGATTTTATAGATCAATTGAATCGTCCTAATGTGTCTACACAGCCGAAAAATAAGTTCAAAAAATTTAGCAAACCGGGTTGGTAGAAAATGTGAAAATAGTAGTAAAGAAAATACAGAAGAGCCGTCTACTTCAACTAGCAGATCGTACCCAACAATTGGACTTCTCACGCTAGTCGTTGATGAACATTATGCATAAAGACTAGCTTACAATTATTGATTATAATTACTTATAAAATTGACGAAGAGCTCAATCCTCTTGACCATTTCAAGCGTAATAAATGGTCAGCATGGTGGCAAGAAATGGCAACAGTGAATGATCAAGTTTCGAAGAAAACTGTCTACAATGATAACACACATTTTCACCGTATTTTTTCTAAAATAAGGCCGGTCTGGCAATTAATGTGAATAGTGTTCGCTATCGTTAGATGATAACAAACTTTTTATGGACTGAATTGGAAAAGACGGAGTGTGGTAATAATTCCAAATTCTCGTAGTTCGGCTAAAAAAATAATATCTGTAATTTTGTAAATAATACGATCGAAGTTGAGCTCGAGGTAATTCGAGTATTACGAGAGAATTGTTTAAGGTGAGGAATGCGCTGGTTGTTTCTCTAGAGCATACACCTTTAAAATACCAGTAAAAAAGGGTGAGACAAGGTACTTTACACCAAACGGTAACTTTTTGAGGTTGCATAACCACCTGGTGAACTTTGAGTGGGGTGGTGTCGTTCCATACAAGGTAATTTTGCAAATTCGCCTCGTCACTAAAGATGTTTCTTCCAAAATTGGGGTCCTCTTCCAAACGATTCTAAGTCCAGTCAGCGAACAAACGGCGCACGTCGTCTACAGTCATGAACTCTTTGAGCTCCTGGGTCAGTTGGATCTTGTACGGGTGTATTGGAAACAGAACAGAGCCCTCCGGCACACCAGGATTTTTTTGTGGTTTTCCGACTTAAAAACATCCAATACTATACTTGTATTGAACAATTCGAAAGGTAATTTAATTTTTATTACCAATATATTTTTCGTACCCGTCAATCCCCTAAGTTTGTTACATGGAAACGAAAGTATATCTTTTCAAATTGCATCGCACGTATGGGTTTTCTGATTGCGAGAGTTGTTGTTGGATTTTCTGATAATTTGTGCTCCGACGTATGTTCCTTCAATGCTGATATCAATTTGGTAGTGGGTATTGTTCGTCTCTATTGACTTTGGAATCTCACCATCGATGTGGCTTGATCGTTTGTACTTGATGTGTGCAGAATTGTTGTTGTGTTTTGGTCTTTCCCTTATTCCATTTCAGAGTTTTGAGTGGGAGTAAATATACTTACACATATCCGACATTGAAAAAAAAGGAAATGAGAACAATTTTTAAAATTTAATGATAAATATTTTAATTTTTTTAAGTACAACGGCAAGATACCTATGATTAAAGTTCGTTTTTCTTGATTAAAATTGTTAAAAATTAGAAATCATTATTATTTAATATTTTGGCATGGACTTGCCGTATCAAAAATAAAATTGATGCACGAATCTCTCAAAATGAAAAGGCTTTAGTTTTGTCCAAAGTAGTATGTATGTATGACTAAGAATTTTTAAGTGTCAATATTTAATATTTTTGTTTTGTTTTCATATTTTATATTTTTAATCAGTTCGTTTAAATGATTCACTAATTTTTTTTTAGATATTAACACAATCTTAATTTCTTTTTTATCAAGTTCGTTCAAATGGGGAAATTGGTTTTTAAATTGTTTTTATTTGTGATTATATCATTTAACAAGGAAAGGAAGCAATAAAGCAGTAAATCTTGTGATTTTTAAAAGATTGTTATAAATTTGACGCGAATTATCATCAAAAACAAAGATTAGCCTTTGTTATGGATATAAATCAAAAGGGGACTCCCAATCTTATTCACAAGAAGTTCTCAGAAAAGTCGGAAGGAATACATGATTAAAAAATATTAAATGAGATACAGAAATTATATTTCTGGTGTAATATTAAAATTTTAACATAGAAATATATTATATTCCGTATTCCATTGGCTAAGTGCAAATCCTTTTTCGAACAATATTGAATACGATTTTCAAATCATTTTTCAAATGCAAAAAGAGGCTGGGATGCAACCCATAACGGGGATTACTTCCCATTCTTGATCGTCTATCGATATTTCTAAAAACTTTACAAAACTACCTTTTTTACCAGTTATTAGTTGTTTTTGTATGCTAAAAACGTTATTTCTTAGGTTAGTTAGTTTGGTTGAAGTTGCTGCCGGGAGTGCGGTAGGACTGACTAAGGCTAGTTGTTAGCCCATTATGATACCACATGAATCTTCAAGGCTTGTTCTGATCATAATAAAACCAATTGGAGTTTCTTACGAAACGTAAAAGACTAAAGATGTCAATGTGTCTGAGATTAATAAGATCATTATAAAATAATTCAATAAGGTAGGTCTTACGTTTTTGAACTAGAGTAGTGCATGTGCAGTACAAAGGAGGTCAAGAACTGTCTCCTGTCCTTCCTTGCTCATAAACCTTCTGTAAAAGTTATTGGGATACGCCTAGACGCATGACTTACATTTATAGCTTAATATGGAAGGAACATTCTGGACAAAAATTACAACGCAATGAAGACCAGAGAACAAGAGACAAATTGATTACTCAATAAAAGATGGATTGACGATAAAACACATAAGTACAAATTGTTACTTACTTACTTACTTAAGGTGGCTCTACAGTCCGGGGCGGACCTGGACCTCAACAAACATGCGTCTCCAGCCAGCTCGGTTCCTATTTAGCTGTCTCCAGTTTCGCACGCCAAGTTGGTTGAGGTCCTCTCACACCTGGCTGCGCCACCTGAGTCGCGGTTTTCCTCTACTGCGCCGTCCCTCGGGATTGGATTCGAAGACCTTCCGGGCTGGAGCTTTGATGTCTATCCGCTCTACATGACCTTGCAATCTAAGCCGTTGGACTTTAATTCTGCTAACTAGGTCAGTGTCGCTGTATAGCCCGTACAGTTCGTCGTTATATCTTCTTCTCCATTCTCCATCTATGCGTACTGGACCAAAAATCACCCGAAGAATTTTTCTCTCGAAGCATCCTAAGACGCTTTTATCTTTCTTTGACATGTCCAGGCCTCAGCGCCATAAATGACAACCGGGATGATGAGTGTCTTATAGATGGTGATTTTACATGCTCGAGAGAGGACTTTACTTCTCAATTGCCTTCTAAGTCCAAAGAAGCAGCGATTTGCAAGTTACTGCTTGAACAGAATGGTGTAGCTGTAGCTGTAGCCTGTAGCACTGTCAAAGTTAAAAGATACGAAAATAGTATACATCGACACAATGAGAAGCTGTAGCTGTAGCTGTAGCTGTAGCAGTAGCTGTAGCGCAAGTTGATTCAACGACGCTGCAAGCTACATTTGAGATGACAGATGGGGGAAACCCATTTCATTCTTTGACTTTTCACTTTTTTTTTGGTAGCGTTCAATGCATTTGAGAATTTTTTCTGGTTTTGTAACTTTTTTATAGTATGCTACCATACAAATTCAGTTCAAATATAAATTTCATATGCGTTGAACATGCCCGAATAAATTTCCTGTGCTACACCATTGTGGGCGACCTTTGCTACATTAGTGAGCGTTTTTATTGACAGCTTATACTACAGCGATTTTCTTAGCTACAGCTGCATCTCATTCTGTTCAAGCAGTTATTCTTCGTTTGATTTCAGCGCTGGTGTCGTTGTCTGTATAAATAGCGGTGCCTAGGTAGAAAAAGTCCTTAACTACCTCAAAGTTATAGCTGTCCATGGCGATGTTTTGTCCAAGACGTCGTTGTTCAGTGTCCTTTTTTGATGACAGCATATACTTGAACTTGCCCTCATTGACCACTAAACCCAACTTCTTCGCTTTTGTCGCAATGCTCAAAAACGCTCCACTGACATCACGCTTTGATCTTCCAATTATGTCAATATCATCTGCAACTCTGGTCCTTTTGTGCGGCGCCGTTTTGTATGCCTCTTGTTTCGCTGCGTGCGCTTGCCGGCCGTGTGAAACCTAGCACATCAGAGGCGGCGTTTCTGATGGCTGCAAGGCAATGTTATCTCTGGGTTTCAATGCTTAATGCAGGCATTATATGACTCCTTAAGAGTTTATAAGAGACTTAATCGAAAAAGGGCATGGCAGTCTCTTGCGATTGTAGCCGTCTAACGTCGAATCTTCTCACAGTACTTCCTTGTTTTTGCTACAACGAGGTAGTGGTCCGAGTCAATGTTGGCCCCTCGGAATGTTCCGATATTCTGTATACTGGAGAAGTGTCGTGCGTCGATCGCAATGTGGTCAATCTGGTTGACGGTTGATTGATCAGGAGATTTCCATGTCTCTCTTCCTAGATTGGTGTTAAAATCTCCTAATATAATTTTAATGTCATAGCAGGGTACTGCTCATAAGTCTTGTCCAAGAGCTCGAAGAATATGTCTTTGGTGTCTTCATCTTTCTCCTCTGTTTTGGTATGCGTGCTTATTAGGCTTATGTTTTCGAATTTAGCCTTGATGCGGATTGTCGTTGTCACACTGTTGAAACTCAAGACTTTTTGCCTGAGCCTAGTTCCAACAACAAACCCACACCCAAAAAGACGCTGTCTTTGTAGCAGTGGCCGTAGTAGATATCCCAGTCTTTTAGTTTGCATTTGGCCGGTCCATCCCATCGCACTTCTTGAATGGAGGTAATATCTGCCTTGCAGCAGTTTAGGGCTCCCGCTAATTGTTCGGCTGCACGTGTTCTGTTAAGGGACCTAACATTCCACGTACATATCCGAAGTTCGTTGTCCTTATTTCGTTTGCGTGGGTTGTCAACAGTGAATCCGTCCGTATCCGAGGCTTGTTGGTGCTTCGAAACTTAAGGTATTTTTTATGTGGCCAGGAAGTCACCCCGACAGCACAACCCCCAACCTGGACGGACACATCCTTAGTATAACTCCAAGGAAGAGGAGCCGGATAAACCGCTCCTTACAGGCCTGGGCTCCGAATATGTCGGTAGACGCCATCGTTGATTCCATCTCGAGAATTCGTCCCCTGCCGCCTGGATAAGGAGAGGTGCCTTAGTGGAAACACCTCTCCCCCCTCTCTTGTTTGCTGCCCCCAACAACTTTCCACTGGGGTTGGAACCCAATCTCCAGTTGAGGTACTAGGCACCCGATGTTCACCGCGGGGAGGTGAGAGTAGGAATTAATAGACAGAGGTGGGTTTTGAGAAAAACCTGTGGACGCTTTTGTCCTCTTGAATGCACATGTCAACCATTTGAACAAATTGTTACTACAAAGCCAAAAATAGAGACTTTCAGTGCTGTGCGAAAAATGTTGGTCAAACATTTTATTACAATTTTCGTGGTCTGTTCTTGAAATTTAGGAAAACTACGAAAAATATCGTGAGACTGGGACTACTATCAAGAAAAAAGACGCTGGGTCGAGGAAGAGGTTCGTAAAAGCTGAACTTATAGCACTCAAGCTGGTACTGAAGCCGGATTTTTCAAACATAGTCAAAGAAAATTTATTGCTCTGGTCTCAGGAGCACCTGAAGATATGTGGAACAATGTCATCTTTTCGGACGAATCAAAATTCAAGCTACATGTTAAAGATGGAAGGATCTTTGCGCGAAGAGAACCGAAAGAAAGTCTAAGCTCCCAAAACTTCCCTGAAGATGAAAAAGGTAGAATGAGCTTTCTAGAATCCAAAGTCAAAAGTAATATTTTTATTTTTTTTATTTCTAACTTAAAAATTACTTAAAAGAAAATAATATTGATCTACTAAGTTGGGCTCCCTACAGTCTAGATTTCAATTTAGTAGAGAATATTTGGTATATAACGAAACTTGAGGTAGCGAAGAAGCGCACAGAGTCAGTTGATGCATTTAAAAAACACGCACTCACATAAAAAAAAAACTATCTCATTCAATGTTTCGCCGATGTGCATCCGTAATAAAAGCAAGATGCGGTCCATCAAAGTACTAATTAGGTACAACTTGTTTCTGAGAAGCAGTAAAAAAAGCGAAAAATTGCACCAATCCCTAAAAACGAAACCGGTACCTAAAAAACTCATTTTTTCGGTATAATCAGTTTATGCTCACTTGGCCATTTTAGAAAAATCTCAAAATTCTTATTGTATTATAAAACGATTTGAACAGCATAATAAACAATTTTTAAACAAAGATATTAATTAGCAGTTAACTAAAATTTTATTAAAACTGCTTGAGGCAATAAGAGCTTATGCAATAATATGCAATCTGCTTAGAGCAATACACTTAAACGTCTTAAATCCATGGTAGACCAGTGGAGACGTTATTCTACTTGATCTTTATAGCGTCTTGTTAAAATATATTGACTATCTGACAAAGTCCACATTTCGGGTGTTGACATTGTCAAAAGTTCTGTGTAGAACACGCTACAGTGATTGGGAAGGCGGGACGAGAGATATAATTTTAGTCGACAAATTCTTTAGGTAAACAAATTTGTTCGCTTTTTTTATTGTATTTTATACACTAAAAAAACGCCACAACGTTTGTTTGGAAGTTCTTGAATCTTTTGTTGTTGATATCTGCAGACAAACATTTACTTCAAGTCGATATTTCTGCCGGTTCTTGGGATATTGCGGACGAAAAAAGGTATCCCGAACTTACGGACGTAAAAATGTACGTACAAACGCACTGAAAATAATTGATAAAGAACTTTAAAAGTTGAGAAACGCAAAATGTTCACTTCGACAAAAGTTGAAAAGTTCCAAAATAAATCTTAATATAGCAGCAGAAGCTACGAGTATGATATCACTTAATGTATTTGGGTATTACAATTTACTATGAAAAAGCCTTAATTGAATAGGTACGCCGCGACGCCCCCCGCACTTAAACAAAAAAACACGCTTTCATTGAAAAAAAGAAATTAAAATCTAAATGTATATTTAGTTTAACAAAAAAAAATTGTTATCAAAATTATTTTGGATAAAAAGAATCAGCAGTCACGTACAACAATTGTTTCTCATGCTTCTTCCATAAGATAACGATATGATATATAAAAAAAGAAAACAAATTAAGGTACATTTTTTGGCTACCCCATCATTTCTCAATTCAAAAACATGATACCTACTTAGATATAAAACAAAAAAAAATGAATCATTTGTCTTATCAATCCTTGTGACTGTAGTGCGAGTATAAAAGTGAAAACATTTGCATTAATTACATTCAGTATTTATTTAACTTTGGACTTAAGAGGATTTGGCGAATTAAAAACAAAAGGATTCAAAATGGCAGCAATCTCGAAAAATGGATTAAACTTAACTTTGGCTTCATCACTTATTGGAATTGTTTTGTTATTTAATTTTGCTTCTGCTCAAATAATCATATCCTCGACTACAACCACTTTGAAGCCTCCTTCCCAACTTCAGTCCTGTCAAGAGGCTACACCCAAAAATGTTAATTTAACCTTGGTGAGTTCTTTGTTTTTTTTCTTCTGATTATAAGAAGTGTGATAGTGATCAGTGGAAAATTTATATTCAATCAAAACAAATGTATTTCCAAAAATTACGTTTCAAATGTTAAGAATTTCACACAAGTCACGTAATGGTTTGGGATTTTTAAAAATTCATGTACATGTGTACTTATAACTCGGCGAATTGAAAGTGGTGATGACTCAAAGACATTATAAAAGTTTGATACTCTTTAATTATTGATTGATTTATGTCTCGGAATTAAAATATTTAACAGAAACCTTTTATCATAACAACTTCTTATCTAGTAGGGTTTGAAAACTTGTGACCATTAGTATTTAGAAGAAATAGAAATATTTTATGATATTAAGTGTATTTGAAAAAAAAAGAATACAAAATTGGAAACTCAAATAATTAATCTTCTTAATATACACAAATTACTTGTGACGATGTTTGTCCGAGGTGGACTCCTAAGCTACTTAACCGATTTTTATAAAATTTTTACACTGTGTGCATTTTGATCCAACTTGAAAGATAGAAAAGCTTACATCTCAATTTAAGATCGCAATATTATTTTATTGCAAATTATTTGTCTATTATTTGGATAGTTAAAATTAAGTTCATCATTTTTTGGTATAAACATAGCCGGCCACGTGTTACTTAGACTGAAGTATAAATTAAATTCATATGCATTAAACCGCCAGAAAATTTCTGCATTGTTCTCCGGGAAAAAATTAATTGATTCAGGGTATTTTTCCGGATATACAGAGTAATTACTTTAATCATAACTGGCTTAGTTATCAGGCTGCTTAGGCAGCCAAAAATGTTGATGTTGACGAAATTAACTTCCAGATACAACAGTTGTTACTAGGCGGTCAATGATGTTGTTGTTTTTTTTTTTTTAAATGGCATCTATGTAAAAAGCATGATGGTGCTCATGTCTGATGTTATCCTACCGTTCCCCCTATATAGTTAACAACATTGTAATATTACAACAAAACGTGAGCCAAAACAACGCGTGGCCGGGTCAGCTAGTTTAATTATAAAATTGACGAGGTACTTGATTAAAAGCAAAGTGGAAGAACCTGAACTTATTGAAATTGAAATATTTAGTTAATTAAAATAGAACGCATTAGTTTCGATTGAATCGAAATCTCCAAAATCGGAACTTATCAGTTTTAGATTTCAAGCTCCATAGAGTGTTATTTAATTGCATTTCAGTAAAACGTGAAAATAAGCCAAAATTTCGTTTGTAAAATTTTGATTTTTTAAGAGTTTATAATTATTTTATATTAATAAAACCTTTTTGTAATGAAAAACAAGCTAAAGTTAATATCTTTCTTTGTTCTAGTTAGTTATTTTTTGTAAGACATATTTTTAATTAGATTTTTCGAAAAATTCAAGTGAATATTAAATCTTTAGTATTGTTTTCTGTTCCTCAAATATTTTAGGTGAAAACCAATTTTTACCAATTTTCAATAGCATTTTTTTAAGGTTTTTATTGATTCTATAAAAAATTGATGAAGGGTTGAAAATGGATACTTGACCTGTCGTAGGAAAAGATACTCTTAATCAAGATCTATCATTACAGATATAGATGACTTTTTTTGAAGCATCCTATAAAGTCAATCATTTCGAAATCAATGGCATTAATTGTTCCCCAAAATCTTCTAGTCCAACATTAATTTTGACCAGTTTTAGTAGTTCTTTATTTATGGTTTTGATTTAAAAAAAGTGGTTAATTGGACTTTTCCAAAATTTTGAAAAAGACTTACAACAATAATTTTTTTAAGAAAAAATAGATAAATAAATTGGAGTTGAAATCAATTTTTATTAATTTTTATTAGACATTTCCTTAGGTTTAGAAATAAAAAAATAAACTGTTAAATCAATTGTTCTTAAACAGCAGATTCAAAAAAAAATATTTTTCGATGCATACAATTATTGTAGGATTAATACCAGTTTTTTACGAAAGATATTCAAGATGTCCATTACTGGTTGATTTTTTTAAAAGTATCACTTTAGAATGTTAAATAATATTAAAGTCATTTTTCCTTTTTTAAATAGTTACAGAACAAACCTTTTATACAAGTTTTCTACAAATCTTTTCATATTTTGATGTGAAACAAAATTTATTGGAAGCCAATATTTGAACTGGTCTTTCAAATAGATAATGATATTTTAAACATACAAACGTATGTACGTACTTACGCACACACAGGAACATTTCTAAAAACCTTCAATTTATATTCTAGGGACCTTGAAACGTCGAGAAATGTCAGAATCCGATTTGAATAACTCTCTTTGAGAGGTTAAAGGAATAACATTTTACCAACAATTCCAAATTTGATAATTTTTGATAAATACTAGAAACAGTTCTCCACTTTTACTCTTCACTATAAAAATACATATATTCTCCCATTAGATCCGTTTTTAAGCTATATCCAAGCAAAAAAGGGTCAAAACCCTCCAATCCGTATATCAAAAATCAAAACGCCAAAATTATGAATGGAAGCATTTTCGAATTATTATTAATATTATCTCTATGAGGTGTCTTAGACAATGTAATATTGTTATCTCACATGTGTCCTGATTACAAAACCACCTGTTACACTTTACTGTTTTCCCAAAACACATCATCAGTTCTTTTTTTTTCGTTGTTTTAGAAACGCATGATAACGGGCTGATAATATGGTACGAGATAATGAAAAAATATATCAATTTTTTCCGAAACGTAAAGAGTAGCTAATGTAATGTTTAATCATCATCTTTCGTTCATGTTTTCGAAATGTATTTTTGACAACAGATCAAATTGAAATAAAATTGAAAATAACTTGAAAAATATTTCTTTTTCTTTTAGTTCCATGGAGAGTGGTTTGAAGCAGCTCGTAAAATCCAAAACAGTACTAATAATGAATCGTGTAATGCATGGAATTTCGAAAACGACACAAACCCTGTGACTTTCACCTCAACTTACAATACCAATCCTAATAAGCTTTGGGCAAACGAAAGTACAGCTGTTCAAATAAATGTTACCGATGGCGTTTACAGTCTTAATAACACAGATGGTTTGTTAAAAACAAAAAGAGAAATTCTGAAATTTGAAGATAACCGAATTTTTTTGATTTTGTTCTTACCAATGTAGGAAGTGTCAATATTTACAAAATTCTCGAAACTGATTATGATACATTTGCATTCATATGCAGTTATAAGAACAGTTCTACAAACGAAGCAGAAACATCCACAACTACAGCATCGACAACAGAACAATCAACAACAACATCATCATCATCATCGTCATCATCATCAACTTCAGAATCAACAACTTCAAATCCTTCTTCTACATCATCGCCAATTCCTGAAACAACACCAACACCATCAACATTAGCAAACACAGCTTCTAATGCTTATGTTTTGGTTCGACACAGATCTTTAAACAGTACTGAATTAGCAAATCTAACAGCCTTAGCCGGAAGTCAATATTCAGACTTTAAAAATCTAACCACAGTTATTCAGTCTGAAAAGTAAGTCTTGACAAACCACTGTTGGTATTTAACATATAAAAAATCAAAACTTATCCTTTTCTGATATTATTTTAGGTGCACAAGTGGTTCTTCAGCCCTGATGCCAATGGTTACAATGATATTGGCTGTTATTTTAGCGACATTCTATAAATCATAAGAAAATAAAGTAAATAATATCGTATTGTACATAAATGATGTTTTAAAATTAATATTTAAAATAAAAAGAAATACAAAAGTTGAAATATTGTTGAGTATAATAAATTCCGAGTGTACAAAATTCCTAAACGTGTCAAACGCGCACAATAATGATCATTTACTCAAAATTTAAAATTTTAATTTTTTTCAGTTTGAGAGGCAGAAATATATGGTAATCAACATTTTTACTTGGACTTTTGGGTAATAGACGTCTGTCGCAATGTTCGTTAGATTGCATTGGTCTACTTTTTTGAAGTAATACTTATATAAGTAAACTTATAGAAATGTTATCCAAATATGTTTTGCAATTATTTTCATTGCTCTGAAGACTTTTAAGTCGAAATCACACACACAATGTAAGCTCAAGGAAAGAGGGTTTGAAAGAAGATTTTGGTGCTATATAACACTATGATCTAATCTGGGTTCGAGGGTATATACTGATTTGATTATCATTCCTAGAAGCGCGAGAATTACGGTTGATCTTCTTAAGGGGAAGAATGCAGCTGGCTATTTCTCTAGAACATAAATCGTTAAAATAACATTTAAAAATTGAAACAAGAAATGTTTTTTAAAATATCAAATACCATAATTTTACTTTATCTAAAATTATCTTTAAAAGATTTGCTCCTTATTCGTTACGAGGAAAAAGCTTTCGATCTTCCACATATTTTTTGAGCTGATAATTATTCAGCGTTTTAGTGAGCTCGCAAAAAAAGGGATAGAAAAAAGCTATCCCGAAAGTGCATTAATGTAATAAGTTATAAATACAAAAGTAGAATTGATTTTTAGCTTTTTTTGGGGCATTTGGTCAAGGCCAACATCCCGTTCAAAACTCTGAACTCTGAGAGGGTCAGAGAATATGTTTCCCAAAAAGTATAAACTAGAATTTAACATATGAAGTCTTTTTAAAATAAAAATATTTGTTATATATCAAAAATTTGATTTTTAAGTAAATTTTGTTAAAACTTTGAGTTTGTATGTCAAGAGATATTATGGTGACATTTGATTCAAGTTTTTACTATGTTTGTCACCGGTACGAGTCGGCAGACAAGGTCCTAAATTCAATTGGCATTCATTTTGAAATGATTTGTACTTAAACTAGACTGATGAACAATTTTAATTTGCAATTTATACTTTTTATATATAATTATTTGGTGAATTAATAAAACAGTGAAATTTATTATAGATTTTAATTAATTGATTTAAGGAGCTATCTACACCATAGTTTGATCTGCTAAAATTAGTATTCAATAGTTTCTGGAGTCTAATACTTGAAGGAATAAAACTACGAAAACTACGCTCCTCAGAAGATGGCCCTTACACCTTGTCTTGACGTCTTGTCTTGTCTTCTCTGAAGACTTGTAGCCACCATATAATTCACAGTAGCTCTATGTAGCTCATATTATATGGATTCTCGATTTATTCGAGAAAATATGCATCAAGACAAGGTGTAATGGTCATCTTCTGATGAGCCCAACCATTACATCGGGTCGAAACGCATATTTGAACACCATGCTGGCTTATTTTTATTCATTTTTCATGATGTTAAATCATATTTATTAAACTAAAACATTCGTCAAGTTGTAGGGTAACATTAAAGATAGTATCTTTACTTTTAACGAAATTGATAGAATTGAAGAATAAGTGGGGGACATTTGAAACAGTGTTAGATGTGCTAGGAAAGCTAATTGTATTACAAAAGCATTTTTGGTGTGGTTTGCAAACATGTTCGCAATTATACTCGGCTCATTACTTTTTGATGTCGAATCAGTCATTATGTTAGGGTACCAACATACTTCTTCTTACGATTAACGAATTCCAAAAACTGTCAGGAATATTTTTAAGGTTTAGTAAAATTTTCTTCAATCGATTAATGACGCCTAGTGGTACGAAATTGTATTTCATTGTAGGTACGCTGGCTGTAGCAAAAACTAATTTATTAATTAAATTGGGGCCCAAAGCCACCTTGTATGGTGTAATGCTTAGCGTTTTTGTACTTTAAGTAATGTATAATTCACTTAGGTGGATAACTAGGTTAGTAATATTTTTTCAATAATAATTTTTTAATTACCTAAATTGAAAAGCAGTTGAGTGCTTTTATTGAAAAAGTAAAATGATTTTGATAATATAACAAGGCCAGGCACTAGCAATTAAGTAATTTTGAAACTACTTTACTGTATAGTATGAAATGAATACATGATTTTATCTTTCTCTAGAAGGAACTTTTAATCAACATCATTGTGTCTTATATGTAAGCCCTTTAAATGGAATTTAACTCATAGGTAGTTACACATATATCCTTGCTCTTATCATCGTGCTCAATTCTTGAAGTAAAGAAGAGATTGCTGCATCTGCATCTGCATATACACATCAGGTTCATTAAGTTCATTTCAATCTCCGCACCTACAACCTATAGATAGATATAGTAGGTACCTACAATACACATAAGTTCGTTCGTTCATATTCATCAAGAACTATACTAACAATCTTCTCGTCTCTTAACATGGTATAGAATTGAAAGCGTAGGTGTAGGACGTAGGATACGTAGTTATATGAGGAAGAGGAACATGTGGGTTCTCTGTGTAATCAAGACATTGTCTTGGTGGTGTCTTCTCGACTGCCATCTTATAGTATATGAGACACCACAGGCACCCCAATGTCTTCGCTATTATAATGCTTCTGCTTTTGCTGGAAGATGCTATCATCGCCCCATGTGTTTGACTTATGATGTCGTTCATTGTTATTGGATATCCTTGTGAGAAAATGAAGTGCACTCTCTCTCGTTGTTAGCCTCGCTATTCAATGGAACAAGGAACAACCAAACCTATCATCATCATCATCATCATCTTCATCGTCAACCAGGAGCCCGAAGAAGGACGCATCAGAAACATCAACGTTTAAGTGATATCTCTCCCCCTCCTTCATCCACTCTCGCCCTGTCCCTTTGCTTTCACTCTTCTATAAAGTCTTGAGGTCCTTGCTCAAAGTTGAAGTGGTAATTTATATATCATCTGCTGGGCGCAGCATATTCTCCTTGAAGCTCATCATCAAGAATCCTATATAACTTTCCATTAGTACACGAGTGGTGGAAATTGATTTTAATTGAATTAACGCATATGCACATAAGGATTTTCGGGGGTACATAATACTCGTAGTACAAGTAGTAGAGAGTACATCTATCAGGATTCACGATCCTTATGAAGTTAAGTGTGAGCATATAAGATTTTATATATGTATAGAATGGGGCTGGGGGATTTTTGGGTGTGTAAATGCATAGTTGTCTGGTTGGATTTGGTTGGTGATGCAATGCAACGTTGAAGCTTGTTTAAGTTGAATTGAAGAGCGGATAACGAGTTGTTGTTATAAGTAAACTGAGATGAGAATTCTGTGGTTCCAAGGCAAACTTAAGTACCAAAGATATTTCATGTGATTGTATACCTTACTTAAGGCATCTTTTATGAAACTCTAGAGCTAATGTGATGACATTTCTGCGTTTGAGAATAGAATTTCGGTTTATGAGATTTAGGTTTATTATCTAGGTAGCCAGTGAGTTTGTAAAGAGAAAATCTGATTATCATATCGTTATTGATCAATCAGTGTAATTATTTTAATTGTTGCTTCTTTTCAGTGAAAATAAATTGGTTGTATTCAATTGTCAGTTTAATAACATTAGGAAATTAAGGCTTCTGCTCTGGGAATGACTTCAGTCCAACTTCTGAATCTATTTATGTTTTTCGATAGGAGGCATGATTCGTCTATCCAGGTCTGCCTGATTTAGGCCAAGTGCTGATCATCTTCTTTCCAGAACATCAGCGTTTTCTTTCCCTGAAACACCATTAAGAGTAGGAACATAACAGTGCCTCGTGTTGTGCTGTGTACCAAGAACTCTTAGTTCTTCGTTAACTCAGGAGACCTCAGCTTGGAAGTATGAGTGGGCTTCTAACATCCTTCGTGTACTGCTACCCTGCCTGTGTTCACATAGTGAAGGCTTCTTATTAAACTAATCTTTTCTCCTAGAACATGTGGTTGTGAATACCTTCTAGAAGTCTAAATGGGGAGTTAAGCGCTCAGTACTTTTTATTTCTGTAGAATTAGTTCATGACCAATGCACTACTTGATTTCCAGCACTCAATTTGCCTTAGCTGCAGTGCGATATTGATTGCTGCTGATACTTGTACAAAAAATCCAAGGGTTTACATGAAGAACCTTGTGATACTGATATTCTTTATAACTTGGTTACGGTTCCTAAGTTGGTACTTTTGTCCAATGCATTCCACCAGACCAAGCTTCTATAATTTGAACATCCATTTTATGATTGTTAGTCTTATCTTGAATGTTAAGGCTCTGATTCAATATCTTATCGAAGGTCATGCCAATATAGTTTACGTGTTTGGAGAGTTTAAGTTGGGTCCCTAAACCGCAGGTTATAGTCCATATTGATAAGGTATTTCTTATCTGCTCGCTGATGTTGAGGGGGAATTCACCATTCACTACATTAATGAGGATTGTGTTTTTCACGAGCATCAAATGAAGTGAAGGAGTCCAACCTTGAGGAGTTCCTTTTGGAAGGAGATACTTAGATCTATATTCCTCCTAGTTGATATGTCTATTTTTTAACAAATGTTGTTAACTTAACATTGACAAATGCTTCTTCCACCACCTCAATTTCGACATTTTTGAAAACCCAATTATTGTCCCGAAAGGACAAATTTGTTGTCTAATGCTGTTTTTAAAAGGTCCGTAAGGCTGGAAACACCACAATCGAATTTCGATTTCTTAATGATGGGGTTATTTAGGGCTCTTCTTGTGCTAATTTAGTGCTCTAATCCCGACTTGGTTCAAAAATTTCTTCCCCCTTAAAGTTGTGATGTTCCCAGCTTGACGTCAAGCTGTAAATTCCACACCTTAAGGTTCATAATTTCTAAAAAACTGATGATGAGGGAACTTAGAGATCTTTTTGGGCTCCAAAGTTTGCGAAACTCCAAATTAGTATTTCAAGCCCTTACCCCCTAAATTGAGTCGTGAAGTTGAAATTTTTGGAAACTTTCTAAACCACCAACAATTTAAAAAAAAAAACTAATGATGGGATCATTTAGTGCTATTTTTGCGCTCCTTAGTTCGCGTAACTCTAAATTGTTGTTTTAAGCCCATATCCCCAATTTTAGGTCGTAAAACTAAAACTTTTGGAGACTTTCTCAACCAAACACAATTTTAAACATCTAATGATGAGGTGATTTAGGGCTCTATTTGTGCTTATTCAGTGCTTTAATTCCGACTTAATTCAAAAATCCCTTCCCCCTCAAACTTGTGGTATTCCCAGCTTGACGTCAAGCTTAAAACACCACACCTTTAAATTCCTAATTTAAAAAAACTGATGATGAGGGAAAAAATGTAACTAATCAGATTTGAATTTAGGCATATCGTCTTATCTTATATCGTCGTCGTCGAAGGGATGTTGAACCTAGTCGGGATTAGAGCACTAAATTAGCGCATTATTAAGATTTCGAAGCTCGATTGTGGTGTTTCCAGCTTTACGGACCTAATTTTACACTTTGCCTTTTGTGATTTTTATAATTTCATACACACTTGAATTTGAGTGCTTGGTTTTAAGAAGTTAAGAATAGTGATCTAATATGTTCAAACCATTTTGCACTTTGGGATATTGGTTGTGTGGTCCCTTACTGTTTCCAAGAAAACCGGTGGACAATTTTTAGTTCTCAGGAAAACCCTGGAAGTAATTTCGATAGCCACACCACTGACCATTCGATCTCTTTACGCTCAATCAGTCTCAATTAGCCTTTTCTTTTTCACATGAACTAAAATATCATTTGTATTTTCCTGGTTAGCCTTTTACATTTAAAACATGTGCATCAGCATTAAACAATTTTTAAATACATTTGTAATTGATTTATATTTATTTAGGTGCATTTTAAGAAGTATTCATTCATTTCTAAATCAAAAAGTCATTTTTAAAACACAAGTAAAGTTCCTAGTAGATAAAATACTACCTATCCTAAATCGACTTCTTAACACCATCAACGTGGTTGAACGACGTACAGTAGCGTCATCCCAATCGTTTATTTATATAACGAAGGCTCAATCGAATCAAATAATTAAAATCTCATCAATCTTCTTCTCTCCTTTGCTTAGAATCAACTCTATCTCTCTGTGAAACAACTCTCTCAATGAAATAAAATCCCAAGGATTCACCAGCAATTCAGGATCAGTTATCAGCTCAAACTCTGTGGTTTAGAATGTATATTATCCTTTCAAATCCGCATTCAATGCTAAGCTAGATGAGGATTCATTTGCAGAGAGTGTTTATGCCACCTACATACATACATATATGAAGCTTACACCCAAAAACTCCCACATTTATCTTCGTCCTTTCTTCGTCGTCATCATCAGTAGCTAGCATCATCATCATCATCGTAGTCGTTGTTGTCGTCGTCGTCTTATTCGTCGTCTGTGATGTCGTCTTCGTCGTCGATTGAGATAAATTTCAATTACCCAAACAGAGATCCGAAAATCTTTCGCACAAATCACAAACTTTGAAGGATAAAACGGTGAGAGAGAGAGTAAGATTGTATATTCTGTATTTGTGTATGGATACAGCGAGTGTGTGCTCCCTCGGAAGTGATTCAATGGCTCCAAGTCCTTTATCAATGTCCTGGCATAACACAGATTTCCTCACAAGGTATATGGTCGTATTTTTTTTTCTTTTGATTTTTTGATAATTTTATTTTCTAGGACATCGAGGATATATTTTGGCTTGCCCAACATCGATTTCGATTGACAAAAAAGTAAAAAGCAAGGATTTTTCTGGTAAAAAGAAATAGATACGGTTGGTGAGCGTTAGGGTGAGGGCGATGGTTGAAAGTTATTTCACAAATAATCACAGATTACACAAGTTATCCATTAACCCATCAGATCAGAGCCATTAAACAATTTTCCAGAACTTCAGTTTCTCAAGTTCTTTTTTTTGTTCCTTTTCTCATCCTGATGCCCGATGCGGAATCTAAGAGGATATGTTAGCCATGGTGTCAGGAGGAGATTTCTCCTGTCAAGTGTTGTATTGGTTATTTTTTTTCCGAGATGAACATAACAGAAAAAATCGTTTCACACATAAATCGATCAATCAATTTGAAACTTTAGCACTTTTTTTGCTTGTGTCCTTCTAAAAGGATTGCTATACATGTGTGATATGTGTGTTTATGTGTGAAGACCATCCTGCGATATCAATAATAATTTTTTTTTGATATTCAATTTTTATCGCGACCTGCGGCGATGGGGTCAATACCAACGTTAATATGTGTTAATTTCAGTTTTTTTTTTTGTTTTCATACTGAAAATGATATGACAGGATTTCTCTTTGTATATTTTGCCGATATCCTTGCTGAGTGACTGACTGGCTGACTGACCGACCGGTGCCGGATATATAATTTTGTAGGCATGAAAGTATTGAATTCCTGTCTATCGAATTTTTTGCCACAGGTGACAGGGACAAATGTCAATGCTATATGATGGCGCAATTACTCCTTGATGGGATGTAATTAACGGGAAAATGTTGATAACAGGATGCCTGTACCTGTGCATGTGTGTGATGGAAGGATATTCGTTGAGGCATATATTGGAATTATCGCATAAAAAACTCAACACCTGCTTACAATTAAATGCATGAATGGACCAATTAAGGTAGAGAATGGGAGAAAGGGAAGTGGGTGCCTAGTGTTAATGTGACAATTAACAGTTTGCGCTGCTGGTTTGAGTGATTGGAAGAGTGTTGATACATATACAAATCATTTTATCCATTAACGATAACAGATGATGATTAGATTATGGAAAATTGAAGATAATGAAAGAAAAATAATATTATTATGTGTTGGTTGGGTGTGAATGAGCTCGAAGAAAAGTTTTGAAATACTTATCCAGCCACGAATTTGCTTCAACTGCTTTTTGGAAGGAGCCCTATGCCTGGCCACAAGATAATTTGACATAAAACCAAGGCAACACTTCCCATAAACAATTCCATCGCCTCTTCTTTTTTATAAGATCTTATATTGATGGTTTCGAGATTAAGCTCGAGAATGGCTTTGACGAATTTGGCTATAAGTGCATTAATCGTTTGGTGTTATATCGGTGCGGCAACAACAATTCTTCAAAAAGGTTAATTGAAATTTTCAAGACGGTTGATGTGTGATGAAACCATTTGGGATTCAGTGCCCAAAAGATTAATTTTTGCATTGCCTGTGTGGCATATGAGAACTAGGGCAGGGATAGAGTTGGCCTGCAATTTGTATGCTAACTTCAAAAAAAGTAACTTTACTTTTTATTGACAAGAAGTTGTCAATTCCTTGTAAGGGACAGCACCCGTGAAAAAAACTTTGCAATATACATTTTTTCCATCACAATTATTTGGCAGTGTTGTTTGTTAATGTATAGCCACCAAGATGAAATTGTAAAATAATTTTAAGCCCAAAATCTTTGTTATTATATTTAAGTTGATTTAAGCTATTTCAAAGCGCATTACATTTCTGAGGTAATTATACCTTGGTAAGCGATTTGTGTAAGTGCAACAAAGTCAAGTGATATTAGGCCAAATTTCAATAATTGGCCTTGTTTCAATTTTTTTAAGTTTTTTGAACCGATTTTCAACCGTTGGTCTTATAACCCTTAAGCATTGTACTGGAAAAACCGTAAAATGGAAAGGCACCAGGTTTTTTTTATAAACTTTTAATACTTTACCATGTTTTTTTTAGACCATAAGCTCATGAGGCTTGGTTCTTCTTAACCCTGCAGTCGTCGCGCGGATTACTACTGTAATCCACTCTTACAAAATGGAGTATTCCTAAGAAACTAGTGGTGGGGATTTTTCATCTCTTTTAGTACTTACAATTAAATAGTTAGAACAGTTAGTTAACTTAACTTAATATAACATGTAATTAAATTTTAAAGCCAAAATAAATTTGAAAAAATTAAAGCATTTGGTTTTATTCTAATTTTAAAATGGATTACTAATGTAATCCACGCGACGACTGGTGTAACATTTTGGTGCGCGACGACTGCAGGGTTAATCTCCGAACATGGTTTTTTAATATTCAAGACGGACTCAATTTCAGAATTAGTATGACTTTACAGTCTCTGGTTGTGCGATACAGCGTATTTTTTAACAACTTCTGTAACCATTTCTATTTGTAAGTCACGATCGGTATTTCATATGTACCAAGGTGCATTAACTATTCCACGAAGGACTTTGTTTTGGAATTTTTGGATGATTTCGGTATTTGTTTTCTTTGTACATCCCCATAATTGGATTCCATAGGTCCAAACAGGCTTTGGTACTTGATTATAGAACATTATTTTGTTTTGGAATGATAAATCAGAGTTGTAACCAAGCAACCAGTACATTTTTCTATATTTCAAGTTTAGTTCTTCTCTTTTCTCTTTGATGTGCTCTTTCCACTTAAGCTTTGCATCCAGAGTCATTCCATGGTATTTGGCAGTATTTCTTCAATTCCGAGTATTCTTGATCCCTTACTCTAAACAATCGGTCTGAGATGTACGATTTTAATATTTCAAAGTACTGCCTGGGAAGATCCCTTTACAATTTGTACTCAAGTCCCTCATGCCAAACCTTGTCAAAAGCTTGAGCAACATCTAAGAAAATAGCTGAACATACTTGTTTTCCGATATTATATGAACTTGGTCTATCGTGGAACTCTTATTTCTAAAGCCAAACTGATGGTTTGGGGTTAACCTTCTTTCTTCTATGATTTTGCTAAGTCTTTTCAGAAGCATTTTTTCAAAAACTTTTGCCATAATTGGTATAAGCGATATTGGTCTCTAAGCCGTCACTTCTGTAGGTGGTTTACCTTGCTTTAGTATGACAATTACTTCAGCAATTTTCCAATGGTGAGGGACATACCGGTGCTTAAGGCATGCATTTATTACAAATTGGAGTTTTATGAAGGCTTTCAATGGCATTTCTTCCATAACCTGTGTAGTAATTAGATCGTAACCTGGTGATTTTTTATTTGGTTGTTGATGTAAACACATACCTTTTATTTCTTTAATTCTTTCAGTTGGTATTTCACTTTCATCTATCTTATCAACAAACTGTGAAGATGGAATTCCGTATGAGTTCTATATAAATTCTCCCCACGCATGCATTAATAAAATAAGGGAACTCTGACATCCCCTCCTCTTTCTAGAAGATGGTAATTAGTCCAATACACAAAAAGGGTCCCTTAGACATTGCTGAAAATTACCGAGGTATATCGTTTTTGAATGTGTTCACAAAAATATTCTGCGGTATACTAGTAGAGAGACTTGAAAAATGTGTCGAAAGGAAAAACATTCTGTCGGATCTCCAAGCCGGATTTAGAAAAAACTTTTCAACAATAGACCAGATCTTAACTCCTTCATCAATCATAAAAGCTTTTCAAGCAAGGAACAAAAAAGTTTATTCTTTATTTGTGGACTTCAAATCAGTTTTTGACCTTGTAAACAAAAGCGCTCTTTTCTATAATTGGGTCTATCTTCGAGGTTTTCGAAAGTAATTAAAGCGATGAGCACTAGAAATAATGCATATGACATGGGGAGATATTTTCAGAATGGTTCGAAACATGTACCGGAGTAAAACAAGGTTGTCCACTCAGTGCCTTGTTGTTTTCGCTGTTCATAAATGACATAGAGGAAGCCGTACCTGGAGGAATACGAATATCTGATACTGTTATAAATGTGCTACTGTACGCTGATAACCTTGTCGTGTTGTCGGAATCATCAGAAAATCTACAGTTGATGATAAATCGCTTAGCAAATTACTGTGCTAGGTTAGAATTGTCTAATTATGCAGACAAGTAAAAAATAATGATCTTCTCACGATTCTCGAAATAGATGGTTCCTTAATAGAAATATTTTAGAAATATCCAAAGAAGTTTAATATTAAGGTATAAAGCTAAATACAACCCTAAATTTCGACAAACATCTTATGGAAAAAACCAGCACATCTCAAACCTTGTTGAATTTATCAAGGAAAAATGGTTCTTCAAACGATAGAATAATCCTTTCAGCCCAATATAAACTATTTGAAGCCGTTGTGAAATCAACTCTCTGCTACGCTTCTCAGGTTTGGAGTGCAGTTGAGTACCCAGTGATAGAAAAATTTCTTATCAAGCTTGTGGAAATAATAATGTACCCTTTGAAAAACCGAAGTTTTTAAGATTTTATTTACAACTAAAGAAAAAGCCATATCATAGAGTGTCAAATTTTAAAGAAGGATTTTAACAATTTCAATAGATTAAAAAGCTTCTTTAATTCGTCTGAGCTGGTGAAGGCCCGTGAAAAGCTTTATTTGCCTTAAGACTAGCATTTAACTAATTTTCGAACTTTCTTTCAAAAATTCGAACAAAAACATTTACAGTTATATAAAAATGTATAGTTCCAAACTTTCCTTACGAATAATTACCTGCGTCAATCTAACATTTGACATTCTAAAACGAATTTCCCTCGAAGTCTTCATCCTAATGGAATTCAAAACACCGACAACAATAAAATCCTTTCAAAAACATTATTCTCTAAAGAATCCTTAACTTCAACCATCATCCTTCATCATTCAAAAATTTTGTATTATATAAACTTCTTAGGTCGCATGTTTTATTTGTATGTAAACACAAAGTGCGACAATAGCATTAATCACACATCCATTAGGGACACGTCACAAGTTTGTCCGAAAGTCTCTATCCATTTAAAATGAAGATACCTACAATCATTCCATTTGTTTTTTTTTATTTTGTATATTTCAAGACGAAATATAATAATTCTCAACCATCAGAAGTCCCTGAATGAATGTCAAGGCTTTTGGGATGGCACATGGCAGAGGGAATTGTTGGAGTGCAATATACGAGTAAAGAGTGGTCGTGATGGTCGTTGGCGTGGTGTGGTATATGGTAAAGTGCGATGGGATTTTATATCCTCTTCAATTTGTTTACATTTACTAGTCTGTCAAAATATGCTCCCACTTGGTGGAATGTGTTTGACATTTTGATACGATTCTTTCATACATATATTTGTATGTATAGGGACGATTTGAGAAGGACTAAATTAAAGATGGTGCTTCTTATGAATCGGAAGGATTCTTATATAACTACATGTATAATGGTTGCGAGAGGATCCTTTTATACTTTTACTTAAGAAACATATTATACGCGTGTCTCATCTTAATCACTGTCGTAAATGTCAACTCTTTACTAGAACTACTAGGCGGGTATATACCTCTCCTTGCCGTCATCATCTTTATATCGTCGTGCGTTCGTGTCGTTTTTTCATCAATCTTTACGGTTTTGATTGTGGGTGTTGGCAAAACACTTGGAAAAGTTTTAAATAGGTACACGTTTTGCGTCATATTTAAGGACTTTTATAGGTGAACATAATACCTTCATTTCTATCTATGAGCAGAATTTTAATTACCAACTCATCTTTAAAAAATGAACAGCGATTGTGTGCCAAAAGGTTAACAACAAACAATGGCTCGAACGGTGGCGCAACAGTCCGTTGTGAACCAGGGCCTAGTGACTTACAACTCTCAACCATTCGTGTGTGCGAGTACTGTTGTTAGGAATGGAAGGGACCTACAATTTTGGGCCGAATCCGAACGGCTAATTTGAGAAAGCACTTTTTCATGACAAGAATTACTCTTGAAGGATTTGTCAATTATTTTTTTTTTAAATTAAGGTGGCACAGGCATTGAACCCAACACCCCTTGCATGACAGTCCAACGCACTTACCATCATGCCACGGGTACTACCCGACTCACTTGCGAAGTTTTCAAATAGAAGACAATTAAATTTTATGAAACGGTCAGAAACAAAATTATACTAAAATAGGGTTTTTCAATATGGGCGTGGCGTTTGCAGTATGGCACGTAGCGCAGCGTCCTGCTGGAGCCACATGTCGCCTAAGCCCATATGGTGTAATTTGGGCCATAAGAAATTAGTTATCATCGTTATGTAGGCACTCGCTATTGACGGTGACCGCCTGACTAACGTTGTTTTCAAAATGTACAGAACAATTACTCCTCCGGTTCAAAATCCACACCGATGGTAACTTTTTAAGGATTCATTATAATCTGGTGAAGCTCGCGTGGGTTGGTGTCAACCCATATACTGCAATTTTGCTTGTTAACACAGCCATTTATCCAAATGCGTCTCTCGCTAAAGTTGATTTTTCGCCCAAAATTGGGGTACTCTTCCAAACGATTCGAATTCCAGTCAGCGAACAAGCGGCGTGCGTCGTCTATGGTCATGAACTGTTTGAGCTCCTGGGTCAGTTCCATCTTGTACGGGTGTAGGCCCAAGTCCCGACACGAAATTCACCAAGTTAAAGTCTGCGAAAGGCCAAATTCTTGGACACGTCGAGGATTAGACTGCCTCGGCTTCTGCTGTACACTTTCACGGACTGCGGCGATGTTGTCGGGCGATATTGCGTTCCTTGAACGTACGGGTGTTGGCTGATTGTCTACTGCACCTGTAGTATCAAATTTGGCCATCAAACGATGAATAGTCCAAACACTCATTCCGATAATAAAGTTTTGTCATTTAAATTATAATTCTTCTTTGTAAACAATATTTTTTGTTCTTCAAGCAACATAAAATTGTCTGTGGTTAAAACAGAGATTTTTGATGTCAAGGCCTGCAACCTTTAGTGCCTGTCCCTGTTCCTTATTGATAGACATAGCAAAACAAAGATTTATAGGAAATTGTACTCGTTTAAATTCAAATGGGTGTTCGTTGGCAATCATCGGTATCCTGCGAATGAAATCGTTTTAACCTTGGACTGAGCCGGAAAGAATTTTAGCTTCAATAGTTACAATCCGTATTCTAGAACCATAACATAATTTCGGTGCATTTAAATTCCTCATAAGTAGGTATTTTTGGAGCCCCAATTTTCAAGTCCAATTTATGCGGAGGAAGTCCTGATGTATTCATAGAATTCAGAAATTCAATTTGAATATCAATAGCATTACCTTGATCAGTCAGATTATCAATAGAAAGATAAGTTTGTTGATGGTCGTGAAACATTGAAAGAATCATCCGTTTTCTCTGAAATTTGGGCGACTGTCAGGTAAAATTTAGCTATTAATTCGTCTTGTACAGTGACGCTAGTTACAATGTTGATTCTATTAGTACTTCACCATCATTATTTAAAATATTTCCATTTCATGTATCCAAAAGAGTTCTTAAAAATTGTGCTGCATTATTATCACCACCCAAATGTACGCGCATATTTGTGGCCAATCTTAAAAATTTGACAGAAGCCCACAGAAACGACGATTTTAATCAACAGTTTATTTCATCCACTTTTTGTACATCTTGGCACAACTGGCAGTGTTTGGTGAAAAAAACCACACCTCCCATCGGACGTTCATCAGCTCTAAAATCTCTAAGTGTATGATCCAGAGCTTCAGACCCACCTTTTTTAACCATAGTCGATTCGTCCGACACAATAAACGTCGTTTCTTAAAGCACTTTAGCTATTGAGCTCTGTTTCGAGATACTAAAAAATGGACGCTCTTGGCTTTACAAGTTTAAAGTCAATTCGAAAGTTGCGTAAGGGGCTTTTTCCATTCTCTAGAAATGTTGCAGCAATCCCAGATGATGCTACCGCTAATGCAATTTTTCCTTGCATTCTAAATTTAGCAAGCAAAATATTGATCAAGAACGTTTTTCCAGCACCACCAGATGCATCAAGAAAGAACATTTTACCACTGTTCTGCATCAAGTTGTCGATTATAGTGTTGTATGCAAGTTACTTGTCGTCGGTTAATGTTTGTTCATTTTCTTGAAAGAAAATTGAAAGTTGGTTGGCATCATACGCTATTTCTGAGAGATAATCCCTGTCCTGAAGAAATTGTTCGTCACGTTCTTCAATCCGTGTAGAAGATTCCATATCAAAGTCTGACATCATTTTTTCTGATATTTTTAGAAGTTGATCTTCAACCAATATTAATGCCTCATTCAAAATTTGTGGCGTGATTGCTAATTCCCAGTTTTTGAAATTATGCCTGTGTTGTTGCAATATGTCAGATGCCATATTTTCTTTGTGTTAATTCCATAATTCATTCAAATTTGATGTATGGCAAAAGACGCAAGTAAAAACATTATGCTTGGGTGAACGATAATAAACACACTGACCATTTTCTATGTTTACAGCTAGTTAAAAAACTGACGGAAATCGTTCTTAATATATTTGCCAAAATTTCGGTTCTCAGGGTTGTTTTATAAAAAAATCCAGATAATGGTTAGATTCTTGATGAGAATGATTCAAAAGACTTTTTAATGGTTCCGGTGGATCAGCAATTTTTGCCAATAAAGCTTTTCTTCCTGAACAGCAGAGACCTGGTGTTTCTTTAGGCTATTTGAGTTCAGGACAGAAATTGCAGAAATTGTTTTCGATCCTTCGATTATCAGTAAATTTATTTTATTTTAGAGTATTGAATTTCTTGGAAATAATGTGATTTTATGATCAACTTTTGTGGGCAACATTTAAATATGAACTAACTAAACTTTATTCAGGTTTCTTGACAGACATTCTTTCTTTTCTATGTTCTGAAAAAAAAACATTTCAGAATCCTTTCATTCTTAAATCGAAATTTTCATAACCACCTTTCAAAAGACAAAATTCTGTAAAAGCTTTGATAAATTCAATCACTTTTTAAATAGTTCGTTTTACTTGGAGGACTTTTAGGTAAATCTTTATTTTTATATTAATTTATACTAAAAGAAAAGAAAAACAAAATAAAAGAATAATACGAAGTCAATTTTTTGTTTTTGGAAGAACTCAATTTTCCTCAACCATAACAAAACTGACGTCGAAATTAAACGCTCCTTTATATAACATAGGTATTTACATGTGTATTCATACCATGCCTACACGATTTTCCATTATAATACCATTCATGGAGACATTAAAATTCTTCAATTTTACTACAAGAATGTCAAGCTATTAATTTTCCTCTCTAACGTATCTAACCTTCCAGCCACCACTACCGCCGCGACGACCGACGAACGCCACCACCGGCGCATAAGTACATATTTATATAGCCATGTTATTTCCTCCAAGATTTTCTTCCACCATATCGACCAAGAAGACGAAGGACAAGGACACAATTTTTTTTCATCTTCTTCTTTTCCGGATGATATGAATCCCAAAAAAGATGGCAAGCCATTCTGAAACATCGCTCAAGAGGAATGCGTGCATCTTTATTCAGCTTGACACTTCATTACCTGTACCACTTGTCTTTGGTTCTTGGCCTGGGGTGTAGGTAGTGTATACATAGAATAGAGCCAGGATGAACCATCAAGAACCAACCACCACTACCGCCAGCCACCAGTCATTCTTATTCCTGTTCCTTTTCGGTCCTCGCTATCCTCCTATACCTACTGCCTTAAAAGATCCAACTATTCCTCGCGCGTAAATTAGATTCAATAATTTAAGGCATTTTTGCCACACTGAAAGACTGAAACTGAATGACATGACGCAAACAGAGAACAACGAAGACCCAAGACCAACGAATAAGGAACATGAACATTAACATCCTCGAACTTGAATGTGTCCTTTTTAAAGTTAAAGAATAGGAATATGTATAAAGTATAAGTACATTGTAGGTACCCAGTCTTGTTGTTGTTGTTTTTGTGTGTGGGTTTGAGTTATATGAATAAAGGACAAACCAAACATCCTGTTTTCTTGCTGGCGAATGTCTGGAGTCTATATTATAGGGATGAGATTTCTACTTCTGTGGGTACAGCTTTCGACTTCCGTGAAAACATAATTGAGTCATTTGTCACACGTCATCTGAGCTTCAGCTTTTTAGGAATGAGTTCAAAAAGCTGCATGGATGTGGGCTCTATGTTGTGGTAAATGAAATTATGTAGAAGTATCTACCTACACTCTGTATTTCACTTACACCCGATTCTGTATCGAGTGTTACTTGATGTTGACATTAAAGACACGATGGCAGCGATGGTTGTCAGTTTCCGGGGTTAAAACGGGTTAAGTAAGTTGTACCTAGTCTAATGTTGCATCATCCAGAGTTGATAGCGGAAGCTTATTATAAGACTGTAATTCAGGAAGTATCCGAATTACATCAGGCTCTCTTGTTTCGGTTATCATATATCCTGTAGCTTAAGTGAAAGGATAATAACATCTTTGCTTTGACAACGAAAATCGATGTAACAAAAACCGGCTAAAGGCTTTAAAGATACATTTATAGGTGATTAAAGATAGATAAAGCAAAATAGAAGGCACTGTAAAGAAATTATCTAGAAATATTCCAAAATAATAACACAAAAGTTTAAATGAACATTTTCTTGAAAGATCAAAGTTTTTCTATCCAAATTTATGAAGTTTTAAATTTCTGTTGAAGCGGATAGCCGACAGTAAAAAATATCTTCTACGACAGCGCTGACAAACAAAATGAATTAACTGAAATCGATATGATTCAATAAAAGAACAAGAACCTACAGAAAAAAGAAATTACAAGACCATACCCCTTGAGCCTCATTACATAAAATATTGAAACGATTAAAAAAAAAAAAAACTCACCGCTCATAAAGATGACCAAACTATAGATGATAAAAATCTTTTCTTTTTAAATTCACAATTTATAGTTTAAAAAAATACAAAGTGGTAGCACTCAACCAGAACAAGAATAAACACGAAACTGATACTAGCTCCTTAAAGTATGCACATAATTTGTTTTTAACGGAACTTTTACTATTGAATTTAATTGAACTTAATTAACCAAAATTTCACGCAAATAAGTAACACATTTTTTTTATTATTAATTTACACTAAAATTACACTTTTTACAAATTTATCTTGATTTATGAATGAAAAACAAACACTTTACAAATACCACCCGAACCCAAAGAACGGAGCAACACCTTTAGTCACTAAAACACCAAGAGAGACTGAGAAAATGAGAATTACCATCGAGTTGAGTTATTGTTATTGCGTTTTCAATTTGAATTTAATAAGTTAATCACTCAATCGCTACAAAACGCAAATGTCGCAACGCAATTGGTGAATCCATACCCAACCTGAACTCAGAAACTCAAGTGGATAAATGTGAGAAGAGATCACAGAAATTTTTAAAAGAATTGCAATAAAACATACAAATGGGTTTACAAAATGCAGTTAAAACTGATAGAATTTTTTAAAATGGTCAAAACGCGAAAGCATTTTAAAAATAATTTTGCTGTAATAATAGTTCTAAGGTAATTCAAAGTAATTGTTACGCGGGAATGACAATCTTTCGCTTTTTGTCTTTGTTATAAAAAAGTGAGTCGAAAATGCTTAAAAGTATCGTTTTTTAATTCACTAGCAACAACTAGGTTCTAGTCCATTTTAAAATCGATTTTCGCTTTTTATAGTTAGTTTAAGTTTTGTACCGGAAACGTTTACTTCCTGTGAATAGATACGTACTTCATTATTACAAATTTATAAAATAACAGGCTAAAAGCAAGCTTTGCAATAACTCAAGATCAAAAAATAAACCACTTAAAAAGGGTTTACAAAAATGTGTCACTAGGATGAGGCCATGTGTAAAATTTCAGAAAAAAATTAATGAAACATTTGCATTTTAGGGTCTTACAACATTTATTTATAACGTTTTTACATATTATTAATTTCTTAACACTCACAGGAATATAGAGGTTGTAACCAATGGGACCATTGAGATTATACTTATTTTCATTTGAATAGCCAACGTATTTTCATTCATTGCTTCGAGCAACATGTTCTCTTTCAAAATTCATCCGATGCTTCTTATGTACTTGCTTCAAAACATGCTTATTTTTTAGTTTTCTTCTATGGACAATATCAATGTTCTGAATTATCCTTTGAATTATGCTGGCTAATACTCAGCATTGGTCCCATTCCTAAGTAGCGTGTAGAGTGAAATTTTAGGCAAGCCGAAGAATTAACCACTTTTCTCATGATGTTGTGGTTTCTGCCTTATAGCCGTTTTGATTTTTGATTTTTTTGTATCAGCAAGATGATTGCTTTAAACTCCTTGCTATTTCACGTCCTGAGAGTAATAAATCCTTGATAGCATCTTTATTTGTTCTTTATTCAGCTGTCAAAGTCTTTTTAAATTAAATTAAAACAGGAGTTTTCAAGACTCTTTTGGATATTCTATACAAACGTTCTTAAAAGATCCTACTTTTATACTCCTGGACGAAAATATTCGCAATGGCATCATCCAAGTGAAGCACTTTTATACACCCTTCCTTAGTAGTTCAGTATTTGATATTTTGAAACTAAAGTTTCATACTGTTGATACTTTTATTACTTTTACAAAATTAAAATAAATAAAACAACATTTTGCGTACGATACAAAAATTAGGAGTGAATAACTTTTTTCCTTCTCAAAGTGCTTGTGTCTTAACTCATTTAAAACAGTTCCAAGTTGTTTTCGTAGGTTATTGTTTCTTGTTTTTTTATTGTGTAGATTTTTATTTTTAGTCTAAAACCATTATTTACAAATTGTAAGAAGCGGTTTTTGAAGGATTTTGTTTGTTATACAAAAATTTCGATTCCGATCGGATTTATCTAAAAAAATTTATCAATTGTGTTAACAATAATATTTTGTATAGAAAAAAATAATTTTCGAGTCAAAACCTTCATTAATTCTAGAACCATTTAAGTCAAAAATCTGTTTTTACCAATATTTTTTAGTATATTTTATTGTTTTTTTTTTATTCACAGTCAATATGATTTTTCTAATAACGTTACTTACTGTGTGAACTAGGACCTCACATAACAAACTACTCCATCTAGCTTCGTCTCCAGTTTTGCGCTCCAAATTGGGTGAGGTGAGTTTTCATTTGTGTGCGCCACCTGATCAGCTGTCTTCCTCTACTGCGGTATACTGTGGGTTTGGATTTGAAGACTTTTCATCCCGGAGAATTGATTCCCATGCGCTCTATGTGACCCAGCCATCTTATTTGGAATTTTACCCATCTGGCTAAGTCTAAGTGACTGTGCAGTGCGTACAGCTTGGTGTTTAATCTTCTCCTCCACTCTCCTTCAATGCATAGGGGACCGTAGATCAAACGAAGAATTTTTCTCTTGAAACGACCTAAGGTGCCAAAGAAACGGCGTTTAGCAAGAGTTATTCTTCGTTATATCTCAGCGTTGGTGTTTTTTTCTGCGTGAATAGCGGAGCCTAGGTAGACGAAGTCCTTAACTACATCAAAGTTACGTTTGTCGATGGTGAAGTTTTGACCAAGAGGTCGATGTTAAAAGTCCTTTCTTGACGACGGCAGCTTCTTCGTTTTGCCCTCATTAACCATTAAACAAATTTTTGCTGCCCTCTGTCTCAATATTCACAAGAGCGCCATTTAAATCACGCTGAATTCTTCCGATTATGTCATCAGCATAGGCTAGTAATTGAAAAGGCCTTTGAGAAAGATAGTGGCTCTAGTATTGACGTGAGAGGTCTGCACTATTGAAGCACGAAGTTAAAAATATTGCATGACATCGCATCACCTTGTCTAAACCTTTATGGATCAGCTTGAATCCTCTATGGTCATCCTACATAAACGGACGAGTTTGGCAGGGATGCCAAAACACGATTTGACGTTCTTAAGTTTTTTTCCAGGATCTGCCGTAATTTTTCTGGTCTAGAACCACAATGATCACGACATATCAAGTTGTTGATGATGGGCTTTGGTCGTTCATATATTACGGCAGAAAAGATTTCGTAAGCGATATTAAGTAGTGCCTCTAGTTGGTGCAGTTTAGAAGGTCTCCTCTTTTTCAGTATCGGACGAACAATAATTAGGTTCCATTCATATTGCATGCTTTCTTCTTACCATTTCTTACAGATAAGTTTGTGCATTCTCCTAACCAAATTATCCCCAGCTGCTTTGAAGAGCTCGGCATTTAAACCAATAGCTGCAGCGGCTTTTTTATGGTAATCTTTACTTATTTTTTTCGTCTATGTTGAATGAATCATCCTGCCTGGTGGAATTCGGTTCGTCGTCGCTGTTATACAGTTTGCAGATGTGGTCCTTCCATATCCTCAGCATTGACTACGGTTCCACTATGATGTTTCCACTTTCGTCTTTGCAGCCTTCGGTTCTAGGTTTATGTACTTAGGAATTTCCTTTCACCTGCTCATACAAGTTTTGAACTTCCTGCTTTTAAACCTCTCAACCTCTCTTTTTCCTTTTTCTCGCTTCTTCTTGTCGTAGAGCTCAGGAGCAGCTACCGTCTTTCTATGCAGCGCCGCTTTGCGTGCCTGTTGTTTGACTGCATTTTACTGTTCCTCATCAAACCAGGGTACATTGTGTTGGCGGTAGTGAACTTTGAGAGAGGTAACTTGTAACTCGGTCTTAGAAGGATTTGGCGATCTCTTGCGATTGTAGCCGTTCGATGTTATGCCTTCTACCAGCATCTCACTGTTTTGCCTTGGGTTTGGAAACCCGAAGTGCTAACTTGGCTACAGCGAGGTAGTGGTCCGAGTCGATGTTAGCTGCTCGGAAAGTTTGGACATCCATGATGCTGATAGCGTGTCTAGCGTCGATAGCAATATGGTCAATATAGTTGACGGTAGATTCATCTGAAGAACTCCAAGTTCCTTTGTTAATGTTGAGGTGTGGAAAACGCGTATTGGCTACCATGACGTTTCGTCCCGCAGCAAAATCGATGATCCTGAATCCGTTGACGGAAGTGTTGTCGTGAAGGCTGTTTTTCCCGATATTCCAGCAAAGATGTCTTCTTTTCCTAGATTGGCATTAGTATCACCCACGACAGTTGTAACTAGGACACTGCTCAAGCTCAAGGGCTTGAAGAACATATCCTTGGTGTTGTCATCCCTCTCTTCTGTGGGGTCGTTTTGCGCATACTAGGCTAATGTTGTCGAATTTAGACTTGATGCGGATGGTCATGAGGCGTTGATACACCCTTAGCTCAAGACGTGTTGCCTAAGTCTGTCTCCAATGAAAAATCCGCACCCAAATAAGCGCTTTTGGTTTTCTCGGTAGCAGTCACCATAGTAAATATCGCAGTTTCTCATCCTCTTTTTGCCCGGCTCATATCACCGTATTTCCTGGATGGCGGTGATGTCTACTCTATAGCAGTCTAGATCCTCCGCTAGTTCTTCGCCTCCTCATGTTCTGTTATGGGATCTAACATTCCAAGTGCATATCCTATATTCGTTGTCCTTAATTTGTTTGCGTTGGTTGTCAACAGTAAATCCGTCCGTATCCAATCCTTTGCAACTGGGTTTTCTTTATGTGGACAGGAAGTCACCCTGACGCGTGACATTTAACCTGAAGTAACATGTCATTGATTTAAGTAGAAGGCCGAGAGAAGCTTTGACTCAATTAGCCATTTTTACCTCAAATTCTTGCTCAGCCACCCTCAAAACCTATATAATCAATAAAAAAAAGTTATCCTCTAATAGACTTTATAAAAACTTTAAACGCGTTTATCTCGAAACTAGGTTTTCTGATATAACTTTAGCCCTAGGTCTTATTCAATCTATCCGAATTTCACTATGCAAAATATTCTTGAAAGTAAATACTTTCATCTTCGACTTTTTGTCATTTTTGTCCAAGCGAAAGAGAAGATCCCCTAAATTGAAGCTGCTAGCTTCATTGGGTGGATAGATATTTGGGGTGAAGCAACTTTATCACTATTTTTAGTTAGGGTTGAAGAAAAAAGCATTGTGAAAGATCGGATGTATACATTAGTTTTTGTCTTTTGTTTAAATTGCTGTCGACTAATGAAAACTGATTAAACCAATTCCTTGAAAGCAGATGATATATTTCTCAAAAACAATCTTGAATATAAACTGCAATTTTAGTACATTAGCAGCCCTGGGTAAAATGATCCGTATGAGTATTTTAATTTTGAATATGCTTGGACTCAATGTCTCTAGCTCATTGGTTGTTTGAGTAGTTATTGGGCAGTGTTGCCACTGCCTAAATAGTTTACTGTCTGATATCTCGCTATACATTGTGTTGTGGGCTCTAAACTGTGGTCTATAATATCCATACTTGATGAACATTTCTTTTAAATATTATATGAATTTTTTAAGTATAGAGTTTCAGGGTTACTCTTGGATGTGGAAAAATTTGCTATAGTCAAAATATAAATTTTTCATATAATACAAATTTGGCTCAGTAAAATATTGTTTATCTTTTTGAAGAAGAAAAATTGGTGAATACGGTAATCCGGTTCTGATAGCAAAAAAATGTCAAAATTTTAATTTAGATTTCATTTTGAGTTTCCTTTAAAAAAAAAACAAGCAAACAAAATAGTAACCTAAGTAGGTACTGTCTCAAGGACTCGTGCAAAATGATATTGGTATTTGTCCAGGAATCTTATGACAGCGCCATAGGAATTTGGCTTGCTTCATCTTTATATCAAAATGACAAGGTAAAGGAAGGGAATATAGCGGCGGCGCGGCGTAGAGGCAACCACAGTCTCGCAGTTGTCTATAACCAAAGTCATAGTTGGAGTGGCATATCATTCTTTTTCCGATGTTTCCGATTCAATTTAAATTTGCATTTTATTTTATATGTATAGGTAGGTAGCTACCACTCTAGGATTCTTTTCTTGTTTTTATTTTTTTTTCAGAATGTTTTTGTTATTTGTCTATAAACCACCTCCATTGCTGTCGCCAATATACAACTACTATATACGAACACAAATGTGATCCTTTTGTCGTTCGTTTGGCCTGACATGCGATAGAAATGATGCGCTCGAATCAAATTACTCTGTCTGCGCTGCAAGGATAATGTAATTTTTCTCTAGTTTCCGGCAATCGAAATGAAATCGAGGGGATGCCATCAACATTCTAGCACAAACATCACAACAGATGGCGTTTGAAAAAATAAATAATAAAAGAAAAATTCGAAAAATATAATATAAAAAGTCAAAGTCGCCTCCGAAAAGTTATTTCACTTCCTTTTCATTTTATATTGCAAAATTAATAAGCTCACGAACTTGTCGTATATATTTTGAGGAAAATCCTGAAGGAATCTTATTTGCACAAAACGTCAACAAGCAGGCAGCAGGCGGCATCAGGAGCGCAGAAAAAGTTGAATATTCATTCCTCTCTCTCCGTTTGGTTCCCCTGTAGTCTTTATAGTATTGTGTGTATGGAAATGGATGGAACTCCTTCATAAGGACTCGAGTTAATATTAAATTCCTTTGTTTGATAAGATGGATTGCGTGTGTGCATTGTATTTTCGCGAAAACACACATACACACACTCACAGGTGATTCATCAAAGTCCTCTCCATTCAAATTGAATAACCCTCCAGGGTTAAGTAATCTGAACGCGAACATCATAGAACTGTACCAACATCGTGTGTACACATATATAACGTACTTACGTACGCAAAATTTAACCATATATGTATATTTATAAGCTTAAACCATGATAGATTCATCTCCGCGGAAAGGACCTTTACCACGATCCCGGCTAATACAGGATGTTTCTATAATGATGTGATTTTCGTTTTGGTTGCATGACGTTTGTATTTCCAAAATTTCTTAACGCTCTTTTATCTTCAATCGGACAAGATACTTGTTTCTATCGTGGATAGATTTATTGAGAAGATTTGTTGGGAAATATAAACGTGTCTTTCGTTGGATTGTTTGTGAAAAGAGTTTGTCAAACTTTACTGTCAGTTACATACAAAACACCCTGTGTCTAGTTCTCACATCTTCTTGAACAGCACAAAATGTTCTTAAAGATTCATTATTATAGAATCTCTCGTGAGATGAAGTTAGTTGAATCTTGAAAGTGTCCTGTATCTTAAGCTGTACGTATAGCATAAGATACAATAATAAAATATATATAAGTATACAGGTTTTGAAGTACTGTTGTTGTAGGTAAAAGCATAAGTATAATGTTCGTGTCATCTTGAGAACTAGAGGGTATATTCTAGTTAATTAATAGTACTTCGTATCACAATTAACCCAACTAATTGACGGATGTGTGGAATGTTTATACGTCTCAAGACTTAAGGTATACCATCGCTATTATAAAATGGTTTAAATATGGGATATAGAGATATATCATAGATACCTTTCTATCTAACCTATACTATATATATGGTTATGGTATGAGTTTCTCGTATTGTGCTCAATATAATTTAAATGTAAATTCTGGTTTTAGGGAGATGGATATGGAGGGTATTGTAATGGAATGAATAGTTTTATTATTTTGAAGACGGATATATTAAGGAATATGTCTCCCAAATTGTAAGGATTACAGCTGACATTAAGTCGTCTGGATAGGGGATCGCAAAATGAATCTAAAAATGATAAATTTTGCGCATGAATCACCCCATCCCAGCTAAGAGCTTTAATTTTGTCTGTGAGAATAAGGCTAATTCAAACAATAACCATTTCGGAATTATTTAGAGGTATTAGAAAATCAAAATGCATACTTAATGTTTATTAATAAGATTATTAAATTCAATATACATATTCAGAAAAGTGATTTAAAAAATCGATATTTCATTTAGCAGCATTCAATTCTTATTTTCACAATGAAAAACAGTTAATTTCAAAAATCAATAACGAGTTTTAAAAACAATCTCAAGGTTATTAATTGTGACATTTTTTTACTTATCAAAAATGTATTAGACTTTTTCAGTATCTTTTTGTCGAAAAACAGGACACTCTACAGAAATATTCCAGATTGTAAGAGGTGTTTCACAATGTGAGCATTCCTCTGGAGCTTCATGAATATAGAAGTGTTTGCTTGTACACAGTTTTTTTTATATTCCAACTCTTAATACTTTTATACATTCTTTTCTGCTAAAAGATTGGTTATATTGGACACGTGTGTTGCAGGGTTAATGTTTTCGAAGAAAGGTTTGAGCGCTTCGTCACTTTTCTGAAAGCTTTAACTTTTGAAAATGTGTGAAAGTTGTTTTTAAAAGCTGGTGTAGCGTGTTTTGATGCAAGGTCAGCGGCATCATTACCTTCTATTCCGCAGTGTCCAGGTATCCAAGCTAAAGGATATTCGTGTTGTAGTACAAGTAGTTTCTTAAGGTTTGGAGAGATGGATATTTGTCATTAACATTGCTTACCCCTTGAGTATACCAAGATTGTCGGATTGTCGGTGAGAATTAAGAAACGTTCAGAATTTAGTTGATTTGCAGATATCGCTTTGTAAATTGCAGCTAGCTCGGCTTTGTCACTGCTCGCATATTCTGGAAGTTGATCCCGGTGAAGATTGAAGAATTGAGCATTATACCACCAATGATTTTCTTTTTGTTAACCGTCGCGTCGGTGTAAAAGATTATGTCCGCTCCCATGTTTGCTATAAGTTCTTCATGTAGGATTTTGTATATAGCGTCGGACGCTTTTGCTTTTTTCACGGGTAGCCAGAATGATGTCTACTTGTAGAGTGTTTTGTTTCCGTTGTGAGACACTTTTATCACATCCTGTTCTAGAGCGGTTCGGGGGAATACAGATAAAGTGACTTTGTTAGTTAAAGCAGAATTACTTTTCCTATTGTGGTATTGTAAAAAAGACACCAATTTTTTCACCACTTATAAAGGGTGATAACGTTTTAAGGGCCGATGTTGTTTCAGATTACCTTTATTTCAACCATGGAAAGTTACATAAAAGAGCAACAAGTTAAAGTTGTTCAGACTTATTATGAAAATAGGAGTTCAAATCAAAAAGCATAGTGCACTTCTTGATTTTTTGGGTCAAATCCAAATGCTCGTACATTCGGAAAAATCGTGCAAAAAATTGAGCAAACCGAATCGATAGGAGGTGTGAAAACACCAGTGCGTGCTCTTGAAATTCGTACTGCAGAAAATATTGCGATAGGTGGCTGGAGAGCCGTCCGCCTCAATCCGTTATTGCATAAGAACTCGTATTTACACGCTTAAAATTACAAGCTCAAGATTAAAAGTCCTTTGACAATTTCAACCGACTACAATGGTCAGAATTGTGCTAAGAAATGGAAACAATGGATGATCAATTTTCGAAGAAAATCATCTTCAGTGATGAAACACATTTTTACTAAGATAAAAATCCAAAAGCGATTTTCTAAAAACCAATGCACCAATGCGATTTATGATCTGGCAGCATCAACAGGCAGTGTTATTTCCAAAATGAGGCCGGTCATGCAGTTACCTTGAATAGTTTCGTCAAATAATAAGGTACTTTTTATGGCCCAAATGAAAACTGTTACATGTCGATGATATGTAGTTTCAACAGGACGGTGCCTCTTGCCACACAGCTAACGAACAAATTGGGTTTTTGTACTACAAATTCAATGGCCGTGGTGGCTGCCAATATCATGTTATTTGACACCGTTGGAATTTTATCTTGGGATTATTTGAAAGAAGAGGTGTACGTCAATAAGCCAGCAACATATTCAAAAGCTTAAGGATGAGAAAATTCGGCACATTAACGGGATAGAAACTCAATTATGCCTCGGAGTCATCGAAAATATGGATCATATGATGGAGGACGGTATTTTGTCCATTAAAAATTATACCATAGCAATATTATCATAATAATAAGAAATGACAATAATTCTAAATTGGTTTTACTTCGAAATTCGATTTCATAGTTTTATAACTTTTATAAATCACACTTGTTTATTTCCGAATTATTTATTTAATTTTTTGATATTGGTCAGTTTTAGTGAAAAAAACTATTCTTTAAAAAAAAATGTTCTCATAACACGAAATTTGTAAGTTGTAGAATGAAAAAAAGAGAATGTATTCTTTGAAAATACATTATCAATTTTGTTTTATAATTTAACAATGTTTAAAAGTTCAATTTACTGGTGAAAATCATGTTTGGCATTCAATGGAAAATGATAAATCGAAAATGCCATACACACACCATTAATTGTATAATGCACCTTTTCTAGAATTCTTAAACTTCTACTTAAAAAGCTGTTATGGGAACACTGCTACTTATCAGTAAAAACTATTTCTCTCTATAACAGTTAAAAAACAGCCATTTGATTTTGAACTTAAATTTAAAATTGCAATACAAATACAACACAACAAGCAAAGCAAAAACAACAACTAAAAAGCACTCAATCTCTCACTCAATACTCCCCCACTCCACTACCCAATCTCCTTAATTTAGCTTTTCAGTTTTCCTTTCTCTTCAGTTTTCACTGATCAGTCGTCATATAAGCTGCTCTGGGGTTTGTGCTTTAATGTTTTAAATGCAAAGAAACAGTTAAAGTGTTTAAAAAGCAGACAGGGCGCAGTCGTCGCGTCGCTCGTCGTCGTCGTGAAATCGTGCTGAAAGTGTTTTGTTTGATTTATCCGCGGCGCATTCGTTTATGATGTGAATTTTATGTCCGCGTCCGCGTCGCATTTGTAGTTTTAAGTGAGTGATTTGTTTAATTTGTATTAAATTTTAAAGAAAGTACATTTCACAATAAATAAAAAAGTTAGTGTGATTCTTAAATTTAATTTTAATTTATTTTTTCCGTTATATTATTGCCTCGAGGCGTGTCGGTCGGCGTGAGTCGCTCGTCGTCGGTAACATAGTGTGCAATGGTTTCGATCCATGATATTTTCTAGTCAAGGCACAATATTGCATAATTATTGGATTGGAAAGGACTTCTTAAATTTAATTTTTCAAAATGGGTAAGTGAATTTTAAATTAAACAACCCAATTCTTTTTTCCAAAATTCTACATATATGACTTTATGTAGAAGCCTGACAATTGTACCTGATAGCTTTTTGAAGAAATAGAAACTAAAAAGTCATAATGGCTTGTCTCAGTTAAAAAAAGTTAAAGGTCCAATTTTGATGAGAGTATACAACTTCAGGAATATTTCATTGAAAATTACAAAAAAAAAAGAATGATCTTCAATAGTTTAGCAAGAGTATAATTCTTCGTTGATTATCGTAGCACTGGTGTTGCTATCTGCATTCATAGCGAAGCACACTCCATTTTAGCTACCTCTGTCTTATTGCTCACAAAATCCCCATTGAAATCAGACTGAGTTCTTTCGATTATGATAATGTCACCAGCATATGCTAGTATTGAACAGATTTTGGGAAGATAGTTTCTCTAGTGTTTATTTCTCATTCTATCTGTATTGGTTTTAGACATTTTTTTATTTATTGGACAATTCAGAGTAGATTATTGTAATATTCGTGGGCTTAGGACACATTTTTTGTGGGCATATACTATTTCATAAAGGCCAGCTGTTTTGGTTCTAAGTGAAACCCAAATAGGTGAGGATTCCCATCCTGCTGAATTTGTTATTCATGTGTATATATTGGTGCCTTTATTCTCTTCCCAACATGGCCTCGCCATATACATTAGGAACGATATTGCTTATCAGCTTTTACCACAGTAAGGTCTTTGCACCAATTCCTTTTTTAGTTATATGTAGTTAAAATGTTCCGTAAATAAGCAAATCATTCAATACTGCTTCCTTTTTCGAAGCCCCAATCTAGACACAGTATCAACTTCTCGTGAATTTGATGCTTTGTCTGATTCCATCGAAAGAATTGTTTCGTCCTATCCTTGCCATGAAATTGGTGTTACGGCCGATTTCAATCTACACAATTCTTCATGGCTTCTACATTTAGGCCAGACAACACCCGATGGAGTGTGTGCTGAAATCTTCGCTGAGTTGAACCACCTAACTCAGCTGGTCAACATACCCACTCCAATATCGGACGAGGTAGGTCGAGCAGAAAACACTCTTGACTTGTTTCTTACTTCTGACCCTGGTAAGTACACTATTAGTGTTCTATCTCCTCTAAGCACATCAGACCATTATGTTATATCAGCAAATTTATCGTGTCAAAACTGTTCAGCTAAAGAAAGAGCTCCGAAGAGAACCATTTTAACTGGTCATTATGCTTACTCGATAGTGACGTTGACGCCAGTGCTCATTTGAATAAAGGGTTAAAAGCATCAGACCTAAGGAAAGGGCATGGTTTACTACGAGCTGTAAAGAGGTTAACAGCCAAAGAAGTAAGTTTCGGTTGCTATAAAGCCAACCGTACTGACGAAAGCCGGAAAAAGTTCAGACAAGCCAGGCAGGCCTGCAACGCCCATTTTTGACGGACCAAATTTTTATATGACCAAAAATTACGGCAAAATATACAACAAGTCCCAAAGGCAGTACAAATGTTTGGTCATTTGTAAAAAACATGAAGAATTCTTCCTCTTCTACGTTCGTTGTCAATGACACTCCTTTTGTTAGCTCTTTAGAGAAAGCAAATCTCTTTGCTAGGCAGTTCGCTGCCAGTGAGTGTTATGACTCTGTCTGTACTTGAGCGAGTAAGTGATTCTATAGGACCAATCTTTTTTCGCACTCTTACTGTGGAAAGAGTCCTTGGAGATCTAAACACACATAAATCTGCTGGTCCGGATGATATCCCGCTATTGTTCTAAGGAGGTGTTTTTCAACGCTGGAAAAACTGCGTAAGCTTTTATCGGTCTTACTCCTCAGGTCTTGTTGCGAGAGGATGGAAACCTGCATTTGTCCAGCCCATTCCCAAAAAAGGCAATTATTCCTCACCCTTGATAGGGTTTGTCACCAGGTTCTCTTATCGAAAATGCGTGCTTTCCGTATTCATGAATCCCTTCTTCATTGGATTAGTAATTACCTTTTGAATCGTTCAATAAAAGTTGAATTGGATGGATTCAAGTCTGAAAACCACAAAATAAATGGTGGTGTGCCCTAGGGCTCTGTTCTATCTCCAACACTCTTTCTCATTTTTATTAATGATCTCCTGTCTGCAACTTCTAATCCAATACATTGTTTCGATGATGATAGGTGGTACTCTTAGCTTTTAGTATTCGTTTCAAGGTGGCACTTGCATCGAGGAGACTGAACATCTCGATATTTTCCATTCACCTTTGTGGAACGATCACATACGCGATGTCGCCAAAAGTGTCGCAAGGTGTTTGGGTTTTCTAAGACCATGCAAGAAGTTTTTCTCCCCCTCTGCTCCAGCTGTTAACTACAAGACTTCTATACGTTATATTTTCAGTATTAAGCAAACAATACTGAGTTTCCGATTATCGGGCATGCTGTCTTCCAGCCAAATTTTACAGATCAGTTGGAGCATGTTCGGCTTTGTTAGACTTCAGCTTAGATATTTAAATCTTTACTTTATGTAAGTCGGGAGGATAGGATTGTTGGCTTTCGTCGTCTAAGTTGAATAGATCATCTGGCCCGACAGCGGAATTCGTTTCGTCGTTGGCGTTATTCCATATTCTCAGCATTGACTGCGATTTTACTATGATGTTTCCACTTTTGTCTTTGTATCCTTCGGTTCTAGGTTTATTCCTGTTTTTGAAATTCTCAACATCTTCGACCACACACATCCCATGATCTCTCTTTTTCCTCCTGAAAAGTCGGTGTTCCTCTCGCTTCTTGTACTCATAGAGTTCATGAGCAGTTCTCGTCCTTGTATGGAGCTGCGCTTTGCGTTCCTGTTGTTTGGCTGCATTTGCCTGCCGATATTCCTCCTCAAACCAGGGGTTCCTTGTTGGTGGTTGCTTGAAACCCAGCACGTCAGAGGTGGCTTCTCTGATTGCATGTTGGCAATATTGCCACTGGTTTTCGATACATTGTGTTGGCGGTAGAGAAATTCGAGACAGATTACTTGTAACTCGTCGGAGAAGGATTTGGCTATCTCATGCGATTGTAGTCGTTCGACGTTGTATCTTCTCGCAGCATTTCTCTGTTTTGCCTTGGGTCTGTAAACCCGTAGTGCTAGCTTGGCTACAACGAGGTAGTGGTCCGAGTCGATGTTAGCTCCTCGGAAAGTTCGAACATCTATGATGGTGAAAGCGTGTCTGGCGTCAATCGCAATATGATCAATCTAGTTGACGGTAGATTGATCTAAAAAACTCCAAGTTCCTTTGTGGATACTGAGGTGTGGAAAACGCTTACTGGCTACTATGACGTTCCGCCCCGCACAAAATCGATGAGTCGGAATCCGTTGTCAGAAGTGTTGTCGGGCAGTCTTTTTTTCCTCATTATTCCAGCAAAGATATCTTCCCTTCCTAGCTTGGCATTAAAATGCCCCAGGACAGTTTTAATATAGTAGCTAGGGTACTGCCTATATGTTTTGTCCCAGGGCTTGAAGAACATATCCTTGGTCTTGTCATCCTTCTCTTCTGTGGGGGTGTGCGCTCCTTCTATGCTAAGTTTGGCTCCAATGACAAAGCTGCATCCAAATTAGCGCCGTTGGTTTTCTCGGTAGCAGGCACCATAGTAAATATCGCAATTTTGCATCCTTTTTTTGCCCGGCCGATCCCATCGTTTTACCTGGATGGCTGTGATGTCTGCTTTATAGCAGTTAAGGGACCTAACAATCAAGGTGCATATCCGAAGTTCGTTGTCCTTAATTCGTTCGTGTGGGTTGTCAATAGTAAATCCGTCCGTATATCCGAAGCTTGTTGGTGCTTCGAAACTCGGATATTTGTACGTGACCAAGAAGTCATCCCGACGGTGCAACCCCCAACCTGGAGGGCCAGATCCTTAGTATAACTCCAAGGACGGGGAGCCCTATAAACCTTTCGGTATAGGCCTGGGCTCCAAATAAGTCGTAAAAGCCCTATAAAGTGTTAACTAAGTAGTTCAACCTTACTGGAACTGTAGACGAAAGCGTTGATTCCATCTCGGGAATTCCCCCGCTGCCATCTGGATAAGGAGAGGTGCCTTAGTGGAAACACTACTCCCCCCCTCTCTCGTTTGCTGCCCCCAACAACTTTCCACTGGGGTTGGAGCCCAATCTCCAGTTGAGGTACTAGGCATCCGATGTTCACCACAGGGAGGTGAGAGTAGGAGTTGATAGACAGTGGTGAGTTTTGAGAAAAACCTGTGGACGCTTGTGTCCTTTTGAATGCACATGTCTACCATTATTATCTTCTGCTGTTTTTAAGACTCGGCATTTAAGCCATTTGCTCCAGAAAAACAAAATTGGCCATACTAACAAATTGCTACAAAAAATATCTTCAAGTACAAATATCGTAGGAAAAACAATTTCTTTTGCCTGAAATTCGGACAAAAAATATTGTATATTATTTAATGGAAGCATGTTCCCCAGACCAACAAATGTATTTATGTGTTTTTCCGAAAAGTTCATTTAATCAAATTTCATTGTCCTCTTTTAAAAGTTAAATAACACATACTCAATTTTTTACTAGAAAACTTTCAAATCAAAACAAAAAAAAACCTAAAATCTAACAAAATAACTAAAAACAAACATTTACGTTCTCCACCGAACACCTTCCCCTTCCATTTTCACCCAACTAAAGCAAACATTCAATTAAATTTAAATGTTCTTCAAACAGATCCTCTTCTTATGTTCACTGACCATGAAATCGTGTCTTTAAAAAAAAAAAGAAACAAAAAAAACACCCACACAAATCAAAATCCACCTAACAAAGTCCTCTCCCTTAGTTATACTCTTCTTCCATACTCATCATAAGTCAACTTTAGACTTAAAAACTGTTAAGAATTCCAGAAAAATCAACCCAGACATTCCCTTACCATTTTCATCTTTTATGTTTGCGTCCACCCTTAAAGTATCCACCCATCATGATGATGATGATGATGATGAGAAACAACACTCTGCCAGGCCAGCCTCCATCTTCAATCTTTTATCCTCCGTTCAGTAGCATTTTATACTAAAGAAAAGCAACACCAACTGAACAAGGATCGTTCAGGCACAATGCATAACAGTAGTAACGCTGCCCAGCCTTGTATCATCATCGTCATCATCAGGACTGGATTAAATAGTCATCTTTTATGGAATAGGGTCTTAAAAATGTTAATGAAACTCCTTGTTCCATGTATTTTCTTTTTCGTTTATCATCGGTACAAGAATATCTGATAAAAATAAGAAGGCTGTTAAGTTAGTTCATAAGTCTAGCGCTTCAATAGAAAAATAGTATGCCCTTATAAAATCCTGTTCCCCACCTCTGTTACAAATCAATCGTAATTCAATTGAAATACACGAATTTATTTATAAGATTTCACAAAGGCATAACTCTCTGTTTGTAGACACCTTGAATGTTTATAAAAGCCCCAAAATACAAGGCATATTTGTAAAAGAATGCAATCTTTTGGCAATAAAAAGATTGCATTCCCTAAAGATTGCATTCTTTTACAAGCAAAATGACCAAGATTGCATTCCCAAAAGATTGTATTCTTTTACAAACAAAATGAACAAGATTGCATTCCCAAAAGATTGCATTCTTTTAAAAGCATGTCTTGTTTTATGGCATCAAAACTACTTCACCTAAAGATTGTGACTTTAAAGCAATCTATTTTCATTTTACCTTAAAAAGAATGCGATCATTTTTCCTCCTGAATGCATGAATTTCGATGATTTCAACAAATTAATTGCATTGAAATGAGTAAAACATGATTGCAATCTTTTTAAGGTCAATGATCAATGATATCAAAATTTGAAGTCCCAATATTTAGTTTAAGTCAATGAATGCAATCTTTAAGTTTAATGGAATAAATTATTTAAAATGGTTTCATTTCAAACAGATTCAATTCGTTTCAGATTCTGATACAAGAGCCCTGTTTTTGTATGGACAAAATTTGTCCTTGAAATTTTCCTGGGCCCTACAGGAAATATGTTTTGTTTCATCAAAAATACGCCCTTGGACAATCATCAGAGCGCACCGACTATCATCAAAAATGAATCTTAAGTTTGCAATTGAAAATAACAAAAGAACATGTGACGAGAAATAGCAAGGAGGAGGACATAGATTATTTTCGGTGTATAGGTGATTTACAGGACTACCGAACTAGACCAGACTACTGGTTCCTCTGAACTGATGATTCCGGGGCGGCGGCAGGCGGATCACCCTCTCGCTCCTTCAAATAGTTGAAGCCCTTCTGAAACCTATACAACAGACCATGATGTTGACGATGATGGTTAACAAAGTTGCGAACCACTTGAAAAAAATTCGATTATCCTTTCAGTGGTTCTTCTTTGGCAATCGAATCCTTCTGACTGTTTCATTTTTTTGTTTGCTTTGAATCCATCTCTTTTTCTCTCCCGTTTCCAGGCTCCACTTTTTGTTTTTGTTATGTAAGAATCCTTGTTCAACTTTGATGTTCGGTACCTACTACAATTTCGATTTGTATCTTGTATCGCTCGCACAAAAAACACACATTCACTTCATATATTCATGTCCTTTGAAGGACCAAAAAACCAACTCTCTCATTCCTCGAGACAGTTACAAAAAAAAAAACGAAAGAATAAACAAAAACCTTTTTGGGGGCGACAAAAAAGTAACAGAAGGATTCGCCCAATGTAAACTTATACCTTGTTCAAGTAAACATTCATTCGAAACGGTCGGTCGGTCGGATGGTCGGTAGTGGGAAATTGTGTGTATTTTTCTTCTTATTTCGGGGAATCCTTTAACTATATAACCTATACCAAACCACCCTTCATCATCACAGAGAAAAAAAGCTCCGAGATGGGATACCGATCATACGAGTATATGTACGAGGAAAAATCCTTCGGGTGGTTCCGTAAATGGAACAACAAACGCTCAGAGATTAGATTCCAATTCGTTATGTGTGCGCCTTTGAATTGTTTCTCGTTTTTCAACCCGACTACCCTTCTGCCTGTTCTGGAACAACACTGTCTGATGTGAAATGTGGAATGAGGTATGTGGCCGACTTGGCACTAGAAAGGTATACACGATGTATGTATGAACATGGCATGAGAACGTTATACTGATAAGGTGAATTATCAACACAAATTTTAGGGACTCTTAAGGTTGCAACAAGTTGATGATGAAATTGAATCCAATTGAATCACATTGAATTTGAAATAAATGCAGAAATAGGAATATAATTCAATTGAATCGCATTGAATTTTAAATAGAAATTGAATTGAATGGTATTGAATTAAATTGAATTAAACTAAATTGAATTGAATTTAATTGAACTGAATTAAATTGAATCGAATTTAATTGTATTAAATTAAAGTGCACTTTTAAATAAGTGATATTGAATTAAATTGAATTGAATTGATATAATTTGGGAATTCAGGAATTCGGTTGATCTGGAAAATTTCATTAGAACGGTTCTTGGATTTAAAAGATTTTTCATAAATCCCATAAGCAACCTTAATGAAACTAGTGTGTATGAAACAGCTTAACATTTCCAAGTTATCCGCAACAGAGCAAGAGCAGCAAATATGTAGATATTGTGCCTGTCATCGTATCGGCGCGCATCCTTTTGAATATTGAATGCACCCAAGCCTCAACACAAAACTCCCTCAAAGCTCTACCCCTATACTATTACATACAAGTAACAGATTTCCAGCAGCACCATCCATATTCAGGTTTTCCTCGGTATGATGGAAAATAAAAGTTTTATTTTGGGAAAGTCAACGGGGTTTTTGAACGTGTTAACGTCCACTGAATTTTTACTTAAATAAGGGTCTGGATGGAAGAGAGAGATGCTGTCGAAAAAAACCCACCTAGTATACATAGGTACCTTTTTGAACTTCAATTTACCGGTTTTTCAATATCTAACCATGTATAGTCAGTGCCAAAATCGATTTGCATTTAAACGCTCAAATGGTGTGAAGGAATAATGCATATGGCAAAGTGATGCTGGGATTTGATCACTTGCGGACTTTTGAACTGAGCTTTTGGTTCCACATTGAATCCTAGTGAAAGTTATAGACTTAATCTCACTGCAATAGGATATACAAACTCATATTCATAGGGTGTTGGTAGATAGTACCCACGCAGAAAGTAGACGTAGCCATGTATTTTTAAAATAACGCTTTATCAAACTGAAGCAGTTCTGGTCTGGTCATGTGTGGAGTAGCGACTTATGTATTTAGCGGTTTTATTGATTTGAAAACAGACTTCATAAGCCTCTGGTCGGATAAATGTGCGATTAAAAATATTTTTGAAATATTCTAAATTCGAATACAGATTTTAAAATTAGAATTGGAATTCAATTTGTAAGAAAATAATGAAAAAATGTTGCTTAAAAACACGATTTTTTTTAGTAAAGATTAATCGAGCTTAAGATACTCTGTAACTTAACATCGATGACTTTAAAATAAAAAACGTAAGATACACTCAAATTTAAAAAAAAAGTAGCTGGAATGCTGTACACACTGATAACTTCCGAATCGTCGATTGATATTTGAACAAAAGTTTCATTACAAAATGCTTGATTTGTTTGCTATTTTCTTTATTGGAACACTGGTTTTGACGGCTCACACACGTTTCTTGTTTTGTTTCCCAGTCAAACATCTTGAGTTTAGGCTATAATTTAACCATGAATCGTCTAATTACCAGATCCGGAAGGAGAAGTTCAAACACCGATCTTTTGGTCAACTTATGTGGAATCACAACACTTTCACCCTCTTCACAGTTTGTATAATTTACCATTCTCGCCCATTCCGATACGAATCAAAATTGAATTTCTTAGTTAAATGAAAACAATTCAAAAATTAACAATGAAAAGTTCAAAAAGATTTCAAGATAGGCTTCAAAATATCAAGGGACGCCCTAAAATATCACAAGAGGTCCAGAAATTTTAAGTCATGTTTTGAAATATCAAGGAGATTCTGAAATATCAAAGGCGGTCCCGAAATTCCAAGACCTGAAATATCAAGAGAGATTTTGAAATACCAAATTAGGTCCTGAAACTCCAAGGGTTGTCTAAATGTTTGAATGGCGGTCTTAAAATTCCAAGAGATGTTCTTAAATTGCAATGTAGGCCTGGAGATTTCAAAAGAAGTCCGGAGATCGCCAAATATCAAGAGTGGTCTTGAAATGTCAAAGGAGAACTTGAAATATTAAGGAAGATCTGGAGATTTTAAGACAGTTCTGAAAATTTTAAGACAGATCAGGAGACTTCAAGGCAGGCCTGGAGATTTCAGGAAAAGTCTGGAGATTTCAAAACAGGTTCGGAAATGCAAAGGAAGTGTTTTGAAATTATTATCAAAACAGAAGCTAGAATGGTAGCTTAATCAACCTTTTGTAGTACCCGTAGCATGATGGTTAGTGCGTTGGACTGTCATGCAAGGGGTCTTGGGTTCAATCCCTGCCTGTGCCACCTTAATTTAAAAAAATAATTTTCGCGGGTACTGCCTCTTGCGAGGAATTGACAAATCCTTCAAGAGTAATTCTTGTCATGAAAAAGTGCTTTCTCAAATTAGCCGTTCGGATTCGGCCCACAATTGGGACCTACAATTGTTCATTCCTGACAACAGTACTCGCACACAGGAATGGTTGAGAGTTGAAAGTCACTAGGCCCTGGTTCACAACAGACTGTTGCGCCACCCCATTTGATTTGAATCAACCTTTACATTAAACCTCCAAAACGCTTAGTAGAGTGCGAACTGGGGAAAATATCGCAGCTGTATCGGCTAATGTTAGTGATGACTGTGATTGGGCTTCTTTTACTCAACTACGTGGAAACACTTGCGGATGAATTTAAGTGTGAAGCCTTTTAAAACACAGTTGGTATAAGAATTGGAGCCGAATGACCTACCACAACGCGAAATTTTTCGGTGAATGGGCTCCTGAAATTTTGGTCGGAGATCCGCTTTTTTATCGAAAAACTTTGTTCAGCAAAGAAGAAGAATGGTTGCGTATGGATAATTTGAAAATAAATCCATATTTAGTGTGAAGAGAAACCAAAAGCTTTACTAGAACCACCATTGCCACGTTCCAAAAACCACGCATAATAAAGGACCAATTCATAAGCAGGTTCGGTGAATAATTAAATTCTCGTTTGGGGCCGGTCAATTGGCACGTAGATCGTGCGATTTAACGCCCCTAGACTATTTTTTTTGCGTTTAAATATGTTAGGCTCATATCTATAGCGATGCGTAAAAAAAGGTTGGCAATTGGACTTTTCTAAAAAATAAACCAAATGTCAAGAAATTTAAAAATTCTAATTTCGTCAGTTAAAATAACTTTCTACCTTTTTGGTTGCATTGTGCAGGTTTTGAACCTTATACACAGTTGAAATGATCTGCCTAAATAATGTTTATTATTAACTTGCAAAAAAAAAGAAAATATTTTGCACTTTGAAATTAAATACTCTTACCGTATTAATTTTGTTTCCTATTTTAAAGTTATACAATTTTTTAAAGCTTCAAAAAGGAAAAAGAAGAAGCTCACAGTGCCATCATTATTCAAAATAAATATGGAACATCTAAGCCAACAAAGAGTTAAAGCTTCCTTTAAAATACATTCCAAATAGCTAACGCTAACCTATTCAATCCCACTAGGAAACAGAAACCAAAAAAATAAATGTATAAATAAAAATACCACATTTGCATACAGTGTAAAGGCAAAGCAATATTCCTCTTCTTCTTTCTGTTTTTTTTTTTGTATTTTGTTGAAGAAAAACTTTTGTCCTTCCACTTGAATACAAAACATATCCGATTGAATGAACACAAACACACAAGGACACAAGTTGCCTAAAATATGTATAGATGTATACAAAAAAAATCTATCCCGCCTGCCCAGACACAACAATGTGTAATGTGTATGTCTTTCCCGAAGGCTTTATTTCCTTGAAAAAGGATTTCCTTCAGCTTTTCCTCAAACATATTCACACATACACACCCATGCACCTAACTCTAAATGTATACATATTCATTCTTCCTTTTTTTCATTGCAAGAACACGCTCTACATATCCTGTTTATCCTGCCATTTATAATCCCTAACATTTTGTGAATATGCATCTGATGGGGATCAGGTGTATTGTTATACACGAGCGACGGACGCCTACTTACCACTGTTTCCCCTCATATAAGAGCCCCAAAACTGGTACAATGTACATCCGTTTCTTGGGCACATATACTCCAGTATTCTTGTGCTGTGCACTGTGCAGACTTAAGAGGAAAGAAGTATAAAGAAAAGAAAAGGGTCCGTGTAGTGATAGTCCTTTGTAAGGCCTTGAATCCTTTTCTAAAATTCTTTGTAAGGAATACTTCTCGTTCGTTGCACATCACAGAACAAAAATATTGTATGCGGGGAACAATTCCTTTTTTATCCCTGTGCTCCCTATTCTATTCATACCTAACCTCATGTGGATTGTGTGCGGACTGCGGAGCGGAGGAGCTTTTTGTTGAAGAATAAGAACGCATCCTTTGCTCGAATGACAAGCATAGTTTCAGATTAAAATAGTTTGAAAGTTTTCTCAAGGAGTTTTCGTCTTTTCTCTGCTCTATTCTCCTTCTGTTCCTGTTCTGGTTGCATGGAAAAGTCTGAAAGGGGAGAATGGGGTAAAAGGAGAAGATCTCACATCTATTTTTTAATATTTTGTTGGTGTTTCACTCGACTAGTCTTGATTGTTGAAGTGTGCTGTGTGTGGTAAACAATCGTAACGATTGGAGCAGCTGTTGCACCAAAGTTATTAGTATTGGTGTGACTGTGGCCAGCGGGCGTCTCTTCCCTTCCTTAAATGATGGTTGCTAGCGATGATGATTACAATGAAAGAGGAACACTTGAAAAAAGTTCCAATTCCCATAGAGATACAAAAAATATACACAGACAGGCATTTAGCTGAAAGTCCTTTCAATTGTTTTCTAATGAGCCTAGTTCTATTCTTCTTGGGGCGGGACAGAGCGTCTTCAACACAATACAGAAGACACAAAAACTGCTCCCAACTATCATCAGGGTGATATTATATTAATTTTCAAGAAGAATACCATTTTCGAGCATTTAATTGAAGGTTTATACATATTCTTTATTTTTGTTTTGCTGTCGAGAGAAATGGAATTCAACTAATTGGATAGTTAAGTCAAGTGGAAAAGTTACGTCGAACTGTGAGAGAGCACAGCACTGTGTTGTCTTGGGTTTTAGGGAATCCTACTTTCCTACTCCTTATACTATAAACTCAACGCACTTGTGAACGAGCAAGGAAGAAAACTTTTCATTTTCTTCAGTTAAATGCTGCCAATAAGTTTTTTTTTTTTTGAGTAAGTAGAGTTGATGAGGCCGGGGCTGGGGCCGGGGCCATCTTTACAGTAAAACCATAAGATGTTGGAATAAATTTGTATGCTAAGAGGCAATTAGTTTTTGGGGATTAAATTAGACAGGGTATACAGAAGCAATACGTAGGTGTAGGTGTAGAGCACCGGCAGCCTGCCTTAGGTTTTCTTTTAAAGTTTCGTTAGCTTCAATTAATAGGCAGATGCGATTTAACCAAAAACAAAAAAAAATACGTTTGCAGGTAAGAAGGGGATATTTTATAGTGATGAGGCTTTAAAAAGAGGCTGGATTCATTATATAATGAGGGTTAATTAATACGTAGTAAATATTGTTGAATAAGAAGAAGATAAGTTAAAATTAATTTCAAATGAGGAATATTTGAGCAGACAGTTTAATTGAATTCCAATTCAGTACTAAAAATGTATTCCAAAACTTTTTTTTTTTTTCAAAATCTCATGAATGAATTAAATTCAAGGTTTTCTCAAAGCTTCATTTGGAGTCACCTACAGACTCATAACTAATGAGAAATTTCAAAACCAGAGTAAAATACTAGAATGATTTAAACAGTATTCAGAAAACAAAGGTTTGTACTTACGAGTATGTTGTATTTTACATTAGATTTGGAATCCTTGTTTCTGGTGGTATTTTGTATTTTAACTTCCCATATTAACTTATTGTATTTTCCAAATTGAAAGTTTTGACGTTTCTCGACGTTTCAAGGTCCGTACAGTTGAAATAAAAGATTTTTAGAAAGATGTCTGTACGTACGTTCGAAGGTCCGCGACGTTTTTTTCGATGTCCATAACTCAAGAACCAGTAAAGATATCGACTTCAAATAAATTTTGTTATAAATGCAGAAAGGGCTCTAAGAATATTGCGTGGTCGATTTTTTACCATAGTAGTTTAAAAAAAAGGTGAACATTTTGGTTAACTCTTAATATCTTACGAACCTAAACCGCCAGAGACTTGAATTAAATTGTATATAATATATTGTCACGTGATACCAAACAAGTATATTTTTGAAACGAATCCAAAAAAATTGTCACCTCGAAAATCTTACAAATACAAAATAATTTTATCTTCAAAACAATTTTGTGCAACGAAAAATAAAGTTCTTAACATCTCGAAAACTCGAATTGACAGTTTTTTGACAAAAAATAAAAACCTAAAAAAATTTAACAAAAGTTGGTAAAAATTTACTTTCGACTCAAATAGCTTTTCAAAAATTCAACATATTGTCTTCAAACTCTTTTTATTTCACAGAAAATATTGTTTTCGATATCCAGTAGCCTTTTTTTATAAAAATCCAAACCGTCCGTTTTTTCATAAAAAATAAAATCTACAAAAAATAGTACGCAAATTTGGTAAAAATTGATGTTCGGTTCTTGATATCTCTCAAATTAATTTCATTCATCCAAATTGTAAAAATTTAAGAAATACTACTAAAATGATGCTCGAAATTGTCGATTGGCAGCCCTAGAAATTACAGACTTTCTTAGACGCGGGTCCGACAGAACCCAGGCACACCACCATGTAACTTTTACCTATTTTCAAAAAATATCGCTTTATCGAATTAATCGACAGGAAAAATAGAAACCGAAAAGAAGAAGGCTACACCGGATGAGGAATATGCAACATGTTTTTATAAACTTGCTGCAAGTGCATTCGACCCGGGGACAAATAAGAAAGGTACTATTTTAAAGGAAATGAAGATAATTTTGAATTTTTTAACTAATTTTTAAAATCTTTTGTGAACATTGGTGCCTTTTATCATTTGAAAGAGTTGTAATACTTTGTTTTTCAATCTAGACTCTTATTAAAATCGAAAGTTCGACCTCGACTGTTTTTCTCCCAGTTTCTTTAGGTTTTCCCACTCCTTGCCCACTTGTTCCTTTAAACTTTGGACAACATCTCGAACCCAGCTTTAGATTCTGTTACGGTAATCGATAGCTTGTTATGCTCCGTAGAGACAATACTTCGAAGATACTGGAAACATTCTACACTTGAGCAACTTTTATCTGAGAGGATGACTTGGACACTGGGAGGCTCCGAGGCTGCACAACTTAGTTTTTTGGGTATTGGTTTCAACTGCACGATTTCTGTTTCTCTCTCCACTTTTGTGTTCATTTGATTGATATTCATTATCCTATTTTTGACGGTGTCAATATCGTTATGAAAATTAATGAACAGCAGGTAAAGTATTGATCAATATTAAACTTACTCGATGATCAGCAAGATAAATTCAGAAGAATCCTCCTCATTCGTAAAGTGTTGCTTCGAGATGCTCTCTTATGATGTATTCTAAAACAATCTTCAATACTATTTTCGTAACTACAGATTTTTGCTCTTTATCGGATCTTCTTTTTTTAGGAGCTTGACAATCATTTATTTTTCCACTCTTGAACTTGGTGCAGCTAATAAAATTTCTAGGGGAATGCCCTTTTTAACAAGTTTTGACTAATCAAATTTGTTTACAGCTTTACTTGAATGGGTCCTGTTTGCAATTTTAAATTTGAAAAGTTCATGTACATTTGTTGAAGGATTGTGGATTTTTTTTAACATTTCACGTAACCAATATGAAGTGAAATGAGAGTGCAATAAAGTCAAATAATATACATTTTATATAGGCATTCAAAACTTCTTCACTGCCATTTGTCAATTTAAGTATTTATCTTGAAAATGTTTACATATTCTCGTAATTTGGGGTGATTTTTGTTCACTTGGTCATATGAAATTAAATGCATGTACTTATTCAAAATGAAATTTCACTTGGAATAGCTTATGTCAAAAATGCTCACTTCCATTTATTTTGGGAATTAAGGTACCTGTACCAAATAAGGCCCACCTAATATGTATTCCCTAATAACTTTCTTATCGTATTAGATATAAAGAAAACTAAATTGATTATAAATATTAGTTTAATTATATAAAATAAGACGAGAACTTAAGTTCAAAAAAGCAGCCCAATATATTTGTTCCCATATTTAAAAAAAAACCCTTCCGTTGGGCCTATTAGGAACCTCTGCTCCAAAAAAGGCGCATACTTTTTTTTTAGAAAATGATGAATTTCTTCCCGAAAAAAGTAAAATTTAAGTAAAATCGACAACTTTTATGACATATATATTTTAAGAAGAGTTTTAAATTGTCTTCTTGACAAAATGGAACTTAAAAAAAACTTAAAATTAAAAATGAACAAAATAGAAAGTCATTTTGAAAAATCAGTTCATTTTGTAATAAAATTAAAAATAAAAACTTAATATCCACCTGGATATTCAAAAGCCTTGGCCTCTTCTGTCAACCCGACGCATAATTCATGATACCAAGCGCCGCAGGCCTGGCATTTCCTCATGTCTTCCATCCTATCTACTTTAAAGGCGTGACAATACCACGATCCTGTCCCTTTCTTTCGTTCAGGTTCTTGTTTGGATGTTGATGGTTTCCAGTTCCTTTTGTTTGTAACTTCCTTGCCTTTGGACTTATAGGCGTTTTTTTGATTTTTCATTCGACTGACTTTAGTTTTAGTTTTTGAAATTTTTCATTTGATTTCTTACGCTCCACTTTCTCTAATTGATCCACTGCTTGAAGCATTGAAGCTAGTCCTGTAAGTTTTGGTGCAGAATTTAAACTCGACGCTTGAGCTACTAATGCTGAGAGTGCAGCATTGTCAAAGTCATCATCTGAGTTGTAGAGGTCTGGTATAATGTAAGGCTGCTGCGTTTGTGTACCAGATGCACTTGTAACACTGTTTTCCAAATTTAGCGGGCATTGTAACTCGGAGAGTGCTCAAAAGGATACAATCCTGTCGCTCGAAATCCAGAAGTAATGTTTTCATATGTCATGCATTTGGACCAAACACTTGACAATTGACATTGAAGCTTGTTTTATTAAGTTTCCTTTCTGGAAACTTCGAAGTAAACTTCAATACTTTTTGATCCCAGTGATGGTCGAAAGATCGGTACACGGCTTTATCTAGAGGTTGGAGCTCGTGTGTGGTGTTTGATGGAAGATAATAGAGCTTTATTTCATGTTTTTCTGCTTCCTCCACAATACTGGAATCCAAGTGACAAGCAGCTCTGTCGAAATCTGAAAGGCTATCAGCTTCGAACTTGTTCAAATGAGTTATAAAATCCACAAAAATTGAGGGGTTCATATAGCCTTTTGCGGTCATCTTCACTACGGACCCGAGTGGAAGATTATCCAAAAACTCCGGTTTTTGCCTAATGCCTTTGAAGATGACGATGGGTAAAATTGCAGGTCCTACGGTGTTAACGCAGCCTACAACGGTGACACTTTTCGAATGTTTATTGGTACACTCTTTTTGACCCTTTAAGAGCTAAGTTTTTTTGATGATGCTTTATTCTAAAGGCTCTTTCATTCATGTTGTAGATGCATTTAGGGGTCCGCTTTATGCCTAATGTATGTAGCAGGACCTCTAGTTTTGTGAAGTTGTCAGGCACGATTTGGTTTTTTAGTTTTTGGGACCTAACGGGGTTCATGAATTGAGGGTTTCTAATCGACAGATCTGGGTTTCGCTTCATAAACAAGTTCATCCAACATCCTGCCAGATTTCCCGGCCTACTGAAACTATTGGCACAAAATACTGCGACTTGATGCCTTACTACTTTTTGTGTAAGCGGCTTACCAACTTGAGCCAATCTCACAACTCTGTTTCACAAATCCTTTTATTGTTCGGTAGTAAATGTGGGTGGCCGACCCAATTTTTTTTTATTGAATCGCTCTGTATGTGGTTCCTGAGAGCCCTTCTAGGAACAATAAGGCGCGCCGAGCCTTCACTTTGTGACAATAACCCTCTTCTTACAGATTGTATTACATTTTCCATTTCGGTTTCGCTCCAGCTTGCCCATTTATTTCGCTGTGCCATTTTTGCTGACAATTAGTGCAAAATAATGGAATGGAAAAAATGGAACCTTAATAAAGCCCACTCAAGGCTTTGATGGTCCCTATTAGAAACACGGTAGACTTTTGTTTATAAAATTATGCAATGAAATGCGAAGGGTTACACATGCAAAGACAAAAAAGTACCGTTAACTGTTGATTTTATTGTTTTCTCATTCCTGCGCCTTATAAGGAGCTGGACCTAATTTGGTTCAGGTACCTTAATATGCTTTGGATTTCCATTCAACAAGACAAATTTTAACTTATTAGGATAAGTGATGGATGGAAAAATTCCGATAAAGGACATTTTCAAACGAAATAACATTTACTTCAGTTTCCAACCTTTTCACTTGTGTTGCATTCCGCCGAACTCAAGCGAAGTTATAGTTTGTGAAAAAACGTAAAAAGTTCACATTACATTCTCCACCTTTTTGATATCGTGCTAAATACTTGCAGTTTTTTCATCCAAAAAGAGATGAACCACTTTTCCCAAAAATTAAAATAAAACAATATATTTTTTTTAATAAAATTCTTTAATATATTTTCTAAATTTTTCACCTCTTTTTACTTTTTTTTTCATACTCATAGTTCCTATAATTAAGATTGCTTATGTTCCTATTAAAAAAGAAATAATTTTTTTCTTAAACTTAATAACACAAAAACTAAAATTAATTAGTTTACTAAAATATTATTTATTTATATAAATACGTAGTTCGATTAAATCAAAGTTTTTTTTTACATATTTTATAATTTTTTGTTTTAGTATAGTTTTAAACTCAAAATCTATTTTAAATTTTAAAAATAATTTAAACAAATACACTTCTGAACTGATATGGTTTTCTTCAAAGTTTTGTGTTATTTTTTGTTGTTGTAAGCTTTATATTTTTTGGTTTTAAATTTTATTTGCACAGTTTGTTAAATATCTATTTATTTTTTTGGTTTTAAAACGAAGGCTGAGAAAATAGGTTACATATATTTTTTCCTACTTTTTGTTTTAATCATAGACACTTAATTATTTTTCCTGTTTTTTTTTTTATTAATATTTTATGTATATAATAATTATTTGTGTTTTTGCTTTTGTTATTTTATTTAATTGTTTTTCTTTTGTTTGTTAATATCTGCACTCTTATGATTGTTCTGCTGTCGGACAATTTATTAGAATATTTTTTGCTTTTTTTTTTATTTATTAATGTTAATGTTAGGTAATTGATAAACTGCAAGGGGCTTTCATATTATAGTGTTTTTTCTTTAATGAATTTGTTTAGGGAAGAACCAATTTCTGAGAAAGTTTTAAAATAACCACAATTAAATTAAATCATATATAACTTAAGTCTTTTTCACTATTTTTAACAAATCGAACTTCTTTTCTTTCGCTCTGATAAAGAGTAGGATACATTTTTGTGCTCATTTAAAATATCAATTAATTTTCTTTTTGGTTTTCTTTTTCTTATCTAAGCTTTTTTTGGTTTACTAAATTTGTTTTCACTTTACAATTTAATTTATTTTGTTTTAATAATTAATTGTTTGTATTTACATAGTACACAACCTAAAAGTGGTCAGGATTTAGTTTGGGCATTAAATTCCATTTGTTAAATATTTTTTTTTATACAATACCATTATTTTCAAAACAATAAGAAATAAAATTTTCTTGGAATTAGGTACTTACATTATAAAATGTATGATGATTTATCATTTTTTTTGTAATTTAATGAAAAATGGGATCTGATTTAGTATTTGTTTGTTTGCAATGAATTTGAGAAAGTTTTATAGAGGTTAAATTGTTTGCTTTTTATTTGGGTTATTTTAATGTTATGCGCGTGTTTTTTTTTCTTTTTTAACGTTTTTCAATTTCTAAACTATAAAAAAACAGTCTTTAATAAGCCTTCAACAATATATTAATTTTATATTTTTGTATTTTTTGTTTATTTACAATCAAAAGATTTTTTAGAAGAATTGTTAGGAATTATATTTGGGAACTAGGAGAAAGGAACGTTTAACAAAGTTTATATGGATTTTATTCATAATTGATATGTTAAATATTGATATAGTTTTCATTTTTAAGTTTAAAACAGAAAAGGTTTAAAAAATTCTTGAAAAATCAAATTATAAACGCACAATTCACAAGTATGCTCCTTAGTTTCTGATGATTTGTTAGGATTCTGCTTATGTTAGGAGTTATTATTTTTGAAATGTAAATAGCAATTTTTTAAAATAACGACTTAAAATTGTAAAACCTTTGCAGTTTAACAAAGCCGAGGTAAACAGATCTATGCTTTCTAAATCAAGGGTTTGGAAAAAAAGAAACACCCTTTAAATAATTCAATCTCGTTTGCTTGTGCCATATGAAATAGCATATTTTAAGGATTTTAAAATTTTTTTGAATTTATGTTTCAATGCATACTTCGAGGTGTGTTGGCAATATCACGACTTGAGTCCTAAAATAGTATGTAATGTTAACTAAAAGTATGCAATGTTATTAAGCTACCCGTTTCACAGAGCAATCATTGCCTACTGTAAGTATAACCCAAGACCTTCAACCAGTTTTGAACATTGAAAAAGTAGATTGAACTCTTTTTGTCCAATTAATTTTCAAGCTTAGAAGAATCAACTTTTAAAAAGTTGTCATTCTTTGTGGATCAAATTTTTGAAAGAGTGTTTTTTTCATTTTTCAAAATATTCATGTAAGTTGTAGAATATTTTTCGCTTAGTTCAATTACTTAATGAACTTTTGGTAACTACAGTAATCGTTTATAGTTGTTTAAAGTTAGGTTAAAATTTTGTATAGGTTTTCCCTATTATTCGTTACGTATTATTACACGTACTCGTAATTGAAAAAAAAACATTTTAATTACTTGTAATTGTAATTGAAAGAATATACATTTAAATTACTTGTTATTGTAATTGAATAATGTGCTTACTAATGCACATGTAATTGGAAATTGCAAATTGTTTATTTAACTTCTTGATTAAAAACACTTTTAAATACAAGTTTAGGAAATTGATTTCCTTGTTTACTTGTTATTTTATTAAAAGCAACAAACATAAAAGAACTTTAATTGTAATTGAAATTCACATTTTCAAGTGATTAAAAAAGAGTATGAGATTAAAATATTCAAGTAATTGTAATTGAATTTTTAAGAAGTCATTATTTTCAAAGTCTTGTCCTAATTTCCAATAAATTTTTTTGAGAAACTTCCAATTTTTTTGAAGATTATTCTTTAATATCTCTTTTCTTTTTTCAATACTGTGCCATTTTTATTTAACTTCGATTCGAAATATTTGAAACACAAATTGTAGTGCAGATTTTAACCATCAGTTATGATTTTTCAATAGATATCTTTTCTGGGGGTATTCTCCAATAAACGGAAATCCACTCGATGTAGCCAAATTTCGTATTGAGGCAAGAGAATTGCGTTCATCAAACTCATCAGAAACTCAAGAATCACGGAAAACTCAAAGCCTTGAACCAAAAACATATACAAAAAAAACATAAAATTATATTTTAGGATTGATTTCGTTTTATTTTTGTTTTCGTTTTTTCAAATTGATATTATTTTCGCTTAAAAAACTAAATTAACAAATGAAAAAAAAATAATTAAATAATATAATATTTTCCTTCGACTTAATTTCAAAACAATTTTTTAAATTTTTAAAGTACTCGTAATTTACAAACTTAAAATTAAATAGAAATAACTTAAACTCAAAAAGTCTTTTTTTCCATAGTAAGAAATTGTAATAATTTTTATTGTTTAGTTATTTAATGTTTTATGGTTTTCGTATTTAGTTAAATTTTCTTAAATTTTAATACATCACATGTTTTCACAACTAAAAAATTATTTAAGATAGTCTTAAAGGAAATTTACAGATAAAATTATATTATTTACAAAAAAATAAAAACAATAAATTAATAAGGTACGAGAAATAAATAATATTTTATTTTTTATATTTTCAATTTTTTGGAAAGGATATTACTACATAAGCTCTCTCTCTCTCTTTCTTTCTCTGAATTCTTCTTCAATTTGTTTTTTTTTTTTTTTTTGTTTTATTACACACACCTACTCATATTCACAAAATTTAATTTTTCTTTTTAATATTTATTTACACACATAGGAAAGAATGAAGAATGAAGAAAGAACGTGAACCAAAAAAAGGATATTTACAAAATGACGGAGGAATTTTAATTTATTTCATTGTTTCCTCATTAAATATTCGAAGAAGGAACTCTTGACTGTTTTCTTTTTTATTTTTTGCATTTTTGTTTTGAGGCTTTGCTTACTTTTGCCATTTTTTTACTTATTTATGTTTGTGTTGTTGTAGTATTTACTGGATCACAATATGTACAATGTCCTTGTTGAACGAACAAAAATTAAAAAAAAGAAATCCTTCCTTAAGTCTATGGGTTTTTTGAATTTGTTTTTTATTTACAATTGGGATCGACTCTCGACTCTCACGCCTTGGCTGGTGTATTACAGTTGACTACGTCTGTGCTATTGCAGCCAGTTGTTGTTGGTGTTAGTGGTGTTGTTGTTGTTGCTGTTTGTGTAGTCGCTAGGGATGGCTGTTGGGTGGAGTCCGAGTTATTATTCGGACTTCGATCAACATTCATGTCCTTTGGACATGCAGACGATGATGTTGATGATGATGATGTGGATGTGGATGTTTGTGGGGCAGGGAGTTGGGCTGCTGATGATGGTTGTTGCTTTTGCTGCTGCTGTTGCTTTGGCTGTCGTCGATTCCAGCCAAAATTTAAGGCAGCCGTTAGTCTGTTCTGACCACTGCCGTTGCCACTGCTACCACTTCCTCGGATGCCACCGCCCACACCCCGGCCGATTGATGAGGCCGGTGTGCTGCTGTGATGATGACTGTATCCCGAATCCGAGCCAAAACTGGAGTCACCCCCGCCGCCTCCGGAACTTCCCCTTGAGTACAATTGATGGTTGTGCTGGTGATGATGGTGTCCTAGTGCACCAGTAGTCGTATGATGATGATGATGATGCTGATGTGTGCTCGGTCGATAAGAGCCCATGATCCCTGCAGAGCTCGTATAGTCCGGAGCAATATATTCCGGATATGATAGTGGACCACCGACTAGTGCCGTCGCATTGCGACCGACTGTATTCGACTGCTGTTGCTGCTGTCGGCCACACGAGTCGTAGAGGTATCCTTCATGGAATATGGGCTCCGCATAGCCGTAGGTCGGCTCAATGGGATCCATTGGAGGAACTATTCGTCGACGGTCAATGCTTCGTGGATTCGTCCTGGAACGCATCGAGCTCAACAAGTTACTGGCAGCATAGTACGGCTGGGGATAGCGATTCGGGTGATTGACAATGTTTCGTTCGCGGAAGATTGTCGCCACCGCCGAAGCTGGATGGTGGAGCTGGTTGTTGATGCGATTACGTCTTTCGACTTCATTCTCCAGCGTGTTGTAGTATTGGGCACGATTGTTGTTGTTAGTGTTGGTGTTTAGGTTATTGTTCAGACTGTGATGGTGGAAGGTATTGTTATTGTAGGCCAATGACATAAGATTGTGATTTCTATTGTCGTATAGATGATTCTGGGCCATTGGCACACCAGCCATCATATCGCCGACCAACTGTTCTGACCCCGCCGAAGTATTGAACTCGTCCATGCTCGAACTGGCCGCTGGTGGCTTATGGCGGTTTTTGCGATTATTATTCTGACGTCCGGTTGTGTGCCGCAAGACTCCTGACAGAATTCCAGCCGTTCTACTTGGTGCATTATTATTTGTCGATGAGGCCGAAGTTGATGTGGCAGCAGATGTCACTGTTGTTGCATCATGCTGTGCATTCGATGAAGACGAAGACGACAGCAGTGAATTCCGCTCATGGCCGTTGTTGTTGTTATTATTATTATTGCTGCTGCTACTGTTGCATGGTTGCAAGGACGCAGTGATTCGTTCATGATAGATAGTCGAAACGGGTATTGTGGAGGCTGTGTCCGAAATGGATTTGTTAAATGATCTCTCGCCAGGCAATGAGAGTTCATCTTCGGCAAAATCATCATCGGAATGTAGTGGCGGTTCGGATTCAGCGTCTGAATCGCGTCCCGGACCGAGTTCTTCATAGACATTGTCATTCGAACGATACGGATCGGGTCCCGGAGATGAGGAGACTAAAAATGGTGGTGACCTCGTCATCGGATAGCCGCTGGGATAGTGAATTCCTTTTGAATGGTGTAACATCTAGAAATGGAAATAGACAAACAACGGGGAAATTAGTTTTCTGATTTAGTAAATATCTCGAGAATTTAAATATGTAGGTGTATAAAGATTGGATTTTATTGTATGGTATTGTGAAGGTTTTAAGGTACTCTTAGTTCGTTACTGAATTGTTACGAAAATGACCTAATTAATTTAGAAATTGTTTTCAAAGTATTTGTAAATACCTACGACTTTTCTGATGTTTGCCCCCTTTTATCTCAACACCTACTCATTAAATGAACTTTAAATTTTTTAAATCCAAAGCAACATGGACTGACATTTAAAACTTGAGATAGTTAAAAAAATGCAGCACGTGTACTTAAAAATGTTATCTTCATAAAAACTCTTTCGATTTGGATATGGTTTTCAACAGCTCATAAACCTTGCATTGCCGCTGGTATATTTAAATGAATTCGAGAAAACTCAAAGCAAATAAATAACCAAAATCATCAAGATTAACGATTCCGCACGTGTGAATCTGTTTTCAAGCTTATTTAAATCAAATTTACACGAAAGAAGGACAAGACCATTTATTTTATACTAAAATTCACCCTTTAAAAGGATTTAAGTCATTATCACAGAAATGCGTTGGTATCATCATCGTCGGTGCGGTGGTGGTCGACTGTCATCGCATAGCCTAGAAATGTCCTTTGTGAAAAATGAATAAGACATGCATCACGCATCTAGCACAGTTTTCTACACGGAGAGTTCTAACGCAGCTAGAAAAAGAGAGAGAGTAATGATGACACATAAAACCTCACATTTCATACTCAATTACTGTCGCTTTTCAACAAAATAGAAAAAAGTTATCGCCTTATGCATTCTCAAAGGATTCATGATACACATACATAGTTTTATTTTTTTCTTTAATTCTATTTTTATCTTTAATGGCCATGGCCTTTTGTTTCCTGCTCGTCTGTGTGTTGTGTGTTTAGTGTTTAGCATACACCGTCGTTCATTATACAGTTATACACGTGTTAAAAAAGAGGAAAAGTCCTTATCCTTTTTTTCAACCAGTTTATTTATCCCTATGCAAATGAATGGGATTTCCTCGACTTTCCTAAATGAAGACCTGGTACTTGTTTTTTTTAGAGTCCTGTTAATCCTTTTTACCTACTCTTTCGTTTTCTGTGTCTGTTAAGTATTAACATAAGGCCGAGTCGCCTATCTGCATGAGTAGAGATGAATGATGTAATTCTTTTTCCTAAGCATAACACACAAAAAAAAAAAACAGGAAGACGAATTTAAGAAAAAAGCTTTTATCCTTCACAGAATCCAGTGACAAATGAAAAAAAGGACATCGTTATTTATTTTTAATTGTTAAAAATATTTATACTTTTTTCTCTCTTTTTCTTCCTTTAGCTATCTGTCTATTTTTGTAGGTACCCTTGGCTGGATTAGATTTATGTATATTTATGTAGAAACAAAAATGTCCTTTTGAGATAACATGGCTAACAAAAAAAAAAAATTGGAAACAAGAAATAAAAAATGAGGAAACAAAACAAAAAACGAAATAAAGGACGCACTTTATTTGCATTGTTATGTTCTTTGTTCAATGGAAAATAATGTGAATGCCAACGTTTATAAATATATTTTTTGTTCTTGTTTTGCTTTAACGTTCTTTTTGTCGTTCGTCCTGTTTGTTTTTTGTTGTTTTATTTATTTGGAACGAATAGCCTTTTGAATATTAATGAGGATCCCATTTTATGCAAAAACCATCACAGAAAGAGAAAGAGAGAGAGAGACAGAGTGTGGGTGGGAAGATTTTAATAAATTTTCTTTTTTTTTATAAATTTTTGTTGGTTAAGTTTATCCTTTGTCTTTGTTGTTTGCCGCATCACTTATTTAATAAATATTGAAATATACAAAATTAAACTGGAATTTTATTTCAAGTTGACGATGAAATAAGGAAAATAGAATTTATTAAGTTTAACAATTATTATTATTGTAAACAATTTTAATTCAAAAAAGAAGCAAACGTTTTTTTTTATATCTAAGGGATGTAAATGTATTTATTTGAATATTCAGGATTAAAATCAGGATGTAAATTTTATCTTCCTTTATTTTCTGTTTTAATTAAATTAATATTGACGTGTCATTAATTTTTCTATTTGAATATTCAATAATCTACTTATACAAAAAAAAAAAATTAATTTACACAAAATTAAAATTTAATTTAAAATAAAATATACAACGCATTTTTTGAATTGAAAATAAATCAATCAACACAACACAGAACAACAAGACAAAAATTAAACTCAACAACTCGATGATGGTTTGCGGATAATATCGTCAATATTGACAGGATATTGACACTAAAAATCGTGTGTATATATTTGCATATTGAGTTTAAGCACATTTTAAACTAAAAACCATATTACAAAAACAAAAACACACGCGGAATTCACGCAATGTAATTAAATAAGTAAAAAAAGGTCAATTTAAAGTTGTTGTTGTTTTTCTTTTTAACTGCCAAGTAGTTTATGTGTAGGTAGGTTTTTGTAATTTTAAAAAAGTAAGGGTTGACATTTATTTATCAACCCCTTACATCCTGTTTCTTTTCCCTTTTTTTCACGATAGTAAAAAAAAAATCAAAACAAACTGTTGTTGGAAAAAAAAATTAATCCTGCGATTGCATTAATCGACAATGTCCTTTCGATATAGGTACTGATGTGTATAGTACAACAGGAGCTCACGATGACGCTTGTGATTAAGGATGATTAACGAGAACGCTCTTATCCTTTTTCCTCTACACATACATACATATTTGTTTGTTTTGCTATCCTGCTTTCCTTTTTTTAAATTTAATTTAATTTTATATACCAGAAGGGGGTGCACTGTACATCATCTGTACATCTATACATTGCACAGTACACATCCTGTATGAAAAAAAAACGAAAGAAATTATTTAAATTCATTCAACAAATCCTGTGAATGTTGTCAAATTCAATTTAATTGATTTTATTTTTCTTCTTAGTTGTCAGTGTAATTTTGTTTTTGTTTTTTCATTTTCTCTTGTGAAACTTCGACAGCACAATTAATGTCGATTTATATTTGGAAAATGTATGTCAAGTCGAATCGAATCGACAGAAAGAATAAAGAACACACAAAAAATCTGATAAATAATTGCATATAAGGGATTGTAGAAATCTGTGTGCATGATTTGACACTTATTAAATCGAATATGTGTTAAAATATGCAATTGACATAATGACAAGCAAGGAAGAGATTTGGTATATATGGAATTTCTTTCTCGAAAAAAGTCCTTTTCTGTTTTTTAAGTTTCATCAATCGACAGCTAAAATTTTGAGGAATGACATTTTTAGTTTTTTTTTACATTTTACTCCAAGGATCAAGTGGTTTTCTATTTTTTCAGTTCACGAAATTTGTGCAATCTGAAGATAACTGAATTAGATTGAAGAAGCGTAAGAAGATGGAAACAAGTTTTTGAGATATGTCGTATTTTTTAAGGGGTTCATTCAAATACTTAGGGTTATTTGGAATTATGAACATTCAGAGATGCCTTTATTCAAGTTTTTCTTTTACAGATATTCGTAAACTTTTTTAAGATGAAACTAAAAAAATGCGAGCTATAGGTCCTAAAAATTCAAATATTTCATTTATCAATGTTAAATAAGGGAACAATGTTAGTAACAAAAATATTCTTTTCTTTTTTCAATTTGAAGACGTCACTTATTTCATAAATGTCAATCTGGTTTAACCGGAAGATAAAATATATTTATTTTTTAATTTCCACATCACCTCACCTGCCACCATATCCTGTCAAATTAAATCCCTCTCGCATTACAAACAAAACACACAATCACACTTCATTATCAAAGTAGATAGAAAGAAGGCGTTAGAAAAAGAGAGTTGGAGAAAAATACGTCACATTTTGACAATAATAATTTTTGATCCTTAAATCCTGAAATTCTCTTATTTCATATCACATTTCCACACCATCAACATCAAAACGAAATAAAAATAAACAAAACAAGAAACAAGCAAAATTAAATGACAAACAAATAAAAAAAATTTAAAAAAAATGAAAAAAATCAATTTTCAAAGAGTATAATGCTTCCTTTTATTTATTTATTATTTACCTCAATCTCCTTTTCCATTTTATTTTTTTTATTTTGTTTGTTTTCACTATAAATGTCAATGTAATGTGATATTTACACTCTTGGCATAAAGCAAAAGGAGTATACCTAACCTATATGATAAAGGATGCCCATATAATGTCTTTATGAAAAGAAATTCGCGTAAAAAGTCATTGACAAATAACAAATATAAATAAAAATAAAAATAAAAAAAATACAAGTCCTCATAAAAATCAACAGCATAATACAAAAATATACAATAATAGGTACATAATGTTGGTGATAATGATTATTATATGATAAAACGATATTGAAATGTGATTCCTTGTGTATTTGCAAAAAAATTAAATCAAAAGAAATGAGCCAGGACACAAAAATATTCATAACAATAAAGAAAAAAATATAAATAATAATAAAAGATACTCAACCGTGCGATGATGAGTTAAAGATATAATATCATGTATATACCTTTTTATAGATAAAGAAGTGCGATGCTAGAAGAAATATTCTTTTCTTTATATTCAATCTCCTTTTCAATGATTGTATATTATTCTTCATTCTCATGAATTCTGATGAATATTTTGTAAAATATCAAATTTCACTCCTTTTCTGACAATGACATACCTTAGCTACAACCTACAACCATCAAGGATATTATTTTGACAGGACCTGCCTAAATGTTTTGATTTCTATTGTACCAACATTATACCTATAGCTTTATAGATTTCTGATGAAAATATTATCACAGAACGAGATTGATTGATTTAAACAATTAAAATTGAATTAAAAAGAACTCACCGGATATTTGTGCTCATTTTTCAAAAAGACAAAAATAATATTACAAGGATATTTTCTTATATCTACATATCTACAAACATCCCATTACACACAAAAATAGAGCAACCCTCTTACAGATCAAAAAGCTTTTGATATATTATATTGTTATTGTTTGGAGAAAACTCTATAGATATAGTATCTTTATGCATATTCGTACTAACCACACAGTTTCCTTGGATGATGATATTATCCCTGTAGCTACTTTCTAACAATCACAGATAACCCATTCACCCAGTTATCCTTTCTGAGAAATGTTCAACTATAACCAACCAACCTCAACCCATTGTCATTTTCCTTATTTCCATTGGAACAAACATCCATAAAGGTTATATGCATATATCAAACCCTATATACGAATATAGTATCTACCCACTCGATTAATAATTACAATTGCAATTAAATCCTTGTGGTGTTCTCTTGTGGTATGCAATTTCCATTGTGAAATTTATAATGTGTGTGTGTGTTTTTATTTTTTTTTTGTTTTGGGGCCAAGGGTTTTATTCAAAATCACTGAGAAATTTAGGAACAGGCTGTGTTGTAAGGACAAAAAGGGTTAGAGATGTGGAAGGGGGTTCATTACAATCTTTAAACTTTGAATCTTGAAGAGGAAATATGTGTATGTATATACAATGCAGCAAGGTATTGGAATATGAAGATGTACAATTGTGTCTTCAATTCATGATTGACCAGATAGATTTCTATTTTCTACTTAAATATGTACACAAAAGCTATCTACGTATTTATTATAATGTTTGTGATACCGATACGTATTTTGTTAATTGAGTGTCTATGTCTCTCTGTCTGTTTCTCTATCTCTGTTTTCAAGGATGTTATTGTCTTTTTCAAGGATTTCTATCTTACAAAGTTGAGGTAGTTTACATATACATATGTATAATAGACAAAAAGATATATATCATCAATTTTGATTAGACTTCTAATTATTGTCTTGTGTATTACAATTTTCAAAACAAGTGTGGTTTGAATTGCAATATATTTTGATATTACTTTATATATGTACATAGGTATTCTCTACATTTGTATGAAAACAAGAATTTTAATGTTCAATAAATTATCACAACTTAAAGAAATCAACGATGAGCGATAGAACCAATTTTGTTTAAATTAATCTGATTCATGAAAAGGGTTAGTTTTAGTATCACAAAAATATACCACGGATTGATAATAAATCTTGTTGAATATTTTGAATTATAATCAACCAAATATCACATAGTATATGAAAAGTATCACAAGAGTTTATTTTATTTTTTCACAATAAACAAACCAATCCACATTTTAAAATCCACAAATTCAAGTTTCAATCTTACCTCAACGTTATGATGATGATGTCTCATAACCAACGGTCGATGTCCTAAATGTGCATCTGGATCTTCATATGTCACCGAATGTCCACCCGGTAGTCCATTCATATGTGGACCACGTGTTGGTGTCTTGCAGGGTAAAAAGTTTTGAACTTTTCTTTTATTTCTAAAAAAAAAGAAAGAGAAATCAAATTAAAATCGAAATTAAATGCATGATTTCATGTATCAAAAATATTTAATAAGTGTGACTCTATGTAGAATGATATTTTTATTGTTATTGTCCTGACAAAAATCAAATAACAAATTTTTGTTAGTTATATAAAATTTAATTTCAGAAAACTTTCGCATGTGTCATTTTTATACACATACTATTTTGATTTATGTAGATTTAGCACCGTATTCATTATACACATGTACGTACATTTGTATGTATTTAATTTTCGCACTTTGAAAATTGTCAGTTGATATACACAGCTACATAATTTTAATTTGCATGTCATTGTTTGGCATTCGAAATGAAAATATGTACTACCCTATGGAATACATATATTAAAACTTGTAGACAGAATAAAAAGTTGCGGGTGTGAGTGTGATATTTTGCATACAACAAAAAACGAATATCTAAAATTCAATCTTTTAATGTGAATAAATATTTAAATTAGCAACAGCAGTTGAATATTGACAACAAAAACAACATCAGCAGCAGTGAAAATCACACAACCCTCTTCAATAAAAGTTTAATCTCAAATAATAAAACTCCTGTCTCGTACAGAACTTTTCAAAAAGTGCCAACCAACCTCGAGAATGAAATACATAAAAAAGATGGAATAAAAAAATGTGTTGAAGAGGAAATAGGAAAATATTTTAATTAATTTGACAAATGCTATGAAGGAAGACAAATTAAAAGAAAAAAAAAATCGAGAATAATTTGCGTGTATTTCTTTAAAACTTTTAACCTTTGTTGTCTTGAGAAAATTGTGTGCAGATATAACCCTTTATTAGCTTCAATAATGAGGTTTCGTTAACTGTCGGAAGATGATTGTTATGTCGGTAATTAGAAATTATATCGCTTGTGGAACGTATGTGGATCTTAACATTTTTATATTTGTATGCAATCATGGTATTACTCATATTGCAATAAATGAAGGATTTCTTCAATTTTAAATAATAAACCGACTCAAAATAAGACTTAAATCAATTTTATTAAATATTAATGTTTTTCACTTTTTGTAAACTCCAATATTTTGCTGGAAGACTGGTCCAAAGTCCAGATAAAAAGCTACTTTACAGAAAATTAATCAATGATCTTACTTGTATTTTTAAAAAAATCATCTTTTATCTCACTTTTAGAAGTTTTTTAAGCTGTGGATTGTATGTGGATTGTAATTTATGTATCACAAATTAGTAAAAAGAAACAAATAGACAAGCTAAAGAAACTGTCTTAAGTGATACAAATTAACACAACCTCTGTGATTTTCCTAAGATATTAATGTCAATGCTGTTGTGTTAAGCAAAAACCTCATTTATTTTAATAAATCAAAAGCCACTGGATATGGACTTTTGTTCCTCTTCATTTCAAATGGACAACTCTCTGATGCCTTCTAAATCTCTCTATCGAATACTCTAAGTAAGATTAATCGTTATCGAATGGCACCATAGAGATACATCATCTTCTCTACTGTATAACATAACTTCATTTCCACCCCCTCTCAAAGTACCTATACATTCATGTGTATCCTTGGCTACTTGGCTAACTTTTTTTTTTGTAGAAGAGGGAATCTGAAATCAGAACATTTTAATTCCATGTTTGGCCATAAATCACCCATAAAAGTAAAAAAAGAAAAGCAAACAAGTGTTATTCTTAATTTTCAATTTTGTGACTACATATACACCCTTGTGTGATAGGATGGGATGCCAAGGATATAGTAGATAAAGGTTAGGTGTATAACATCAGGAGCAGCACCAGGAGCATTGGAAACAAAATTAAATAATAATAGACGATGGAATATAAAATTAACTCGTAAGTGAAATTGTTCACTTTTTAGACGCTCATCGTGTCTTCTCTCCATCTCCTTCGTCGTTGTTCGCGTTCTTCTTGCAATTTATTATCCTTTTTTTCGAAGTATATGTATCCTTTTTGACATCTTTACTCACCGGTGTGTATGGAGATATGGGTGTGGGAGTGAAGGGAGGGTCTATTCTGTATTGTATTTTTTGAAGGAGTATAAGACAATTTTAAATTGTATTAAGCTATAACAAGAAATTTTCCAGGAACACAAAAAAAAATAAGTCTCCTACTCGCGTGTTCATGTTTTCACATAATATTTCCAAAGTCCTCATAAGCATGGCGAATATATGTATGCATGTTGAAAGTTGAAGATTTTGCTATATTTCCTAAGAAACGGTGTCTGTAAGGACGACGCGACGCGACGCGAGCATCGGGCTAAAATGTGTCAGAGAATATTTAACACATAGAATGCTGCATGACTCCTTGTACCTATAGGTATAGAGAGTTCACTTTACTCTCGCCCATGCCATATATAGAATACCCCTTGAAAACCGTTCGAATCCTGAAACTCTGTTCGTTATTCTTATATTCCCTGATGAGGTTAGAGAAGAGAGATCGAGGGGGCATGTATAGAATAAAGAATGTACAAGAAAAGTTATCCCTTTCATATATGAATATGGCAGGTTCTTCTAAGTTTTTTTTTTTTTACTTTGTGAGGACACATTTTCGAGTGTGTATTTAATTAAAAATGCTTGAGATACTTTTTGGCAGCGATGGTGTGAGTAAGAGTAAAGCATTGTGAACAGAACCAGACAAGAAGAAGAGGTGTATCATACAGAGGAGCACAAAAGTTCGTAGAGCAGAGACTGCGGAAGGTTTTATTATAAGTGAATTTGAATATTTTGCATTCATGTGGGATGAATTATTAAATTAAGGAACTCTTTGGAGCGCGATAAAATACATAAGAATGACTACATCTACCTCTAGAACTACCTTAACAATTTATAATAATGTACATGGAAGTTTAACGACTTTTTGAAAAGAGGAAAAGGATTTTTTTTGGTTTTGGTTTTGTTTTTGTTGTTATTATTTTTTTTTTATTTAAAGATAAAGCTTACTTACGCATTGCGAAATAACGATGATAAATTGTTGATGGTATAAGTAATTGGTTAAGAAAACTTTTGACAAAGAACACTTTTGAGTTTTGTTTTTGTTTAAAATAACATTTTACACAAGAGGTTTTCATTTCTTAAATAGGTAACATACATTATACATAATAATATAATGATGCAAATTTGGTTAAATGAGATTGAATACAAAGGAAAACGTTTAAGATTGAAAAAAAAATCTTATCTTCCGCTAGGTACTTGTCTTTAATGTTTTTGGATTTTGAATTATGATGGAATTCAGAGAAATGAGAATGTATATTGATTTAAAGCGAGACAGTTTTTGAGAAGGGTCTTTCTTATGTTTTTAAACATTCAAAACAATTTAACTACTTACTTACTTACGTTCCACAACATTTCCCATGAAGTTTAAAAAATTGGTTGTCATCCTTTATTTTTTTTTCTATTGAAATTAACTTTAAAGTACTTATTTTACTTTGTGGAACGTATTTATTTTTAATTCAGCAGAAGTTAACACAAACAGAAATATAATTTTTTTATAATCCACAGTATTTTTATGAGAAGTAATCGATTTTCAATTATTTTTCATTTGGAAATTTCAATTGCAGCCTAATTTAAGAAAGTGGAACGTATTCGTTTATCATTCCGCAGCAATATATATGAAATCCACAACAAGATTTTATTTAAAATACATGTTAAAAATTACATGACAAGAGTTAGTTCCAATTCCACATTCACTACGATCTAAATAATTTATCTCCAAATGTGTGGACCATATTTAGATACTAAGTAACTTAGCTTTAATATTTAATTACTAAAATATGGACAGAGGCTGGTTCAAAAGTCATCTTTGGTGGTATGGTCAGATAAAGAAAATTGTATAGAAAAGTCGACTTGTGTTGGACTTTCAACCACTTACCCTAACACCCACAATTAATTGCTTACAACTACTTAAACAACAAAACTTCATAATTCCTTTTTTACCATCACTCTTCACAAAGTATACTTATAGTATCTTTAGATACCTGTCTGTTGCGGTAGACCAAATCAGCTTATAACAAAAAAAAAAATCCCCATATTAATTTCCCATCTCCAAAAAAAACACGCAAAAAGTAATAAATTGCCTCCAAAAAAAACCATCAACCCTCAACCATCGTTTTAATCATAACAAAGCGTATTACACTTCATAACATTACATTACACTTACAACCAAGAAAAAATAAACGACAAGTGGAACCTCATCGCAGTTCTTGAAGACTCTTTTTCCTGCTGACGAACTCTACCCCTCTATATTCCTTATCACTGTCTCTCTCTCTCTCTCTCTTAAAAAATAAAACCTATTAAAGGGCATATGTCGAGAGTTCTTTTATTTTCAAACAGAAGAAAAAAATAAAAGCACTTCTTTTAACATGAATGAGAATTTAAGCAAACATCTTCGTCCTTGTTTTTCCACTTCACTCCACATCACTTCACTTCACCATCCCGCAGTTTTATTTTCATTTTGGTTTTATTTTTTTTTTTACTTAAAGAAGTGCAAAATTTTTCATTATATCTCAGCCAGCCCTCAAGTCGTTCTCCTCGCATAGTATAAGTCGAAGGTATATGTTGATGGCATGCTGAATATAACAGCCTTTTTGCCTCTATAATATACAATCTATTTTGTAACTTCCTTTTGCCATTGCTCGCGTTACAAAATATTAAGATACAAAGACAATAATTGAACGTTACTTAATAGCTGTAGGAAGCGATTCTATACGCCGCTGCCACTATCGCCAACTCCACTCTGCAATGGAGCAAAACCAACAACAAAAACAACAACACCACACATAGTCACCTCGCCTTATCTTGCCTTATATAGCCTTTATGTTGTGTGTTGTGCTTGTGCCTTTGAAAGGCTCGCTTTTTGCCGTACATAAGTTTAAATGGTTTCAAGAGACGAAAGTATGAAAAATTATGACAACATTATTCATAAATTGTTTAAGACAATGAATGGCTATGGGTATGTGTATGTTTTTGTTTTTGCGTGTGTGTGTGTGTGTAGGGAACATAGTCCTAGAGGCATTCAATGCTGCTACCATCGCCGCCACTGCCACCATCATTATAAAAGGCACCCATTCTCCTACTTCTTTCTTTACGTATACCTACCCACAGACTCGTCTATAGCCCCCGAGCTTTGCTAAAAGAAGCCAAAAAGCTATTATGTGGTATACCATGTTAGTTGGCGGTGGTTTTTCTAAAAGGCTCCATTCTGCTCAAGAATTCAAAAGGCGTCAACCACTAACAAAAAAAAACAACAACAATAAGAACGACATCATCACTGATGACGACAACGACTCTACATACGAGACAGGCGAGGGAAGCATTTCCGGTTGTAAACATTTTTGTATTTGTGTTAGAAATTGTTCAACAATAAAACGGGTTAAGGACATGAACTCTCTCTCAAACATAAGTCAAAGGACACTCACTCGCATATACTCGATCCATACTTACGTACATGCGACTTGAATGTTATGTGATACTCTGGTTTATTTTATTTTTTTCATTTTCATTGTGCGCCTATAAAAAATATATTTGCCTTCTTTCTATAATCGATTCAGGACGTGTCAAGTTGTATTCGACAACTTAAAACATCAAAAAAGGTTATACAATAAAAATAAAATTCATTTTTATGACATCCCGCAGGATATTCAGAGGTCATTTCGATGAATTGTTTTTTCTTTTTATCGACTGGACTTTAATTTCCAGAATTATTGTTAACGTTATAGAATTTTTTATTAAGTTAATCTTTGAACTTTTCAACAGAAGCCAAAAAGAGGTAGGTATGCACTTAAACAAATCCCGAGAGCAGCCCTCTCTTATCCTTAAAAAAAGGACGATTTTTGAAATAAAAATAAAATTAAGAAAACAAAAAAATTAATGATCGACAAAATCCCATCGTTTTATCAATATCAAATATTTAAAAGGATATCTTTTTGCTATTTCGCACGACGAAATCGAGAGATTTCAAGACGATTTCAAGACGATTATGTTGCAAAAGAAAGAAAAAAAAATGAGAAATCTACAATACACTCGTAAATCGATTTATTTTCCATCACCATCATCATTATCATCTCAAGAATCAGCTAAATTTTGATGTTTTCTTTCGATTGTGTAAATGTGAATGTTAGAATGTGCCTTTTTTTGATATGATTCTTTTGCGTATATTTGCACAATTTAATCCTTTGAAAGCAATGTTCAAGCCCTAAAGGGTAGGTATATTCTTCTTTTGCTTCTTCTTTTTTTTTTTTCTTCGATGATGACTGGCAGCACAGGAGTGTGCGGAGAAAATGTCCTTAATTCGATAAAAGTGGCAACACAAAAGAATAGCTTTCACAGAGGGAAGATGCTTACAGAGTAGAGTGGTATTATGCCTATATAGAAAAAGTAGCTTGTGCAGAGAAGTATAAGAATACAAAAAAAAAAAAACAAATAATGCAAAGCAGAAAATCCCTTTTTTTATGCTTTATTGAAGGCAGGAAGGATATTCCCCTAAAGGGCATAAAAACACATACAACCTACATATACGTGCATAAAACATATCAGACGGAAGGTGTATGAGTTAAAGCTTCGGAAAGAAGAAAAGGAAGCATTTACTCATTTGTGCTGTTAGTTTTCCCAAACTTGTTGTTGTAACTCCTCTCTCGGCTCGCTCGGCTAGGTCGTCGCTCGTCTATACCTCCTCCATCTACATAATAAAGTCGGTATAATCGGTTTCAAAGATGATGCTTCTTATAGCCTTTTTTTTCATTTATCCTCAGATTGTTATATGGGAAGTTTTTTATCTTTATTTTTGTTGCTAGCCTGATGCCTGAGGGTGTAACAAACTTTAAGAAATAGAAAAAAAAAAGTTTGTATACCTATAACACTCAGAAGCACATAACATTATTGATATGTAAAGAGATGTTATCACTTGTGATTGATGTTTGACGAAGGGGAATTGATTTTTGTTTATTTTTGTAAATTTAATGCGAAAACTGATAGTGAACATTGAATTCCTTTGGGTATATTATGATTTAGGTGTATAGGTTTATGGATTGCGAAGAACAGAGAAGGTGTGGATATTGTTGTTTAGTAAAGTGACATATAGATTTTCTTGATGTCATTTTATCAGACACATTCATTTGAGTTAAAGTCAATTCTTAAAAAAAAATCTTCAGAGATATGAAGCACATTTTTTTTTTAAATTCCAAGTAAATTTTTTTTAAAAACTGCCTTATTTCTAAGCAAATTATATATTTTCCTAGTTTTACTCCTTGAAAAATTATAACAATACTTTTGATTTATGCTATAGTAATATTCTAATAAATGTTACCAGTGATATACTTTAATCAGACAGTTTTCAAAGTGAGTAGCACATTTTAACTATGAGTAAGTGTTAATAGTATTGCACTTGAATCATCACAAAACCGCTTAGATTTTCACTTTTACATTTGATTTCATTATGAGAAATTAAAAATTATGAAGCACAAACCAATCTACAGATGTTTCATTTGTTTTTTTTCTCTGGTTATTTCCAGCACTTTTTTTCGTTTGAAACCTCATCCAAATAAGTTTAGAACATTTGTTTTCTGTTTTTTCATTCGTTCCAGTATAGTTTGGTTCGAGAGCAATAGTAAACCATGATGCAAAAGTTTTTCTAACACCATGTCAACATGAAAGAAACTTTTTGCTTATCGTCATCGTATACCTACTTCAAAGTTTTCATTTTTTTTTTGTTCATTTTTATGTGTGTGTTTTTTTTCACTGCCTGATTCGAAATGTCCTGGACGGGAGCGTTAGTACATATTTCAAAAACCGATAAAATGACTTTTGGAAATTAACTTTTTGTGGATATCTACGAAAGCAATAATGAATCAACTCTCCTTCACAACAAACTGTGAGAAGTAAAAATGATAAAAAAGAAGGATAATTTACAAAAACAATAAAGCCAAAAAAAGGATTTGGAAGAAAATAAGCAATAAAGATCCTTATTATTAAATAACAAAATACTCTCACAGCATCTGTATCTAAAAGTACGTAGATGTACTTGTTAATGTATGTGTGTAAATATTAGGAATTTTTTAAGTCTATATCTATCCATTAAGTTCCAAAATAATATTTATTGTGCCATTGGCTTTTGCTCGTTATCCCTCAAACAATTGTTTACTTCAACATTGTTTTGGTGTATTTTTAGCTTTTTTTGTTTGTCCTCAATATTAAAAAACGAAGTTCCTATCTACCTACACTTTAGGAAGAAAAATTGTTTTGTTTCAGAGAAAGACAATGTTTGTGGGAGTTAAATTGAACCAGCATCAGCGAGAGTAAAGAGGAATTCCACTTCAATTAATTTTGGGTCGACAATTTCTTGAAGATTCTTGTTTTTTGTTTTTCTTATCTCTTCACTCCTGATTTGATTGAAGTACATTTTTTATTTATTTTTTAGTAAAATTTTCAGTTGACAAAAAAAAAAACATGTGATGAGGACTAATTTGATTGCTGAATTCAAGGAAACCTCAATAACTTTTGTTATTTTTTCTTGTGTATTTAAATTAATATTTGTTTTCTATAGAAAATATTGAAGGAATGTACTTATGTGAATTTTTGGGGGAATACAACTTAAGGGATCTTAATTTGAGCTTTGATCAATTTTTATTTGTTTTAACTTAATTTAATAGAAAATCAATTATAGGAACTGTATGTCCTCCAAACCATACTCATTTCAAATTGAACTTTCTAATTCACCATAAATAAAAATTGCTTAATCATAATTATAACAAGATCAAATTGTTGCAATATTGATTATTCAAATTGTCAACAAATAAACCTTTAACCCCAGGCCTTAAACTATACTTAATTAAAAAACAAAATGTTTAAATTGCCACTAAGTCATGATGAATCGATTAACTTCAACAACAACAACAAAATGTTATATTATAATTATTATTCATATATAGCTTTGCATAACTAATTAAATGATTTTTTAACAAACATACTCAAACAATTTAATTTAAATAAATTTAAGATCCATATAAATTAACACACAAACAAAATTAAAATATTTATTTAGTTAAAAAATAAATAAAAAAACACATAATCACTGATATGAATAGGTTTCTATACAATCTACCAACATTTATCTCGATAATTATTTATCAATGAATTTCAATTAGTAAATCGGTTAAAATCTCTCAATTAATCGTTTTCATTTTCATTTTCGTTTGATTTCATTTTATTTGTATTTTTATTTCCCTTAGCGTTGTAATGTAAAATAGAACATGTAAAATATTAATTGTCCCATCAAAAAATTAATTAACACTTTGCATGTAATTTTATATAAAACTCAAATGTATTTAAGTATCTGTATCTAATTCTCTATCAATTCATTCGTGATGTCATGTATCTATATACATATGTATCTGAAGTAATTTTAATCGGATACAAATGCAAATGCAATACTTTGTGTATATAGTTTTGTAGCTTTAGATTTATTTTAATCTTATTAAAAGCTTAAACCTTAAAGAATGAAGACAAAATTAAAATGTTTCACAACTTGTTTCACTCGACTAGAAAAAAAGGGTTAACCCATGTGATATGTTAATTTGTTTCATGTTGTTAAGCTCTAGCACATTATACTTAATAGTGTGGGCTGGGCAGGGCATAGGCTTTAATGTCTTTGAAAATACTACATTATAACAAAAAAATATGTACCACTTACATAAATTTGTTATTTGTTTTTAATAAACCCGCGGATTTGTTTTTAAATTGAATATCATTTTGTTTTATTTACCACAAAAACAAATACATAAGTCGGGATATAAAAATCATAAAATCAACATGACAATGCAATAAATCTATATATGGACTCATCATGTAAAAATGGCATAAAGTGGTGATGTACTTAAATAAATAATGTTTTGTTGAAACATTAAAAAAAAGACAAAATTTGTATTTACATCTCGAGAGCCCTCATAATTGAATTTGAACAAACGCCTATTTATCTTGTTAACAAGTCGTCTCTTTAATCTTTATAAAGAGACAAACTCTCAAATCGAAAAGCGAAAGTTATAAGCTTCTTTTAGACAACAAAATAGTAAGGGGCATTTGCAAGAGATCGATTAACACAGTTTTATTTTTTTTTGTCGGTAGAAGATAGATACGTCATAGAGGAAAAGATACTTTCATCGATTAATAATTCTACATCAACATAACCATTATTATTCTATGTTCTCAAATTCATTCATTCACTTGTTTACTAAAGAAGTTAAGCTATATCAAGCTTAGGTATAAGGAGGGTATCGTTTTAAAGGTTTATACTAATTAAAAATTTAAAACTATCATGTTCCCGCGATGATTTAGTGTAAACTCGTAAAAATAAAAAATAATAATACCGATCATAAAAAACCTTTCATCGAACATAATTTAAAGCTATTTCATGCAGAGTTTCCTCTTTTTTATTTGTTGTTGATTTACATACAAATTAAAAATAAAAAAAAAAACAGAGATAAGAAATGAAGACCCCACAAGTTGATAAATTTTAGACCAAACTAGATGCAAATTAAAATCGAAAATGAAATATGAAACAATAAAAAAAAAACAAAAATTGCATAAAATCAAAGTTTATCTTACTTTTTTTTTAATATTTCCAATCGTTGATTAAGCCTACTATATGTAGGAAAAGAGTGACATGCTATATGGTTGTTTAACTAAATAAAAGAAATTAGACACGTGTTTTGGGGATCTTCACCTACCTATATAATAAAACTGTTGAAATAATGGAAAGCTTAAAGTTTGTTGTTAAATGTAGGGTTTGGTTAAAGACTTTGAGATGGGTGTGTTTTAGGTCAGTGATTTATAACATAAACGATATCATATTTATAAACAAATTTTTGTATCACAAAGTATTCAACTGTAAAATGTCAAATGTAATGTTTACATATTTACATTTTTCTGTAATGATTAACTGAAAAAGTATACTAATTATTTATTTTTACTTTTGTTTTCAATACACTTATAGAATTAAATTGCATGTAATTGACGCTTTTCAATTAAATGTAATTAGTACTTGAAATGTTTTAATTACATTTTAAAGTAATTGAAAAAGTGTATGGAGATTTCAATTACGATTAATTGTAATTGAACTACTAAGTAATCATTTTTTCTCAATACAAAATACATAATTCTTATTTAGTTTTTAGAAAATTTTTTGATATAAACAAATTATTTGAATGCTTTATCATAAAATTAATCTTTACCACAAAAGCACAATTTAAGAATCTTCATATGATGCAACGTTTTTGAGGGAAGACTTTATTAGAAACGCATTACTCATATATTGTTATGATTCAAAAGGAAATGTCATTGACAACAAAACAAAATATGCATCTCTCACTTTTCTCATCTTGTCTTTATTTATTTTGATTTTATTTTCAAAATGAAAAACTTTTGCAATGAAAAAATAGATAAAACTTTTTCGTCCTGGATTAAGTTTCTTCACGTAAAGAAAAAAAAATACAATTTTAAACGAAAGAGAAAAAAAAATGACGATAACATGAAATGAGATTTTTATTCACAAGACAACATTATAATTTTTTGTTTTATAAATACACATAAAGACAAAAGCATCATAATAATGACACAAGATACTCGAAAGGATACAGCAAGGAAGACAGAAAGTACAGAGTGCTATGATGGTTCATATCCTGCTGCATATCCTTCCAAAAATAAAAAGAAACCAAAAAAAATGCAGTCATCATAATCACACACAATCCTTGTGTTCCAAGTAGGTCTTTAGGGCATTGCAATCACACATATTTTACACCAACAATTTCTATTAAAGGATTAAGTTTTCATAAAAACAAAAACGAAAATTTAATATCCTCATATCGTCGAGACGGAAAAATATGAATAAATCATTTTATTATTCAGTTTTGTGTGGAGTGTTCTTTATTTTTTTCTTCTTTTTGTATTTTTCCAGGGAATTGTGAGCTCTGTTGTTGGATAGAATTCAGTAGCAATGTGGGTCACATTTTGGAGTGAATGACTGACTCCTTGTTCTCTTTCAATTTCGCAAACAAAAAACAGTCAGATATGATGATGATTGTTGTATGTAGATGGGTGGCACAATGCTTCCTGCATACGTACATTCCAACTGTATTTCTCGTCCTTTTGTTCTGGGTTATTTTCATGTGTGTATGTGTGAAAGTGTATGAGTGTAGCTCCATAGTATATGTGCATGGAAATATTGATCCAATTGCAGGAATGACACAGGACATTTATATAACACATACATGGTTGAGAAAATTTAATTTTGGAATCAAGCTCTGGTCGTTTTTTTTTTTTTTTTGTTTTTTAAGGAAACTCCATTTACAGGACTTATGCAGATTGGGAATTATTTCATTTTTGTTTTGTTTTTATTCCGACAATTGGATATGAGTTTAATTTTGTTTCGCCTTGTTTTGTTTTTGTTTCTATTACCACATGGGACATATAAGGTTTTGGTAAAGGATTGTTATGATGATCCGCTGTCTAGACATTACTTTTTTTTAAGCATTTCTATTGGTTTTTATCCTTGATTTTCATTCCAAACACACCTTTCTAAATATCCTTAAATGATTGATTTTTATTTTAAGGTAAAAAGTGTGAATTTCGTTGAAAAAGTTCTTACCTAAGTTCGAAGTGAAAGAGGAAGAAGAAAAAATTAAATTCAGTTCAAAGGCGATTAACTACTCAAGAACTTAATGAAAAATTATTTGAGTGGAAAGTAAGTTTGGTGAAAGGTAAGAGTTTTAAGAAGGGATATTTTTTTAACTTTAAGGTAATTACGTGCGTCTTGGAAGTTCTTTAAAATTGAAGGTGTTTTTAAGAGTCAATTAAATCGGTAATTTATATTTTTTTGCCAATCTCATCTCTTGAGTCTATGAAAGCAAATTTAAGTTAAAAGAATAATACAAAGTTTCTCAACTTTAAATTTCTAAAGATTGAAAAATGTATCGTAACAGGAAGTACAAATATTTATAGAAAATAGTTCAAAGAAAGTAATTTAATGAGTCAGAAAAATTGAGCTTTTATGTTTAAATCTTAGCTAAAAGGCTTTAAAATATAGTTTGAATTTTGGTTCAGAGTGTTATGTCAAAATAAATTAAAATGAAAGATTGTTAAATTGTTTCTTATTAGGAACACACTCATACATACTTTTTCATCCGGGTTGAGCCCCTAGATTCATGGGAATTTCTTGCATTTAAACCTTATTTGGTTTTCATCAATTTAAATTCCTTGAATTAAATACTTTTACATTATAGTATATGATTTTATTTTGTTAATAACTCCAACATTTTTTTGTACAACAAGAATTGAGTGTATTTACTGGTTAATCAAAGTTATTTTCATAATTACAAATATTTTTTATTACTTCAAAACAAAATTTTAAAACCTATTAATAAACTCATATTTTCCAAAAATGTTCATACAACCTTACCACATAATGAAGATATTTTTTTTATGATTTTACATTATTGCAACAAAAATTCCATTATATTTTTTAAAACTTTCTGTAGAACACAATTGGTATATTGTTTCCATACAAAAAAAAACACAACACTAAATAGTATAATTAATAAACAGAGCGAAAAAATGGTTTTCATAATACATTATAGTAAAAAAAATAATAATCTGGTTAATTTACAACAGTGTGTCTCGATTTAAATCGATATTAACCACAGGTAAAATACACAACCAACAAAAATAAAAAAAATACAGTGATACTTGTACATCCTCCATATGTATCACCTTCCATGCATTTACTTTAAATTTCACTTCAAATTTCTGTTATAAGCTGAAACTTTTTTTATTATTTTAAGGGATTCAACGATGTCCTGATGTTATGGAAATTATTTTCAAATTAAAATAAAATTATGTAAATAAAGTTGGCAATTATAAATTCATTGCAAAAATAAAAACAAAATATTAAAAATAAAATAAAAAACTATGTAATCATATTCTTTACCGCAATAACCATCTGTTCGAAGGTGGTAGAAAGTGATTAAACCAAATAATATTTCACACTTTTTTGATGTATTTTTAATTTGTTTTTAAAATATAATTGAAGACAGTTTGTATGAATACATATCGAAATACTTATTATGATTGTGATTGTAGGCCTCAATTTTATATTTTTAAAAAATAGCAGTTTATTAAAGTAGCCTTTTCATAATAATAATAATGGTTTGAATTAATAAGTGATATAATAAAAATACACTAACACATATTTTATCTTTCATTTTTTGTTGTTCAGTTTAAGTTGAGTGAGGATGTTTTTTATTTATGAGAATTGTTATAAAATTGATTAATTCCAATTTAAAATAACATACCTCACATTGGGCGCCATTTTAGGTTAAATTTTCATTTCTTTAATTTCAAATTTATAGTTGCATTGAATATTCGTATTTCATAAACAACGCAAAATGAGTGTCATAATATACGAATGACTAACTTTTTCCTAAAAATCCACGTTGGGCGCCAGTTAAATTACAACTTTATTCACATTTCACACCCTAATGACACATTTCCATACACAAGAAAGGCCTTATAATATATAAAACAAATGTTATTCTTTTCCATAAAAATGCCAATCAACATTGTGAAAATGAAAATGAAATACTTCAAATCCTGTTTTCGGAAACATTTCAATGTATCAAATACAAATAAAAATACAATTATTCAGATACTTTTCTGCCATCCTTTCTCTACCAAACAACCAAAATAAAGGATAGAAAAACAAAGGAAATCTCATCCGAAAACAAAGCCAAAAAAAAGGAAGGTTTTTCTAAAAATGTGTAACAAGTGTTTCAATATACCTATAGTATATTACCCCTATATTGTATCCTTTAATTTGTAAAGGAAACATACACAAAAAGCATCCAATGGTACAGATAATGGGGCTCTTTTGAGCACTTTTTTCTTCTTTTTGGTTTTTGATCAATTTAATTGAATTTAATATATTTTCACAAATAATTTTAATTTACCACACAAAAACGAAAACATTTTGATATTAAATTAAAATTTAATAAAATTATATCAAATTCATTGGAAAAAAAAACAAACATGTATCTTTTTCTCTCCCTTCGCACAAATTCAATGATGTTTCATCAAAAACAAAACAAAAAAAAAAACATGCGAAATCCTGTGTGATGATTTCATCGGATATACACTTCAATTTTGATATTACTTTTTTGTTGTTGTTGTTTTTTTCTGGTTTTTGTTTTGAGGTTTAAACTGAGTGATGAGATTAAATGGCGAAATAGTAATAAAATTTTGTGTTTCATATTGCTTATTTTTTTTCATAAATACATAAGTAGGTTTAAATTGGAAGCCATACCAAAAATTGAAGGGAAAAAAACAGGCGAGAGCTAAAAAAATAAGTATAAATAAATCAAACGAATAAAAAAGAAGAAAACAGCAGGTATTCTTTTTAATTTAGATGTACGAATGTCAGTGTTATGGGGAATTGAAATCGAAAAGCAATAGATATAAGATTTACAAGTAATATTTTAAACAGGATACATTCAATAATAATTATTAATTCGAATGAAATGTGCTTCAACTTTTGAAAACATTTTTAACAGCTTTTGAGTGTTTATAATACAATTTGCTTTAAAACATGTGATATGTAAAGGGTACATATTAACTTTTTGTTTTATATTCGAATTTATCATTAAAGAGTCATAATGAAGAGATTTAGAAAAAAACTCGAAAAACTATATGAAGCACATTTTCCTAACAATTAAAAGTAACTCTAGTTTTGAAATGCTAAGAATGCTGTCTTGCGTCTTACATCAATGTTATTCTGATTAAATTTAAATTTATTATGATTTTTCCTTAGCAATTAAATGAATCACGAAGCACATTTCAATAATTCAAAGCACATTTCAATAATTCCAAATACTTGAAACTTTAGCTTTTAGATTAAAGTGCATTTGTTTTTTAAATTAGAAATTTAAAAAAAAAAAAACAATTGAAAACACTATCCAAAATATTCTCAGTAATACGAAGCATATTTTTAAAGATTACAGTTTTTTAAGGAATTTTATTATTATTCTAAAAAGTCCCAATTTTTTCAACATAGCACATTTTTATTCTTGGTGCAGTATAAACGTTAATCTGTTTTTGCATGAATTCATAGAAGCATACGCATTTAATCAGGAAAATATTATTATAAAATAAATAAATTGGGTGGCGCGACAGTCCGTTGAGAACCAAGGCCTAGTGACTTACAACTCTCAACCATTCCTGTGTGCGAGTAATGTTGTCAGGAATGGAGGGGACCTACAGTTTATATGCCGACTCCGAACGGCTAATTTTGAGAAAGCACTTTTTCATGACAATAGTTACTCTTGGAGAATTTGTCAATTCCTCGCAAGAGGCAGTACCCGTGAAAAGACTTTAGATGGCATAGGCAGGGATCGAACTCAAGACCTCTAGCATGACAGTCCAACGCACTAACCATCATGCCACGGGTACCACTATTATTATATAATATATTATTTGTTTTGTTTATAATATTTATTAAAAAGAATTAAATAACTATCATTCATGGACACATGATAAAGGTTGAAATACCTTTGAATTGAAGTTCTGTGAAATATTTTTTGCATAAAGGAAAAGCACTTCTGCCACATTACTATCAAAGAGCCGATTGTCCAATATTCGAGATCGAGTATTTCATATTAAAGCTTAATAGTGTTTCAAGAGAAAATATATTTTTTTATGTATTTAGTCTACTCAAAGCATCAAAGGCCACATCCACTTCAATCTTTCAGGATAATTGGGTATATGAATCAGAAGAACACACATGCATAGTTATACCAACGAGATGGATATAGACTTGATGTTTTCAAGAACAATAATTCGATAAATAAAAAAATCAATTTATTTATATAAGTTCTTCTACAAAAACTGCGTACTCGACCTTATTCACATAGACTGTATTATGAGGAGGTAAAGTACAATAAAATAGAGTTTCATACAAAAGGAATTTTTTTGTTATGGAAATCGTCTCCTTTCGACATTTATTTCTATTATTTCTATTATTTTTATACATACATGTGTATATGTTTTCCTTCTGTGTTTCTTCAATTTTGTCAAGCATACCTACATATTTACCTGCCACCTTTTGTAGGTAGAATGGTATTCTGTTTGAAGCATCGTCGTGGGTACCGTGCGAATCGAAAATATGAAGAACTTCATGCTATTTTCCTATCATTCAATTTGAAAACGAACGAGAAATTCCTTTCTCTCTATCAATCTGCCAAAAAACTTCAACTCAAGAACCCATCATGTGTATACGCCATGGTGTACCTCTTTATTCCTCCGTCTTGAGTCTTATTTTGTGTGGATTTTGTATTAAAGAAAAGTTGGTTTGGAAGAAGAAAAAAAAAATTTAAGTGAGAGGGTAAAAATAAAATCCAAATAAAACAGAACCGATAAAAGAAAGGATATTTCTCTGCGAATATCCTGAATCAATTTTTCAAGACCAAAAAACCATATCATGCGAACAAAACAACAACTAAAGTCAGCTTTAATACAAAAAATAAAAAAGAAATCAATATCTAGACGAGAAAATAGTAAGGATAGCAAACGTGCGGTGAGGTTGTTGTAGTCGGTGGTGGTGGTGGTGGTGGTGTCGGTTATGTGATGTTGGGAAAGGATATTTTTACTTCTGCATGGTTTTGTGCTTCTTGGTTCGTTTTTTTTTCTTCTTCTTTTTTTTTTGACGTAAAGTCCTAGATCCTTGCAAGATGAATAAATAGGTGTATACGTGTCTGCTTTGTTTGATGATGATGATGATGCAGTAGAGGATTCTTGGTCTTCTATATGGTTCTAACACTATAATAGTAATTCATCCTTGAAGCGAATGCGTGCGTAACGTCGTCGACAACTATACGAAGACTAGGACGTACGTTGAGTTATAAAATAAAGTTAAACCAAAAGAAGACAAAAAAACTAAATAAAACGGGAAAAATGGTCGCCGGAATGATCTATTTATACTACTACACTTCTAGCTACTCCTTTTTTGTTGTTGTTGTTTAGGAGGATAACGACTATCATGGTGATGATGAAAAAGATGGGTCTTGAGTTATGTGTTCTATAAAAAACCTCTACTGAGTTATAGCACAGAGATGATACTCGTATTGGCGTTAAATGAATGAAAAACGTTTTTTTTTTGTTACAAGGACTCGTGGGGGCAGCACATGTTTATGTGTGTGTTGGTCGGTGTGTGTATATCTGCGTATGGAAAACAAATAAGTTGACCTAGTTTTATGTCATTGTCTTCTACTGTCAAGTGTATTGTACTACTGCTAGAAGGGTAGTCAGTAGGTATATGTTTGCATATATTGTGTAAAGCACTATGCATAATTATCCGGTTGAGTACATATTGCTGTACCTACACTACATAATGAATAAGTAAGTGAGTTGTGTACATACAGTGCGAGAACACTGTTGCGCTTTAAAAGCAACAATTTTTAATTACTGCAAGTGGGTGCCATTTTATTGTTTCAACTTCCTTGAAAGCTCTCTACATAAACAGAAAGATGTTAATGTTATACTCTCTGCTTGATTGGATGGGTTGTTTGTTTATGTCTAAAAATTCATAATGAGGTAGGTAGGTTTTGAGTTGAGATGAAAAGGGCTTATATAGAAAGAGATCAGGGTCGAATATATAGAATAGATAAGTAAACACAAAAATATGTCTTGACAAGCAATCTTTTCATATAGAAATGTATGTGGGGCATTGGTAAGACATTAAATGGATTTTGTTTTCCTTCAAATGGTGACTTTCTGTTTAAATTATGAAATTTCAAATCTATGTTTGTTGGTCTTCTGTATGAGAGAAAAGGCGTTTCTAATTGTACCCCCCTTGTAAAAACTCGTGTTTGATTCTCCCTTCTAGCATTAATCTTTTCAAATTGACTATGGTATTTTTTTTTTCTTTAATAAACTTGTTGTGAATAGATTATTTTGCCGCCCTGACATATGGCAAAGAGGCAGTAAATAATAAATCTATCATGTTGAAAGCCATCGACGAGGATCGGTTGTGTATGGTGGTAACCTACGTATTTTCGGTCCTACAACGGGAAAAATTATAAACCAACACACACAAATTAAAGTGCACGCCTTTGGACATAATTTTTGTTTTAACCCCTGGTGTCCGTATAGGTCTCTATGTTTGAACTTCTCTGGCATTATGCATGAGTTCAATAAACACTGAACAAAAACCTTTAGTTTAAAGTGTTTAATATTAGATCTGAGTAATATTAATACCTCTGGTATTCGTCTGTTTTTGATTTTTGAACCTAGAGATTTTAATATTTACTAAATTTCAACTAAATGCCGTTGTTAATTTTACTAGAAAAATCTGTTTAAATCTACAAAATTTATACAAAAAAGTGTAAATATACTAATTTTACTTCTTGATTTTTTTTTTAGAAACAAAGTTTTTTTTCTGAGTGTATCTTCATCAAAACGATCGCCAAGAGTGTGCGACGTGCCACGCCTCCATTTTCTTTACCCATCCAACCACACACAAATATCTTGATATCCGCGAAAACATTTATTTTAGTTTTTTGTTGTTTTTTTTTGTCCTTTTGATGATTGTGAAACGCCTCCTTCTGAGCACACAATTATTTTTAGTCTTTTTTAACTCTTTTGCAGTGCAGAGTAAGTTTCGCAAAGCGAAAACTCAATCAGCTTTTGAAGATTGTGTGTAGAGCAGAGCATCAGAGGCAGAGCAGGCTATGTGCGCTGCATCATCAGATATTTTTTGGCGGCATCTAATTGAGTCATTTCGTATACCTAAAAGCAAAGATACGATACACGATGAAGTTATCTCTGAAAACTGACTGACTGAGTTGCTCTGCCCTGCGTGCGGATCGAAAAAGGGGGACTAAATAATTGCTATTTCTGCAGATATAGATAAAAAAAATAAACAAAAAAGACTAAACGGTGCTGGGCACTGGAAGATAAAGACTTACAAAAAAAAACAAGATGAAAAGACTACGAAGACGAAGAAGAAGTTATAACCCAAGATGTGGTATTCTTCATAGTCTTCACACATGTTTAACATATTCAATGTGTGGAGCTGCAATTCATTATCTCTTTATACTGGCTTATATTCTCTGGATGCTTAAATAGGCTTCGTGAAAAAAGAAAAAAATATCTATAGGTTTTATTTTTTGTTGTTGTTGTTTTATATTTCTTGATGTAGCTCTGTGCGGTGTTTTAATTGCATCTTTACGCAAAATTGTGACATTTGATGGCAACGGGCAATTTGTCTTATTTGACAGACGCGTTGAGGCTAAAATATAGTAGATATATGTGTATAGCAGTTTTAAGTTCACAGCACAACATATATAGATTGGCCCAGAGAGTTGCCATAGGCAATAAGATAGATGTGAAAAGGATGGTGTTTCGAAGGCAAATTGCTAAATGCGAAAATGTAGTCATCAATCTTTTCATGTATGTACATTTATAGGGGTATACATAAAGTGAGAGTGAATTAGTGAATTGGAGTGCCAGCAGGTTCACATTATAGACCAGTACTTTTTGCTTATACTTCTTTGTATTTAATTATTTTTCCTTTTTTGAAGCTTTGGTATTTAGATTGATTTATCTTTAGAGAGTAATGATAATTAAGGAAATACCTTTGTATATTCATATATATCTATAAAAATAACTTGAAGAATCGTCGTAGAATCACATTTTTTCAAAATATTTATTTGATGAATATTTTCCTATGGCATGTTCAATTTATTTTATTTTAAAATTATAACAATTTATACTTACTTCCACACAAAAAGGGATGATATAAGTACGACTAGAACTAATAATAATGAAAATACAGCAATTATCGCCGATGTCTGTAATGATTGACTGCTGTATAGACTAGCATCCAGAATCTGAAATTGAAAAATAAAATTGATTAATTTTTGTTTAGAGCTATACAAAAAATTGAATTTATATCCTTCGGACTTGAGGATCTAACTTTAATATTTATACTTCATGCAAAAAGTCATCTATCTTTTTTGTGCAAAGGTATATGATGTGTGTTATATAGAAAAGTTTGAAGCCTATCGATTCATCATGTTTCCATACAAAGTAAAATACAAACAAATTGCTTTACAAGGACGAAAAGGACGTTGAGATTATGTAGGTATATTGAATGCTTGTGTGCATCCATCAAAGTTCAAAAAACCCAAAACAAGAAGAGTTTATGGGAACATGAATTTGTATATACATATATTCTACTTTTAGATTAAAGCCACCTTTTCCTTCAAGGATACCAATATTTATCTTTTATATAGTCGTAGTTGTAGCTATGTATGCATAAAATCCTGGAATAGTTCAAAAAATCAATGCCTGCCTATAAACATCATCATCAATGTCTGAAAGCAGATACTTCAGCATGACCATCTCCATCATCAATAGTAGTTATACCAGACTCCATTTTTGTCTGTACATTTTTTCCCTCTGCAATGTAAACTTCATGAATGCAAATTTGAACTTTGTAAAATGTTTTCCTGTATTTTTTCCTATAGCTATTTGGAGTTAAAACATAGTTGATATAATTTTTTTTTTTTGAGTTTAAATGAAAGTAAAAATAAAAAATTGCGCATTTTCGTATAAATAAATGCAGCAATCAATACAAAAAATAAATCGCAGAATGAAAAAAGTTTCCCAAACAATTTTCATTTAATTTTTAACAAAAGTAAATGTATTTTATTTTACTTCTTTTTTTTTAAATAATAGTGTAAAGTTTTTTATTTCGAAATAAAAATGAATTGCTTTATGTATTTATTTCAATTATTTGCACAATTCAACAAAGAAAGAAATCTGGGATATTGACTGTTTGTATGTTTTTGGTAATTTTCCAACTACGATTTCTAAAGGCCAAATTTAAAAGCTTTAAGGTTTTGTTTTATTTTCATGTTTATTTTCTTATTGTTGATGTTTTTAAAAATGTAAATTGAATTTTAAAAATTGTAATTATTTATTTTTTAATTTAATAACTAACAATATGGCAATTCCTTATTTATTTTAATGGTCGTGGTCGTTGAAGAATCTAATTCCCTTTATTTTAAGGTTTCAAGTTTCATTCACAATAATTTATCACAAAATCCCTTTTCTCAATTACTTAAACCAACACACGCTGAAAATTCCATTGTTATGATGGCCATGGCATTCTAACTTAAAGTCATTTTCTTAATTGAAATTCAATTCAATTCTTAAGTTTTGAAACGAACAGTGCTTTGCTTTTAATTTTCTGTTTTGTTTTTGTAAGTCCCCTTTACACTAGGTCACAACTACAATAGTTTTTAAATTAAAACAAAGAATGACCAAAAAAAATTAAAGAAAAACCAACTTCAAAAAAAAAAAAAAAAAAACTTCAAAAAAAAAAAAAAATCTCAAAAGAAAAAGTTCGAAATGATGACGATGATGGTGATGACGATAACGATAACGACAACGACGGCGAGGACGACTATAACTAAAAAGGATAACATTACTAACGAAAAAAAAAAACAATCTGTTGCAATTTCGTTGTTGTTTCTTTCTTCTATGTTTCTCTTTTTGAATCTCCTTATAATGTGAGGCAAAAGCCAGTTGAACCAAGAAAAGAGTCCTCGGAGAATGAAGAAAAATTGCAGTTAAAGGACGAATTATTACCCTTAGTCTATATTTTTCTTTTCTCATTTGCTCCCTCAATCGCAAAACTTATTGTAGATTTTTCTTTAATAAGTCTTTCAGTCTTTCAGACTTTCAGACTTATTATTATTATTTTTCTCATTTTTGTTTGTGTTACTTTGTCTTTTCTGTTCTTTTGGTTTGTTTTTGGTTAAAGAATGCATATAATGACCCTCACAGTTGGGGGATGCTTTTTAGTGGAGGTGAATAGGAATATTAAAGAAAACAAGAAATATCCTTTTTTTCTATTATTTTCTTTGTTCTGTAGGGAGTTTAAGGACTGAGTAAAGTCCTTTTGGCATAGCATGGCATGCATTTAATGTACACAGACACCGAAAGAGAATATACAAGTAATTGGGTTAGAAATAATGTTCTCGCAGACTCACAGGAAGTAGATATAGAAACGCTTCCCAGGCCCAAGCGCACCGCACCGGACGGAATACCTACATAGTACATAGAGAAGAAACAACGAGATGGTTACTCTTTCATTGTAATACAATTGAAAGATGTTAGAGAAAAGTGGGTCGTGATGGTCGTGGTCGCACTTGGAGGGTTGTATGATATTCTCCTACGAGTACTATATAGCATAGCTATTATATAGACTAAAGATGATGCTTTTTGCCACTCGACTTTTATTGGGTTTACTTTTGAAGTATTCTTATGATGCTTGACATAAAAAGAAAAAAAAAGAGAAAGAAAGATAGCAGAAGGTTGAGGGAGAGAGAGAGAGAGAAAAGTGAATTAATCTAAAAGGAACATTTAATTTCTTTCTTTTTTTTCATAAAAAATGCAAATATTAATTTGTGGGCTTTCATCTTGCAAAAAGGTTATTTTCATCATCATCTACCATCTACAATCTACATACCTAACCTACTACGTACACAAGGAAATTTTAATTTCGAAAAGAGCTTGTATACCTACCTTATACCTTAGCTCTCCTGTTTCTGTTCTTTACTGTGTATTTTGAGTATAAGAGATTATTTAGTTTTATTTTTTTGTTATTTTATTTTTGGTGTTTTTGTGTTTTTGCAAGACTTGACATTGAAGTGGTTCTCATTTAGATAGAAAATTAACTTTGAGTGGCTAATAAATTGTATTAAGCCCAAGGGCAATAAAGTTTATTGGCAACTTAATAAAATGTAATATGTATAAAGTTTTTGATGTTAGAAAGAAAAATAATTCTCTATAGGTAGCTACATGTAGGTTCATGACTTTTGGAGGAGTGAATACAAAGTTTTTTGTTTTTTTTTTCAAACTCATAATTCTAATATTCATTTAATTCATTGAGTAGTTTTTATCCAGGAAAACATTCAAATATCAAAGAAATTTGGAGAGTTTAAAAAGGATTATCTTCCCAATTTATCAAAATTGATTACCTGCTCAAGAAATACGTTGAAAATACGCAGTTTCAAAAAATTTACATATTTTTTGAACATGAAAATAAACTTAAAGTTCTTCGAAAAAAGTTTGATGTTCTGTAACAAAAAACAAAAAGTAAAAATTTGACAAAAGTTCCAAAAACCAAAAAGTTCATTTTTTTTAAACTTATAGCTTTTATGATTCAGTGATAATTTACTTTTATCTAAACGAAAAAATAAACAACAACCTTTCTTATATTTAAATTGTTTTCTTCAAATTTGTTCCCATATCAATTCATTTTCGAGAACAAAAAAAACAACTTTCTTAAGAATATGCTAGGCAAAAACAAAAACCCCTCCCCCCCCCATATAACAAAAAGAACCACAGACAACAAAATAGATATCAATAAGGAGAAGAAAAAAATCAGCATAATTCAAACATCAAAACAAAATGTTTGTCAAGATAAACAAATCAATTTCTTCCTATAGGTATATTTGTTCCACCCCCCCCCTTCTTCTCACTCTCCTATATTGGGCATAAGAAATATAAAAGAAAAACATAATTCTCAAGGACTTAGAAAATAATATAAAAAAATAGAAAATACAGGATAATATCACACAACAAACAAAATAATTCCCCTGAAAACGTGATACGTTGTCTTTGAGGACATTTTTATTTTTATTTTTTTTTCTTCCTTCTCTTCAAACCACACAACGACGACGACGAATAACAAAATTGCTAATGGCACAGATCAAATATTTAACTTACACACAAAATGTGATATAAGATATGGAGGACGACACAAACAACGACAACAATATCAAAAAAAAAAAAAAATAGAAAAGGACATTTCAACACATGCCGTTACCACCACCGCACTACAGACCGCGCGCTATCATATAAAGTAAACGAAAAGTTTTTTTTTCCTGTTCTCTTGTTTTTCATCTTCGACGAAAGAGAAAGTATAACATTCTAACCGACAAGTTTAACCACTTTGAGAAAGCTTCTTTTTTTTTGTGTGTGTGTCTTGAAGATGACTCTTTAGGTAGATATCATCTTTACTATCGTACGTCGTTATCATCATTTATAGACAATGATCTAACAAATCTAACGAAGGGAAAAAATTGTTACCACTTTTTGGTGAAATTGTTTGGAAACACTTTTCATTAATTTTTTTATTCTGTTCTTTTAAATGTGTTTGTGTATGTCCTTGGTCCTTTCTGCTTGTATCACCCACTCTATCTTTTCACTTAAAGAAAACAAAAGAATACTACACACATGACAAAAAAAAAGTTCAAAGGACATAAAGTTCACATGGTATCCAACATCCTTGACACATTCACACACACACAGAGTCAGACTGACATGTGTGTAACCGAACCAAGGAAGAAAGTTCAGATTGAAAATGAAAAAGAAAAGAAAAACACGACAAAAAAAACTTCTCTTCTTCTGGAGATAATCTTTAGTGTCTGAAGTTGAAGATATTTAGACTTGAGATAAAACGGAACTGAAAAGGACGAATGTGTGTTGGAAAGGGGGATAAAGAGGGTACGTTGGAAAAGACACACACATCATAGATGAATATCCTATATGGTTACAGTGAAATGACGCAGAAGAAAACACAAAAGTTATTTTAGTCTTTCTTCACCTCTTGACTCACTCCCACTAACTCCCGGAGGAGGGGTTGTTACAAAATTGAAAGACATTTTTTTTTGTTGAAAATGCAAGAAAAGTTATGTAAAGGTATATCGACAGAATGGAATAATTCTTTATTATTTCTTGGATAGAAGTTGATAAATACCAATTACTTCCAATTCAAGTGAAAAAAGAAAAAGATAGATTATTCCTTAAAATAGATTTATTGATTTTATTCTCAAATAATTCTTTGATCTGTGATTGAAAAACTTTGAATACAAATTTAGTTGAATCATCAATTTTATAAGAAAATTTATTAAACAATTACAGAAAAAAAATGTGATCTCACAAATGATATTCTATAACAATGACGAATGTTTCATCAAATATGTCTGTGTTTGTTTTTGTTGTTGAAGGTAAACATTTGTTATTAAAAGTTGTGTATTCACTGCAGCAAGTCTTGTCAACTACACCATTATAATCAAACAACAGATGTAAAATGTATCCAAGTCATCACAATAATCCACAAAAAAAAAAATTGAAAATAGATTCTGTGTTAAGAGTCAGCCTTGTGGTACCCCACCTTTTTTACGATTGCCCTGACAAAACACATGGACATTTATTAATTCTTCCACAATTCCTAACCAAATAATTTTCTGTACACATATTCTCCTTGTTGTATAGATAATGTACCTTTACTTTTGTATTTTCCTGCTCCCTCTGTTCGTGTAGCTTTTGGCTTAATCAACGAAACCATAAATCCATCAAATAGATTTTTCTTGATCACTTGTTTACCTTATTATTACCAAATACTCGTATAGTATATGTATCTTACCTTCTGCTTCTGGCATTATTTGAATTATGATAATTTTTTTGTGCTTTGTTTTGTTTATTTCGATATCTGTTTTATGGAATTTGGATCATGTTTACTTAAAGCAGAAGGTATAGATATATTATTATATTTGTTTGTTGATGATGGGATACCTTTATATTCCAATTGCGTAAACATAGAAACGCACATTGATGATGATGACGATAATAGATATTGTATCTTTATTTTCAGTAGCCAGCTAAACAGCAAACTAATTGTATATATTAATATGCTTGTGTGTGTGCAGTTGCATTCTTTTTATTTTTTGTCCAATAAGATACAATTTGTCCGGGTTTTGTCGATCCCAATTACATATACACACGTTGGCGTCACTGTATACCGATAAACAAAAGAAAAATTGTGTACATAGCTGGCGATAAAAAGTATCTTATAGCTTTAAATGAATATCTTTAAAGTACATAAATATTCGAGATAAGTGTAAAAACTATGTCACATCGAGTACACAAAACAGAAAAACCCAAAACATTAATCACCGAATTATTTTAATTTTTTTTTGTCTTTCTAATTTTCTATTTTCATTTTTTTGTTTGTTCTTTATTGACGATTTTACTAAGAATTTAAAAATCATAACGCGTCATGCTCTTGACTTTGTATACAGCAGCGGATTAGTTGAAACTCATATAAAGTGACCCAGAACCAGAAAAGGGCGCGTATTCTTAAGGGCCTAGTGTTTTTTTTATACTTATCAAGCTTTTTTCTTACAAATTCAAATAGTTCTAAATTTATCACTTTTCTTAAAATAGTAGTCTTCAAAAAAAATGGTTTAGAAAATATGTTACTGCTTCCTTTTCACCCCACTCCACCCCTGCCTCCATAAACAAAAACAGCCTTAGCTTTGACTGGATTTATGTGTGCTTATGATCTATGTGACTTGTGTTCGACTATGACCCTAATCTTAATTAAACATAAGGATCAAGTAGATTACGCATCGCGGCAGCACACAGCAAGCATACGAGTAGAATCAAAAAGATTGAAAACATATGCGGTCGAATCGAAATATACCCGTACAGAGTACTTCTCCACTTGAACTCGCTGCATATAGGGTGTGTGCAGTAATTCCTGGGTGGCGCATTATACCATAAACTTACTATGCGCGTGTAAGTGATAACTTATGAAATGATTTTTATTTTATTTTTATTAATTTCGCTTCTGCAGCGGTAGGTAAATGACCGATTCACAGCCATAAACCTTTCTTATCAGTTTGAGTTTTGGTATTTGGAAAAACTACTATGTTTGCTGATGACGATGGTGATCGGATCGGAAAAAAAGGAACATGAATTTATATTTATTACTTTTTGAAAAATATTTGTTTAATGATTTTTTTTTCTCTCTGGTTCAGGAACCTATTGGTTTATTTGTTTGAATTTATTTTTATATAATATAGAAACTCAAATTGCTTACCACGTGGAAATATGTCAAAAGATAAGAAATTTGATGTGAATGGGAAAATTTATTTATGCCAAGCCATTCACATCGAAAAATAATTTAAATTTATTATATTTATTTTAAAATTTGTAAATGAAGCATTTTTTTTGTTGTTGAAATTCATATATGTCTAGTGTAGTGTATATGAAATGTGGTTGGTTTATCTTTTGATTTATTTGTGTCGTTTATAAATTAGTGTTTTTATCAAAATAACAAACAAAAAATATAAATTTCGTGCTTTTCAAAGGATTGAAAGACAAACTTTTTTCAATATTATTTGTTTCTGAATTTGTAGTACAAGAAAATTGATACAAATAAAGTTAAGAGCCTTCTTTGTTGTTCAGTTACTTTTTAAATTGTTTTCAAAAATAGATATTTTTATCTATGAAATGTAAATTCCTTTTTCAGTCAATTTAACATCATAGACGCGCTGTCATTTTTGTGTGTGAATCTTTGTTCAAAAATAACTTCATCTTATGTAAAGCAAAACGAACAAAATAAAATCATATGATTCTTTTGTAATCTTAAATGTCTTCAACATACCAACTTCCTTTTGTAAATAAAATTCACTTGCAACAATAATACAAAAAGCCAACAAAAAAAAAAGCAAAATTCAAATCAGCATAACTCAACCAACCAAATAAAATGTTTTCCATTCTTATTATTCACTCTTCAAAAAGTTCTATTCATCAAATAGACAAAAATAAAATGGAAAAAGTTACATTTCTTCCATAGAAAAATCGTTCCGTCCTCTATATCTCTCCATATCGAGTGTTGCGTTATTTACACTTTAAGGCAATGGAATGGAAAACAAAATAACACACACAAAACTCCCCCCAGACTCATATACCTATTCATTTTATTTCTAACAATATCGAAGAAGCAGAAGAATAAGAATAAAACCATTTTCCATTTCCTTGTCGAACTAGCTTTTTAGTCCTGTTTTCCGAGCAAGACACTCTCGCTCTAATCTCTCATGGGAGTCGTATATAAAAATTTCTTGACTTGATTACACACATTTTTACTTTTCTTAATATTTTTCATTTGTTGTTGTTTCTGGAGTTATTGATGTAGAAGAAGAAGACGAAAAGTGTGTAGGAAGTGTTTCTCTAGGGGGATATACCTAAGTAGGTATTTTGGTATGCAGAAAGTCAATATAGAGAGGATTCTTTTTTTTGCTTCAAAATTTTTATATTTTTTTGGTTTTTTGTTTTAGTCCTTAAATATGTGCACACACTCATCATAATAAACTCCTCTAAGAGAGATAGTCTAATACAGCCAGATCCTTTTATCCTTCAGGACCAAGACTAACAAAACAAACAAAAAAATGGCAAAAACATTCTAAAAATTCTACTGAATAACTTATTCAAATGTGATGCCAACCAGAAACCATCTAGCAGCAGGAGCAGACAGCACATCGAGTGAGTGACAGAAAGGACAAATAAAAGATTTAGATTTTTTTGTATCTATATATACCTATATTCGACTAAAAGAAGGAAATATCCTGTACTTTTTCTGTATTCTTTGACTGAAAGTTTCCTTATTTATTTTGTTTTTGTTTAAGAGTTTATGCAGTTGAATTGCATTTTTTTTCAGTTTTTAGTTGTTTCAAGTAGAAGAAGTTTTCTTGTTATCCTCAAAAAAAAAAACAGTAGCTGATGGTTGAATATATTTGAAGTTGTTGACATATTGCCAAAGTGAATGAATAGATTTTAAGATGAATTCGAATAACTATGACTGAGTTTTGTTTCTTTTTCCTTGCTTTTGTTTATTCACTAAAGAATGATATAGAAAACGAATATGATCTCAAAATGAAGTCAAGATGTTTTTCTAAAATTCGATATTGACTTGACTTGTTTTTCACACGAAAAGCATTCATGTAGTAACAAAAAGATACATTTTTGAAAATTAGACAAAAAAATCAGAAGCATCCAGGTTGAGCCCCCAAAATCTTTATGTTTTCTAATTTTTTCAATGAATTCCCATTCACGTATAGAATAATTCAACTCGAGTTTCTTATGATATGTTATTTCTCTTAAAGCCTAGTTATCTTTAAGCTAGAAGTTCTATCAAGTTTCTCAAAGCAAAATAATATTCCTGGAATAAAGAGTACCTACCCTAAACGAATTTTTTGAATTTATTTTTAAAAACTCATTCGTTCTAGTTCTCAGGTCTTGCAAAACCTTGGAAAATATGGAATCTCCTTAAATTTTTATTTTTATGTTTGAGAAAAAAAAGGAGAGCCATAAACTCTGATTGGTTCTTTGTGACAACAATCTTCAAAACGTTCTGCACGTATCATCTATATATGCCTATTTTTATATGACTTCATTGATTTTGACTTTGTCATATCACCCCAATTTCCATGCCCAAGTTTTTTTTTCTTCCTGATAAAAAACTTTTAAAATCTCATCAAATCTAAGTCTCAATCCATATAATAGACTTATTCATTCACCCATGTTATTATGGTTTTATCATTTTATTAACTTTTTTTTCCGGCATATCTCAAACTCACACTGACGACAATTTTGAGGCACACAAAAAATTTATAAAATTTAAAAAAAGTGGATATTTGAAATCCTGTCAAGAGAACCTACATAAGCCCTCGACAGTAATCAAGGGAAAAAAATCGATAGAACAAAATATGGAACAGACTAGATATAGATAGGCATACCACAAAAGGATTTAAAAAGGGGAGACACAATTTTGTATGCATATATTTATACACAAAAAACAGAGATTTATCACCTATACACTTATACAGGATACTCAACTCATGTCCTATATGTTTCGTTTACTGCTAAAACTGTCTCCCGCTCAAAACTGAAAAATAAAATTCAAACTCAAAGTATTCTATATAATTTTATACACCATAGATATACAAGAAGAATGTTTGTGTATAAATCGAACAATGAACCAAAAGATTTCTATGGTTTACCTTCGATGTGGAAAGATGATTGCGAACAACATAAACGAGCTTATACGAATAAAAGCTGCAGCGCACCTTTGTGTTCATGTATATCTGTATATACATATATATGTATATCGATTGAAGTTTGAGGGTGGTAAATTGAATTTAAATCTTGAATTAGAATTGAAATAGATGATTGTTAGTAGATGGCGCCCAATGCGGGGAAGCAAAAAGTACCAAATCAAGCGTATCCTTTCCTATTCATTCTTCATCCATTCATCTCAGTTATTGGGTAAAAACGAAGAAAAACTTTTTCCTGTTTGTTTTTTATATCAAGAGAGGGAACAGACTGAATAACAAGCTATGCCGCATTCTGTTATGTTTAAGACTCCCTCTCTCTCTCTCCAATAATATCCGTTTTCGTAGACGGAGGTCCTTTTCTTTCTATTCATGCTTTTGGTTTATATAAAGACCTACTTTTACTTGAAGACATTTAAATCTGAATAAAACCACTAAAGGTCCTTTGATTTGGTTGTACCTATCTAAATATTGGAGAATTCACTGTCCAGGTAGAACCCTTAGGTAAACTTGTTTTTGTATCTTACATTTTATTTTTAGTAAGACATTTAAGTAAGTACCTATAAATCTATGAAATAAATAATTGGGTTTGATGATTCTGAAGTTAAGTAGCTTACTAATTGATGTTTAGTCTAAATAGCTCCTTAAGGAAAAGAATTTACATTTTTTTGCAGACATCTTCAACATCCGGGTTGAACCCCCAATTTTATTTTTGTACGTAAGTTCGTCTTAAGGCAAGACAACTTTCAAAAAACCTCAATAAGAATGTGCACAAGATATCTTGAAGTATTGTTTCTTACTATTTGTTGTTGGCAATGTAGGTATTCACTGATTAAGTGAGAAAAATCTCTTATGTCAAATCATTTACTTAATATCAAAGTGAAACAAAACAAAAAGTTCGATTTAACTTTTGGAATTAGATATAAACTTTTCGTGTTGTATCTCTTGCCTCATTATTATAGTCATCTTCAAAACTTTACCAAAACCCCAAGCCATCTCTCATTTTGTTTTGAGTATCTTCTTTTATTTTTGCTCTTTTTTTGTTGTTTTGTTGGTCTAGGAACTCAAGAGTACTTAAGTGACCATGAATAAATTTTCATCATCTTTTTTTTTTTTTTGTAAAGATAGATATAATATCTTTCAAGTGTATTTTGTTTTACTTTTCGTTATGCTTCAATGCCACCACCCTTACAGAAATATAATGTCGAAACTATTCATCACTATCATCTTTAAGTGTAAGTAAAAAAACGGAGAGCTGTCAAGAAAAAGTACTTTTTCTCTCCCCAAGTCATATGAAAGTAGTTGATATACGTAGTTGTTATAATGAGATGATAAAACGGGAAATAGAATCACGATCATGAAAAAATGATATCAAATAATCATAATTTTAATTTTGCACAGATTGCAATCCTATTAAAAAAAAAAAATGAAAAAAAAAAGAACAAGAAAAAGGAAAAACTTACAAAAGGGTATATATTTCGAAAGTATCTTTGTATCTTTCTTGCACGACACAACAGCGAAATATTAGATCATCACTCATCATCCGTCATTTTGGGTGTTGCGTTGTTGTTTGGTCTTATCAACCACTTCATCCCTAAGAGATTTATTTTAGGTGTGTGAAGCTAATAGCGGGATAAAGGGATGAAGATTTATACAGAAGAAAAAATTGAAAGAAATATGAAAAACCAACTCAAGAAAATAGTACTGGAGGTTTTTGTAACATAACAACAAAACTGCCATATGTTGCGTCACATTACAATTTTTCTGTCTCTTTTATTTTCTCTTTTACCCTCTGTTGCGTTTTTGGCTTTTTGAAATCCTTATTTGTAACTTAAGGTGGCATCTGTGGGAGATGATGACTTTTGGATGTTTTTTTTTTTTTAAAGCAAAAGGAAAACAGTAAGATTGCTAGAAATGGGTTTATGTTTGGGGTAAGATTAAAAAAATAATAGAAGTTTTGAGATGATAAATGACATCTAAATTGGAAAAGGCTTAATAGGTGTGAGGTAGTTGTTTGACAGATAATTATCATAAATGGAAAACATTCATGTTCAGAAGTAGGTTTAAGTCGGAATGACATCAATAATGAAATATCAATGAATTTAAATTGAGCTTTATTATTTCCAGTCATTTGAAAACTCAGGATAATTATATCCAAAAATTCTTCGTTTTTTAATATGATAGAGAACATAACAAATAGATATGACATGTTGTGCTAAGCCCCTGAAGAAAAATTAGAATAGACTAAAAATCTTCCTCACGCTATAAAACGTTTAAAAAACCTCGTTAAAATCGCACGTTTAGTTTGAAATGTCAATGATGACAGACATAAACATTAATTTAAAATCGTATTTTAATTAAAATTCAAAGAATTTTCGCTTTGAGTCTGATCGTTTTTGTTTTGTTTGCATTTGTATCTCTAGGTCAATGAGTTATTCTGCACCAAAAATACATAAAATCTACCATTTTTATTTCCACTCACAGTATGAAAGTACTTGAGGATATTTTTTCTTTACCGTATACTTTGTGAAAAATAAACATACACTGAAAAACTTCTCTTAATTTACATACCTATACCGTACAATTTGCATGCTATTGAATACAAATAAAAATATTAATGTTTTTTCTTTTGAGGGTGCGAAATATGTCACCATATGCAATAGTCATAATGATATGGGTTGTGCCTACAGTTAACACCCCTAAAAATTGAAATGACATTTCAAAAAGAAAAAATATTCACACTTCATCTTCTTCTTCTTTTTGGGTATAATGAATAATGCAACCGAAAGTGATTAGGATGCCTTTGTAAAAATCAAAATGTACACATGGTGTTTTTGTAATTGAGATGACTTTCACGATGCTGACAGTTATGGAAAATTAAAATTTCAAGAGGGCATGTGCATACATACATAGGTAAAGAACATGCATTAATATTGATTGACAGAGGATCATTAAATTCTGAATCGGACAGTTTATTTTAAATGGATTCGCATTAAAGAAATTAATATGATGTTCCTCATGGTTCTGAACATGGGCCAATACTTTTAAGTATTTTAAATTATTAAACTAGCTACTACCTAAAAGTTCCTTAAGGTTCAGTTCATGGACCAGTATTGTTTATTTTTAAATTTTGTGTTAGAAGAAGAATTATTTGTAGTACCCGTGGTATGATGGTTAGTGCGTTGGACTGTCATGCAAGAGGTCTTGGGTTCAATCCCTGCCTGTGCCACCTTAATTAAAAAATAATAATAATTTTCGCGGGTACTGCCTCTTGCGAGGAATTGACAAATCCTTCAAGAGTAACTCTTGTCATGAAAAAGTGCTTTCTCAAACTAGCCGTTCGGATTCGGCCTAAAATTGTAGGTCCCTTCCATTCCTGACAACAGTACTCGCACACAGGAATGGTTGAGAGTTGTAAGTCACTAGGCCCTGGTTCACAACGGACTGTTGCGCCACACCATTTGATTTGTTAGAAGAATTTCTTAAAAATATCTTAACTTAATTATAACATTAAGTATTAAGGACAAAACTTACCGGTATTGCTTCACACATATCACTATCCCAGCTTTGTGCTGATGCTGCTTTAAGCGCCATCTCTTCTTCATTACAATTTGTATTTATAATGCCATAATCCAATGATGGTGGCCTTGGTGGTGGTGGTATCATAAATTTTGGTGGGGGTCCTGGACCACCGCACTCATCACATTCAATATGATCTTCATACATTTCCCACATTTAAATTTGAATGTGATTTAAAAAAAAAAAACTTAACTTTGTTTTATTTTTTCTTAGATGTATTAATTTTTTGTAATGAATATAATTAAGTATTATCGCGTGTCAATATACGATTATTTAAATTAAAGTTTAAAAATTATAAAATGAAAAATAAAAAAATTATAAAAATTAAGAAACTACAATTTCGTGTCAAATTTTAGACATCTTTTATGATTTTATGTGTGTTTTGTTTTTGGTATTAATTTGAATTTGATATGCAGACAATAAAATCGCTAATTTTATTTGGTGGTCAGCCCGAAATGGTATCTGAAATTAGAGAAAGAAAAAATTAGACTTTGTTTCTTAAACACACAATTTCAAAAATTAAATATAATTTAAGTGTTCAAACAGAAAATATATAGTAGAAAATGGTATTTCATTGGGGTCCCAAAAGGATGCCATTAAGGGCCGCTATTATTTATTTGGCTTTTGTTCTCCTTAAATATAAAAGAAATCCTTAATGCAGGGTCTTCCCTCTCACAGGCAATTGCCAAATATAAAATTCGACATGGCCAAAAACTATAGAACATCTGCGAAATGTATATTTTATACGCATTTCCTTGACAAATCTCCCAAAATCTAAGGTATCTCATTTTTGCTTTAACAAAATATACACCATCTATTCAAAGAAGATACAAATTCAAGAAAAAAAAAATTATGTATTCTTAAACATGAACAGCTCAACTCACAGCTTAGCACAGAAACACACATGTTGACAAAGTGTGGCGAAAGTAATTATCTCAAAATTAAAATTCCTGTCACGTTTTATTTTTTGTCTGTTCTGTATTTCTTTTTGTCGTATTTGTCGGCGAAAAGATTCTCCTTCTCAAATACAAGAAACAAAAAAGAAATACCATAAGGACATTTCAAACTTAGTGATTATAAACGGATGACATAAAGATGCAGAATAATGATAAAGACAATTTATACAAAATCCGGCGCATGCTTATTTATCAGATCAGGTGATGAGGACAAGGATGGGGCATGGTTTCAGAGGACTTCTGGTTTTTTTTTAAATCCGACTCATTCAATTGGAAGAATTATGATTTCAATTTCAAGGATAGACAGAGCCACACGAACAACAAAAAAGAAATAGAAATAAAAACTAATATTCATTTCAATGTGAATTCGGAAATATAAACCTATTGAAGTCCATATGTAGCTATACAGCTACTCGTTTATTCACCCTTCATAGACAATACGAAGAATAACAGAAAGGACTTAACTTCTTCACCCTCCTCTCATATTGTTATTATATAACAATGTCAACTGTTATTATTGTCATTTTTGTGATTGCGTTTTTTGGGATATAAAAATGCATAACATACGTTGGGATTTGGTCCTTCCGTTGCCTTTGGAGTTGTCGTGTCGTGGTCCATTTTTGCTGACTTTTGCCATTTCAAATATAGATAACGCACACATTTTTATGACCTCTTGCTCTGATGGCCATATGTCCCATTCCTTCCCTGTGTAGGTACATGTATGGAATTTCATGTCACCCATGGATTATTCATACAATTAGATTGCATTAAAACAGTAAATTTTCTATCTAGATACATTATTAATCCTCATATAGGTAAAGCTTGATAGGATAGTTATCTTTTTTTTTTGTTGCATCCGCTTTTGTACCTATATCTACTCCTGCAGAGATATGATTATATTTATTTTTGTTAATTGTTTTCATAGCAATTCAAGCATCTAATTGACGAATGTGTGTGTAATTAAAATTATTTCCCCATTTGAATCCTTTTTTTGTCTGTTTGTGTGTCATTTTCAATTGAATGTATCTTTTTCAATTCAGTGTCATGTTCTGTGTGATTTGTATCGTTTGTTGTTTTATTTTTGTTCGAATCTTTATTCGCTTTTCACTTTAATGAATCCTAATCGCATCCATTCAATCGATTGAATGTATCTTGTTTTTATTTTTATTTTCTTCGAAAAGATAGATATTGAAGAGAAGAAGCTTGATGATGTTGAGCTACCTTTAATTTGTTTTTTTTTTCAGCTTTTTTTGTATTTAATCGGATCGAAAAGTCAAGCAGAATGTCTCTTCTACTGTGAAAGAGGATTTGTGTGAATAGACATTTTGCGCGACGATGACGATGACGACGACGACGACGACGACGGAGACAACGACGAAGACTATCTACAGACAGATACAACGACAAAACGATACGATACGATACGATACGACTGAACAACTTGACGACAATGACAGCAAACGACGTGATGTAATGTTGTTTTTATTTTGTGTATTTTGAATTTCTATATCGTCTAAAAGTTAATTGACTCTTTTCATTTCAAAAGCACAAAACGATAATTCAATTGATGACAATTCATTTTAAACATTTACCTGATGTTTTGAGATTGAAAAGATACACATAGCTCAGCTAGCTATAGATACGAAAGTAGAATAGATTGGTTGATGGCAGTTATACAAAAGAAGATACACTTTAAAGAGGTAGTATAGATTTGTATAGTATTTTGAATGAATGATATAGGCGAAGAAGTACCTATCTATAGATAGCTAGATACTTTTTTGAATACTTAAGAGTATAGTATATATATATCTTTGAGATATGTGCCTTCTATGGAAATAAGATAAATGGGTTAAGATATACTTTTGTTATGAGATTTGGGTGTAGTAGGTAATTTTTGGCATTAGATTTAGATATTAGATATTTTGGTTAAAGATTTGTATCTTTTGTTTCTTACTAATAATTATTGTATAAATAAATTATTCCATTTTGTATTTAAGAACAATCAAGCTTTTGAAGTTCATTTTTAGACTATTTTAACAATTTTAACAAAATGTTTGGGTCTTTTAGGTCATCATCTTAAAATAAGTATTTTAACTACAGATATAGTTTAATTGTTTTTTAAATTTTCAGAAAGATGTTCCTCAGGGAAACTTGGTGGGACCAATATTTTTATTCTAATACGTATTCGATGCTTCATGATTGTATTCCTATACTCTTTTTGGATTCCATTATTTGGTTGTGTAGGTTAAAATCAAGGGAGAAGTTTTTTTTCTTGTAAACCTTCAGATTATTCATTTTGCATTCCTTTTCATTGAGTATTCATAGTTAATATTTAAAAATATCATAAACTATGACAATCTTTACCCATCAGATACCTATCCGAGGTTGAATATAAAATAAAAATGAAGACAAATAAAAAAGATACATTTTTACTAAGGAGTATAGTATTCCTAATCTTTACTCTTTTTCACCTTTTTCAAAAAACAAAAAACCACAGTTCGAAACGTCGTCTTTTGGTTTTTATCATTGTCATCATCATCATCTCTATATATATTTATTGTCGTCTGACTTAACGCGTGTTAAGGTGGGTGGATTTGATTTGGATTGGATAGATCGATTTTTATCATCAATAGACCAACAAAAAACTTCAATCCCCAAAATCTCTAGGGATTTTCCTTTTCAATATGCTGTATCTAAGTCTACACACACTTTTGCTCTTTTTCCTCTCATTCTTTGTCATTTGTTCGTTTGCTTTTTCTATAGTAGATTCTTTTTTCTAAAAATTATTCCCTATCTAAGTTTCAAATCATTTTAGTTTTTGTTGGTGTGCCTTGACTGAGCATACAATTGGACAGGACAGACATGGATTCCTACTTTAAAAAGTTGAGATTTTTTTGTATTTGTTGTTCGTTTCAATTTAAAGTCACGAATCACGATTTGGTGTAAAGAAAAACTATATACCTGGTCTTACCTTTATTAGTTTTATCTTATATAATTGACAATTGGCGGAATCGATATTTTATATGTACATAGAACAACGACATATAATTTGTTGCTATAATTGGAATGTGATTAATCAGTAGCCGAATTGAGGCTTCTTTTTGTTTGTGGTTAAACTTAAGGATGTGTGTATATACCTACGCCTAATTGATTTGCTTAGTGTGTGGGCAGTTTTTGAAATCAATCTTACCTACCAAGCCTATCTAGTTTGGGAAAAACATATTCCTTAGCTAATTGGTTTGAGATATAGGAGAGGTATAAAAGTAATTATGAACTGGCACCTGTTGGTGATTCAAATGACAGGTAAATGTTTTAGTTTTCTAAAAGAAACAAAAAGAAGTCAATTAGAGATAAGGTTGGATAATTTGGAAATTAGGAAAAAGTCAACAAGCTGCAAGTCAGTCTCTTTTTTACAACATCGTAGGAAATTTATTTGAAATTTAAAAAAAATAAGAACGAAAATAATTTGAAAAAAAAAAACATTTTGTTTTTAAATTAATTTTGATTGAACTTCAAAAATTTAGACATTTCGGATATTTCTAAAGTATTTGGTATTAATTAAATCTAACATATATTTCTATTAAGGCTTATTTCAATTTTGTTATTTTATTTAATTTTGTTTTATTGTATTTCACAGTAAAAACACCTAGCCTCAGAAATGATAACTAGCTTAAGTCCCTTCTGAGGTTCCTCAAACACACAATTTCCTGTTTTAATTTTTTATAATAAAAAGTATGTGTCATTTTTCCAACGAAATCATCATTCCGAAAAAATGTTATACTCTATATAAATCCTTATTTTAATCCTCACAGGATTATTTAAATGTAAATGTAAAAATTGTTACACTTCGTCTTCACTTGGAAAGTCTTATTTCTTCGCTCTTTTGCTTTTAATATCAACAAAATTCTTATGTCTTTTTGTAAAGATGTACCTATCAAAACGAAAAGGTTTTTGTGTATAACTTTTTAGAGTTATTAGATATGCAAAAGGAGATTTATTTGTGTCGTTGTATTATGTTCTGATTAAAATGAAGAAATCATTTTTTTTGATTAAATATAATAAAGATGTGTGTGTGTTATAAATTCTTTATGCTTTTGGTTAAATTAATTTGACCTCCTAAAACACAGAATCTAAATTTGGTTAAACAACAAGAAGTCAGGATGAATATATGTAAAGACTTTATGTACATTAAATGAAATGTTTACATTTAATTAATTTGCATTCAACAAAATGACAAACCAAAGAAGAAGAGGGGTCATATTTGTTTAATCCGCCATAGATAGATGGAAACCAAACATTGAAGTTAATTAAGAGAACATTGAAAGAACAAGTAAAAGTAGTAAAGTCAGAAAGGCAAAAGAAGAAGAAGTATGTTGAAGAAATTACTTGAAGTTGACTAATGGGGTTGAGTGTGGAGAAAATGAAGGGTAAATGTCTTATAGTGTCAGCAACATCTTTTCCATGTCTAGTCTATATATTTATAAGTGAAGTATGCTCTATAATGATGAAGATTTAAAAAGGATTCATATTATTTAACAGCGAGAGAATTTAAGGGTTTTTGTCAGAAGAACAGACTTGAAGTGTTTGAAAAATTGAGTATTTGCTGTTTATTAAAATTAATTGAACCCAAAAGTTAGGAATTTAAGTAGTTTTAAGTCATTTAATGACAACAAGAGTGTCATGTTGACAGTAAATCATTACAGTTTATGAAATTTTGTATAGTCAGTTTTTTCCCGTACTCGATTTCCAAATTGTTTAAAAAAAATGACAGTTTGTCAAACATATTTTAATTGTTTAGTTCTGTCATTAATTAAGTGACGTTTAATACAAAAGTTTGGCAGCTCAAAATACATTTCTTTCAAAACATGAACAATCTTTAAGATTGTGAATAAATTCTCATAAATTGCCAAAGACTTCCATGTCCAAACTCATCACTTAATCCACTTTTTTTTAAGTGGAAGTGATTTCAGTTAAATATTCATAGCTGGACCACTTATGATGATGATGTTTTATAACTCGATGTCCACAAGAAATAAAATACCATACTCTTTTTCCTTGCAATCCTCTCTTTACCCAACACATGAAAATTCCATTTAATTTTAATGGTTAGTGTCCTTTTCTAAGTCCATTCTAGTTTCTTTGTATAGTATGTATAGTATATGTGTTAAGGATATTTTTTTTCCTGGCTCAAGTCCAACTAGGTGAATGTGCATAGGTACATATATAAGTATATATTTTTACACCCTAAAGGCTTTATTTAGTTATACATATATGTATATGCTTTTCATTTTGTTCCTTATGGTGCACCATCCAGACTAGGACATGCTAAACTAAGCCAAGCCAAGTCAAGTCACATAAGAAAAAATATAGAAGAACATGTTTGTGTTTTAATATATGCGCACTCTGAAGGAAGAAAAATTTACTTTTTCCACATATTTATAAAGACAGATGGGTATGGTACCTATAAAGGACATGTATAGTATACGGCCAACAAGAAGTGAGAATAATGGTAAATTAAGGACACCATCTCCTTCTGTGTCCTGAATTTTGCATCTTGTGTGATATATTATCGTTTTAGTAAATTGGTTTCAAAGAAATATAAATTATAAACAAATGTTCTCATATACATCATTTGAAACACAAATATTTTGACATCCCACAATCAAAATTATTATTGACAAAGACAAGAACATGACATTTAGGCTAAAATGAAAAACATATTTATGTAAGTTCTATGAATTAATTACCAAAAGTCATTAGGAGAATATGAAATAATGTTTCATAACTTTGACACTTCAAAGAACAAAATTAACAGATATTTTTGTTGTCTGTCATGCGTTTGACAGGTGACAAGATGTCAAAATGAATTTGCATAATTTAAGCAAAAAGTTTGATTGTAATTCCAAAAAATTTATAACTGTCATTTGGTATTTCGTTCTTAGATTTAAAGCTTAAAAATAAGAAAATAAATTTATTGTAATGTTGCTGTTAGCAGAACTTATAACAATTAAAAGTTGGTAATTTTGTACAATTTTTCTTTTGCTTAAAAACTAACAATCTTAACTTTTTATTTTTTTTTGTTTCCAATTTCCTAGAGATTTATTATCCTTTTTAGTTTTTGCTTCTTTTAATATTTGCTCAAAGATACTAAAAAAAAGTTCTTTCTATTACTAAAATTTCTCACACAAATCCTTATGAAAAACCATCAGTTCTTAATGTAAATTATGACAGAAGAAGTATAAAGACACACAAAAATAGTAAAAAGTCCTTAGAAAGTAAAATCGTCACAAAAGTCATAAGTTTGTAGATATTTCTTTGGTAAAAAATTTCCATCATCATCATCAAAAAAATAAGCATAATTTCTGATAGGACATCACAAGAAAAAAGAACGATATTCTGATTTTATTAATATTTTGTTTTGTTGTTGTTATATCCTTTGTATATCTAAAGAAAATGTAACTACCTATAGAGAAAAAAAATAATCTGGCATCATCTTTCATAACATAGCGCGGTGGTGATGGTGATAGAAAAGTAACAACTAACTAAAAAAATATCCTTGCTCAAAATCTCAGATATGATGCACAAGCATCAAGAACCATCAGAGGAAGAAAGATGAAGGAGGATACACTTTTGTATTTTTTCCTTATAATATTATGACATGGACACTAAGAAATGAGGCAACAAACTTTAGTGACGTTAACGAAAAAAAAAATAAAAACTAAACGAAGTAAAGTTTCGTCCTTTCACTATGATTTCTTCACTTTCTCTATTTAACTAGAATCATGAAAAAGAATACTGCAAAACCATCCAGTATTAAAAAAAAAAGAGAAAACTTCAAAATATCCTTATCTCAAGGATAATCTTGATGGATACACGAAAAACTTTCAGCATAACTTCCATTAATACAACAAAGAAAAAAAATAACCAAAACAAGAAAAATCCTTAAAATTATTCACAAGTTAAATGGAAAAGTGCTTATTCTCCATCACCTAGCTTTGCTTATATTATGGTTCACATACATATACACCAATACAGATACATAAATGAAACCTGAGAAACGTTATGGTGAACAAAAATTAAAAGGATGAAAGGATATTATGCAACGGACAGGGTTTTTCTATCCTGCAGCAAGAAACAAAAAATGCTTAGTAGGTATACCTCGAGGTAGTATACCTAGGTACGTATTCCTATAACCTACCTTCTGCCGAAAGGAGAAAAAGAAAGTCTATGTAGTGGCTGAAACTAATTTTCGCGCTGGAACAATGTTCGCAGGATAACTCGTTCATTTAATACGATTTTTTTAACTAACTTTTTTTTTTTAAGTTGCTTCTACCACAACTTTGTTGCTTCGTTCTTAGCTTCTTCTTTTTTTTTTTTTGATTGTGTTCATTTTGCACGATTTTAAACGAGGTGCACCACAAAATACAGAGAGAACACATAGAAGAAAAATTTAAGATAAAAAACAAAAAAATTAAAGGATAAATGCATTGAAAAACTGAAGTGGTAGAGTGTAAAAGAATGTGTTAGAGACCTAACCACCTCATTTCTTACAGGTCCTTTTTTCCTTTTTTTCCATATTTTTTTTTACTTTCAATTTGTTCTTCTTCGGCTTTGAATTTTTAAATTTTGCTGCACTAAGAACACGGTGAATTTGTTAAGTCTCACTCTCTATCTCTCGCTTTTTCTCTCACTCGGTCTTTGTCTCTAATTAGTTGTGCAGGACCAAACTTTAAGGATAAATTTTCAGTTGAGAAAACGAAAAATAAATGCTTAAGAAGAAACTTTCAGTGGTATTTAAATAGTTATTTGAATGATTTTTTTTTTGTGTGGGAGTGTGTGTTTTGTTTTCTTTTTAATGGGTCAACGTTGTGTTGGGAAAATTAAAATGAAAAACGTTTTCAATGGCAAAGTTTGGTCTAGAAAGTGGGATGCTAGAATGTTGAATTGTTGGGCCAGTATTGTTTTTTAGTATTTAAAAATATTTTTGTTTGGAATTTAAACTGCTGGTTTCTGTTAAAATTCATGAACTTGGTTCCTTAGGAGGACCACACTAAAGGGAACGAAAAGTATTTAAAATGATTTTGTTTTAAGTTCAGTATTCCGATAGGTGTTCAATTATTTTAAAATTTAAAAACAAAATCTTAAATCTGTTTAATTGTAAACATTTAAAACTTATTTCACTTTTAAAGTTAAAATCCTTAAACCACAACTTTCAATAGAAATTTAAATACAATTTTCATATGAAAACTATCATTATTTTGCTGAACCTTTGAAATTTAAATATTCACTACAAAAAAGGGTTAAAGGCGTTTTATAAAAATACATTTTTAAAATATTGATTTTCATTCTCAATTTGTATTCATTTAAAATTCCAATCGGAAAAATTCTATCTAACGAATAAATTAAACATCTGTCCCTCTATAATTTTCTTGTCTTGTGGGGATTTGTGTCTTGATAAAATTATTTTAACCACTTCATATTGATATTTAACTGTTTTGTCAATTAAAAATGTAAGAAACGTTTATGTGTATATGTACGTAGGTACCTCAAAAAAAAAAGAGAAAAAAAGGATATCAATTTAAATGGTTTGACATTTAAAATGAAAGGAAACAAACCTATCCTATACGCACAATGAATGACAAAAACAAAAGAACAGAACATATCCCAAGATATTGGAAAAAGGTACGAAAATAATATTTTGTCCCTAAAGGTTAAGTTAGGTAAAACGGAAATTGATGAAATTATCTAAAGGGAAGTTATGTATGAGTACCTATGTAGTCAATATACACTGTGTAGGTATATACATAGGTAGAAAATTTAAAGGTAACTTTCTATACCTATCTTTCTTAAGTTCAATGGTTTTGTGGGAATGTTCTTATTGTTTTTTCCTTTAGGGTTTTGTGATTATTAATTTTTCTTCTTCAAGGACTTTATTGAAATTTAAATTGCTAAGTTAGGAATTATGTAGAAAGGTAGGAAAAGATAGAAAGAAAAAAGGTGATGATGATTAATTTATTTTAATTTATTATGTTTAAGAAGACCTAACCTAACCAATTTATATACCACAATGAAGATGTGAGAATGTATTTAATATTCCTATGCATAGCCACAAGCTAATTCGATTGATGATGGTCTACATAATAATGTATAGGTTTATAAAGACAGAAACATTGATTTTTATTTAATATTTATTAGATTTGTCTTTTACCTTTAATTTTAAAGGAATTTTATGAAATTTATATTTGTATGTCTTTGGTTGATACTCTTTATTTAATTTAATTATTCAAGGTTTGTGTAAATTGGCTTTGTTGAAATTAGATATAGATTTGGAAGGAGGATACAAAAGATGTTGGTTTTAATTTTTTATTTCACTTTATTTCATAAAATAGATATTCTAAATACATGTACATTCCTTAGGTTAAATATTTGGAGAAATTTAAGAGTGTAAGAGTACAAAAATTCTTTAGAATTCTTTGAAATAAATCTCATGTTTATTCACCATGAAATCAATGGTCAAATAAAATTGAGTTTTTGATAAAATGAAACGCCATGGTCTTTTTCAGCTATTCTGTAAGGAGGTCATCATTTTTTAAAAGAATGAAATACAAGGGACTGGAGCCGAAAAAAATCTTAATTTGAATTATGAGATACTCAAAAATAAATATTTAATCTTGCACCGTTCATGAAGTCCATCGGCAAATAGTTATTTATGAGAAAATTTGAAGTGAAATATCATTTATAAAAAAAAGAAATAAAAGCGGTCCCAGGTGGCTCCCTTAAGGAACACCGGATTGAGTGTGAATTTAGTGGGACTTATTCGACACGATAACGTAAATACGATTGAAGCCAATTTAAAAGATTAGAATAAAAACCTAAACTGTCTTGTTTTTTGCATGGCTAAGTCGATCGAAGGCTTTGCAAAAGTCGCTGTAACATGTTGCTACTATTTATATTTCTACACAATTTGTTTCATTTTTATCTCCTTCTAAAAAAAATATTTGAGTTTTCATTAAATTAAGTAATATCACTAAAAATGTTTGACTTTACTTTTTGTTTTGTTGCATGGAGTTCAAAATATAAAGTTCAATAGAGCTTCTTAAGAGTTGCAAATGATCAACACAAAAATATAGTTTTTTTTCGAATATCAAGAAACTATAAAAATCAAGAAAAACAAAGTACAAGTCGAACAAAATAGACGTTGGTAAATTTAAGTTAAGATTTTCATACTGTAAATTAAATGTCAAAGTGAAGTCTGAAAAGTGGTGAATATTTAACTGACAACATTCCAAAAACATGCAAGTATTTTCAAATCGATAATTTCTTCAAAAAATTAATTAACACTTCAAAAATTAAGAACTCAAAATCTTCAATTGGAACCTGTTGAACTTAATTCTCATTCAATTTGAAGCTTTAAAAACACTGATATATAAAACATTATTTTTTATAGTTTTGAAGATGGTTATAGAAACAATTTAAGAATTCACATCAAATACCTATTTGTTATCGTTTACAAATTTAAGACTTTTGAAATTCACTGAAATATTTAAAGTCCACAAAAACTGAATCAATTATTTCTGCTGATAAGCAATCTCAAGAAAAAAAGATCACACTTGCTTGGTACACCAATTTATTCACTTCGCACATGTTTTTATGCCGCACATATCTTCATAATTCACTGCTGAAAATATCTTTCTCTCTTAAGAACCGATTTAAATTAAATTAGATACAACATTATCAAACAGCACTTTTGTTAACCTAACCGCCTTCCTTAAAATAAATTGACAACATAACTCGATCAGATTAGAAAAAATTCATCTGCTTCGAAAAAAGGGGAGAACCTCCATCACTCATCCCAAACTATAAGACACCTCTTCTGATAAGCAATAAAAACTAATAGACTCTATCTCCTAGTCGTTTATACTATTTATTATAACTATCTCTCAATCAATTAGTATCTTTCCAAAAAAAAAAAATATTAAGAAAAATAAAACATCACGACAAAATACCCTAAAGCATCTCTCTTTTTCCTAACGTCTCTTCTCCATCTTCATGTCTTATATAGTTTTATGTTGTTAATGGTCCAAAATCTTTTCCCAAGGCATGATAAGAAGAAAAAAGAAACAACCAAAACAAGATTATGAAATGGACTACATTATTATATTGAGGACTATAAATCATTTTGATTTTCAAAAAACAACAACAAAAAAATACAAAACTGACCGATTTTTCATCTTGAAAAGATAAGAAATTATATCAAGGCATATCACAGAGGCCTCTGTTATGCTTGCTTTGCTTTGGTCATATTTATAAGGAAAATCCTCTTCTTAAATAATATACCTTCCCATGAAACTCTGCATCAGAGATTTACTATTTATCTTACTTTCGTTAAACATCTCATTTATAAAAACCTAAGATGCTTTCACCTTTACAGAATTAAGTTTTTTTTGTTGTCACTGAAAAACCTCGTCCTGAGACCAACTTGTATGTTCCTCACTCCGTCAAGCATCATTATCAAAACTCTAAAGTTTAAACTCGAAAGCAAAATAAGAAAACGGTTTAAAGATACAAAGATACTTTTAAATAAAATGTTTGTTTGTTTTTGTGTAATTATAATTATGAACTTAAAAAAAAATACAAACAACAAAATAAAACCAAGATGATGATGAAGATGAATGCACCAGCAGCACAAAGCTACAAAGACTCATCCCTTTTATTTATGTTATTGTTGTTTGTATCTTTTAATATGTTAGGTAAATTTATACAGTCATCACAAGGACAAACAAAATAAAACGGTATCTGCGAGTTATATGACGTTTATTATGTGCGTGTTAAAAGGGCGGCGAAAGCTTGAAGTTGAAAACATCATCCAGAAAGACCCTTGTCTTTAATTTTATCTCGAATTTACTTGCTTTGGATACATAGCCTCCCTTTCGCCGCCTCAATCTCCCCATCAAAACCTAGCATACACTATACGTATACATCCAACAGCCAACAGAGGAGCTCTTAGATACTTTGCGTATCTTTCGTATTATTTAAACGACTTAAGTGTACTTTTTTTGGGGTTAAGTACACAATAATGAGTGTGAGGATGTTTGCACATTGTTTTAGTCTTAATGATGAAAGTTTAAATAGTGATTCAAGAGGAGATACATATGTATGCATAGTGGTAGATATAGGTGGGAGAGATGCGGATTTAGACGGGGTATCTACCATAAAGACACACATACGACACGGCGAACGAAAGAGAAGAGGTGGTTACTTAAATATTAATTGCAGAAGTACAGTACATCGTGTGTTGTTGGTGCCTAACTTTGTATACCTTTATGTGCGGGTAATTTGTAAATTTTTAATTTATGTATGTAGAGGTATGCATCATCAAGTGCAAAACGTAGGTAAGGTTGATGGTACTCACATAAATTATCCATAGACCGGTTAGAAGTTGTCGAATGTAATTTTAATCCATAATGTATTTTTAATTCTTTTTTTTTCTGATTTAATTCTAAATCACTTTTTCACTTTTCCTTTTTAGATTCACTCAATTTTTTCCTTATTTTGATTTTCCAATTTATTTATTTTTTCTTTTATTTTTCACTCGTTGATAAGTACCATAGATACTTTCGTCACGCACTCGAAGATACTTTTTTTTCGATATTTGGTTTTAAACTTAAAAATCAATCCAATTTATATTTTGTTTAACTTGAATTTTTTCTTAAACCACACTTGGTATTTTTGAGGATTTAAAAATAGAGGGACAGATAAAACTAAGGATCAAAATTCAGATTTAACTTGATAAATTTTTAGGATTTGATAAAAATTTTCTTATTTTATTTCATTCCAACCAAAAGAAAAAAAATAGCAAAAATCCCGACGTTAAGGATGCACATTTATAACACACCTTTCTTCGGCGACTTTCAGTCAGATACTATTCGTTGTTTTGCCAGGGAGAATGTATCTCTGAAAAAATATCAACGAACAACGAAACGAACGAACGACCAAAAACCAGCAAACCAGATCCGGTCGGTTCTATGTATTTGTCGGCAATTTCTTCTTTGTATTGGTGCGTGTTTTTATTATATGGAATAGATGTTTGCAACATTTTATTTATTGTGTTTTTCAAAAATGTTGTTTGCTGATGATATGCCTTTTGTTTTTCAATCAGGCGACAGGATTCAAAAATTTGCAGGTAGAAAAAAGCAGGAGTATGGGATTTTTGTTGGTTATTTTTGAGAATGTCCTTTGATTTGTAGATAGGTATTAAATTAGATATTTACTTAGAGAGAAAATTTGATGGTAGGTTTCTGGCAACATTTTGTTGTTTTGGTGTCTATCTGTATGAGGAACCTGCGCTTTGGAGGGATTGAAAAATGCCGGGTAAATTTAAGGTAATAATTGAGAACTAGTGAGATTGATGAGAGGAAATCTTTATGCAATTAGATTACTTATTTTTAGCAATTTGTTTTTTAAGTGTAGGAATTTCAAATGCATTGATTTTGAGATTTATCGTTTTTCAATGTGGGAGGATTAGGCATACTCATGACAGATTGAAATATAGATTATGTTTCTCACACTTGGTTCGATGAATAGATTTTGAAGTTTCAAAAATAATATATTTTTTCACTGTGGTTATAGGAATGGTTTTTGAAGATATTTTAGGATATATCTCATGATATTTCGTTACTTTATTTATTACACCCACAAAATTACTATCTTACTAACTGTACATCTTGTTCATTTAATTGCATCAGCTTTTTTGTATTAAGATAAGTTTCAGTCTTTTTCTCACTTTCAAGCTTCTCTGTTGAATAACAAGGCTATACTCCTAGATATACTACTTATAAATAAAACTTCATAATTCTTATGATATTTTGTTAGATTTTATAAACTATACGAAATTTAGCAACATGTTGTTGTAACATTTCTAAATGCGACATGTTTTTGTGTTTGAAACCTACATTCCACAATGTTTCCAAACGTGAAATGATTGCAACACTTCGAAAACATATTTCCCGAAATGCATTTTTTTATAAAAGGCATACAAAACCGGACTCATGCAACATGTATAATTTAAATGTTGCGAAGAATATATCCTATCAGCCTATCCTAGAGTTTAGTTTAAACTGAATTAATGGAAGTTGTGTTCATTCCATACAATCTTGTCCCTGGAAGACGTAACATTTTTATCGAAGCAGCACCTTAAGGCTAAATAAGGGTGGCAATTCCCCAATTGGCACTCAATGCCAGGATCTACTCCAATTTCAAAAGCTTAGATTTAAACGAATTAAGAAACCATGTAATCAGTTATACATTTAAAATACTATTCACTGTTTTTATACCTCCTGCAGGTTTGTGTTCACTTCATACAATTATATTGTTTTAAACTTTTGACTACTGCTAAAATAGGCCCTTTAAAAAAAGTATGAAAACAAATTAAAAGCTTCATTTGTAAATATGAGAAAAAAATAGCGAAATAAATGGCGCCCAACAGTTGTCGAGAAAGCTACATTTTAAAAAACAAAATTACAATTGAATTGGACTTTTAAGTTCCACCACTTAGTAATCGCGTTTTGATAGTTAGTGCATTGGACAGTCATCCTAGAGGTTTTGACTTCAATGCCTGCCTGTGCCCCCTATAAAGGTTAATTTCATAGGTACTGTCTCTTGCGAAGAATTGACAAATCCTCAAAAAGAGTCATTTCTTTCTCCAACTATCCGTTTGGATTTGACATATAATTGTAGGTCCCTTCCTTCCCTAAAATGATTCACAAACATGGAATGGTTAGGAGTTCGGCTTTAGTTCTCAACATATCGTGGCGCCATCGAAACATAGCATGTTTTATAATCTAATCGTTCGGTATTCTGTTCTCTTGCAACAACATATAGGAACTATTGTCATGGCACTGATGCTTATATTTCATATGCATATAATAATAAGAAAAACAATAATAAATCAAAAAATTGTATATGATTGCTTTTCTCTCTTCGGTGGTTAAGAAAAGATGATGATTAAAATCAAGGTCAATGTCTTTTTCGATTGCATTGCAATATTTCATGAATCTAAACATTCTTAATTTATTTATTGGTTGCAATTTTATGATGACAACAACTCCAACTCTGGATAAAATTTACTCATAAGGAAATTACTCTAAAGAGCATAATATAGTTCACGCATACATTTTCACTTGATAACAGAGAGCAAAGTGGATTATATTTCAGAGGAAATAAGGATCAAAATCGGTTGATTCGTGGTTATCAAGAAATTTCCCTTTTAAGGTGAATTTCACCAGATTGTTCTACGTTACAAGAAATAAAGTTACATAGTTGATGATTTTTCCTTATGTTTGTTTCAGAAGTTCTTTGTTTGTGGACCTTGAGACGAAGAAACGGTTTAGTTTAGTTTGTGGTTGTGAGACTTACATAAGTTCAAGTCTAGATTTCAAAAAGACGATTGCATTATTTTGATTTCGTTTCTTAAGATACAAATGTTGCCTCAACTGAAGCTGTATGCAACATTATTCCTCCCTGGTATTTTCCTCACCGATATTCTCTTGCAACAATTATTTGATTTCTCAGAGAAGAAAGGAAAATTGAGAGAAATGTTTCAGCATCATAATATCAATCCCGGCAACTTGAATACAGCTGCTAGGCCTTGAGCTACATGTTTAGGGAATAATTCTCTTTCAACACCATTTCAATTAGAAAATTCTTTCAAAATAAACACATACACACAAAATTCCCAACATGTTTTTACTGTATGTTTGTTTATTTTTCTACAGTTTTTATTTAGATTTGTTTTGAGAACCAGCAACATTGTTTACATTCAGGTTTTTCTCGGATTCGATAGAAGATTGGATTCGTTTATTATACAAAAAAAAACTCCGGATGGCCTTAGTCTGACATTAAACAGTAATTTATCCGTAGATACGGAAAACCGGGAGTTTCCGTACTTGAATGTTATGGAATACATACGTTCTTTTTGATATCATTTGCTTTGTTTTTCTTTGGTATTTGTGTGGGCCCCTAAATTGATGACTATGATAATTGAGAAACAATGTCATCGATGTAATTAGGTGCATTCTTTGTTTATTGCACCATGAATGCACGTGGATATATTAGAATAAGGCATACACTTGAAATGTTATTATTATGAGTTCGAACAGACAGCAGAGGTTTTGTGTTTAGGTAGGTTTTTGGTATTCTGTTTGAAATCTAATTATAAAGTCGTTAAATTATGGTCTTCTCACTCCTACTCAACATTATAAAGACAACAAAGAAAAAACTAGAGTGAATTTTAATTCCGATTAAATGAACTTTTACAAATTTCAAGAGGAATGCTAACAAGGAAGAAATTATAATAATGTAATTAAATATCAATTCATGAATTAACTTATTTATGCATTTTTAATGATTTTATTAACATTCTTTGGAGTTTATGGGTCGTTACGTAAATTCTTTAATAAAACTTAATTAGTTGTTGGCAAACTAGAAGTGGTATTTAGTTGTTCTAACTGCATCTTCTATAATAAACTTTTTAAAAACTTTGCCATCAACAATAACTAAACGGCCAAACATATAAAAGACTTGCTATATTAGCAAATGCAGTTTTTAATGGAGTATAGAGTTAAACTCAATTTAGAGTTATCAGTATTTCGAAATATTTAAGTGAAAGAAATACTGGGGAGTCATTCCGTAATTTTTGGAACGATAATCGTCAAAACGTAACTTTGTCACTATCATCTCGTCTATCGTTTTCAGTTAACTGAAATGTCAAAATAACCTTAACAAAACATAATGCTTATTCGAAACCTTGAAAATGTTATTAAACTTAAGTTTTTTCTATAAGATGTTGTGGTTATTTGCAACAAATTGCTTTTTACCAAACTTACAAACTATTTTGTGGGGTTTATTGTTATTGTAACTGTTACTGTTTTTATTGTTTGCCACCGACGATGTTATTTATGCCTGATATTATTGAAATTATAAAGGCATTTTTTTGAAAAGCTAAGAACAAAACTGGTGGTACCCGTGGCATGATGGTTAGTGCGTTGGACTGTCATGCTAGAGGTCTTGGGTTCGATCCCTGCCTATGCCATCTAAAGTCTTTTCACGGGTACTGCCTCTTGCGAGGAATTGACAAATTCTCCAAGAGTAACTATTGTCATGAAAAAGTGCTTTCTCAAAATTAGCCGTTCGGAGTCGGCATATAAACTGTCAGGAAGACCCCCCTGGTCTTCCTGACAACATTACTCGCACACAGGAATGATTGAGAGTTGTAAGTCACTAGGCCTTGGTTCTCAACGGACTGTCGCGCCACCCAATTTTTTTTTTAAGAACAAAACTATAATGGTTAAGATTATTTTACAAGTGAGAAAGAAAAAACAAAAATGCTCAAATATAGGTTGGAAGAGATAGAGGGTTTGATTTATCTCATAATTGTCTCCATAACCATTTTGATTTTATTTTTTTCCGTGTTTTCATTTTCACTTTGTAACAAAACTCATTTACGCTGAAATATTTGTATTTCAATTTGCTTAGAAAGTATTTGGAAATCAATGACAGAGGATACTTATTTAGCTATCGTGCAACCGCTTTGGCGATATCACTTTGACGATTATCGTCTTACTTGAGGTGCGACTTTAGTCAAGCGATAGTTTTACGAAATGACCCCCCTGGTCTTCAGAACCAACTGTGTACAATTAAATTCTGTATGATACTATTTGATCATAATACTGTGTGTCTTAAATTCTATGTTTTAAAACACTGTCAATTTAGAATACTTTATATAAAAATGTTGTATGAACAAAACACGGTTTGTCATAAGACTATGTTGAATAATCTGTTAGGACTTGGTTTAATTTTTTTTATAATTTACAGCCACTCAAGGGGTTATTAGTACCCTTTATATGTTTATATTTAAACACATTGTGAGCATTAGGAAAATAGGGAAGGATTTAAAAGGAGATACCGGTGCACATTAGTCTTAAAGTTCTGAACATCAAAATGGGAGGGAAAAACAGAGTTGGCTAAAGCATTCCACATTCTCGATGTGCGATTTAAGAATGAATCTCTTTACTTGACAGTACGCCCGAAATTGAGCTCAAGGGTAAACTGATGAGCATTCCTGGAAGTGCGAGTATTACGGCTGAATCGTTTAAGGGGTGGAATGCAACTGGCTAGTTCAACAGAACATTGTTTGTAAAAATATCAATAAACAACGAAAGGCACGAAACATTGCAGCGGTGTTGTAGCGATGTAAATGTTTTGACCATAGTTCTATCACCTATCATTTTTAAAGCCCTTTTTTGTATTCTATCCAAGAGATTTGAACTTGTTTTAGGGGCGCCTGCCAAGATATGCAAATTATATTCAAGCTTTGGACGGATGAAGGCTTTGTATATTACAGCCAGATCAGGAGGGGTGGCATCTGGCAGAATTTTTGGCAATATCAAATATATGATCGTTCCATAAAAGGTATTCAGTGATACACATACCAAGTACTGACAGTTGATTAGTTTCTTGGATGCAAGTGCCACTCATAGATAGTGGCATCGGGGGTGTGTTACGCTACAGGAGACGGTTTTTGATTCACCATTGTACAATGCTATCAAGATCAGAATTTAATGAGCTTATCATACGCTGCTGTTGAAGTTCCACATCCGAAGGACAAGAATGTGAATCTATAAACGAATATGAGAAGCTGAGGGTACTGTCGTTGGCGAAACAGATTAATGGATTAGAAGTGGCAGACATTAGATCATTTATGAATATAAGAAAGAATGTCGGAGACAAACCGGAGCCCTGGGGAACACCAGCATTTATTTTATGAATTTCAAATTTGTAACCATCCAATACAACTTGTATTGAACGGTTAGAAAGGGAATTTCTGATCCGACGAAGAAGAGATTCATCAATACCAAAAGCACGCATTTACGATACGAGAGATTGGTGCCAAACTCTATCAAATGCTTTTGAAATATCAAGTGCAATAATATTACTTTCTCCAAAACGATGAAAAGATTTGTTCCACTGTTCGGTGAGATGAACCATGAAGTAACCAGTGGACCTATTGCTACGAAAACCTTACTGTCGGTTATTAAGAAGCTTCCGTTCTTCGAGATATTTCTTGAGCTGATAATTAATCTGCGCTATTGGACGATACTTAGAGGGAGAGGAGGATTCGCCTTTTTTAGGGACAGGCTGGACAAATGCTATTTTCCATCGCTCGGAAAGAGACCTGTAAAGTAGGAAAGATGGAAAAGTTTACGCAATGGTTTTGCCAGCGAAGAAGAACACCTCTTCAGAATAATTAGGGAGATACTATCCGGGCCAGTGGATTTGTGTATGTCAAGATCTTTCAGTACTCTTGCAACTGCACGAGTGCGAAAGAAGATTCGTCCCATAGAATCATTTACTCTCTCAAGAACAGGAGCACTCATGACACTTTCCCGTAGCGTCGAATTAACAGCAAACTGTTCTGCAAGCAAATTGGCTTTATCAATCGAGCTTACATAGGGAGTGTCATTGTAGACGAGCGTTGGAACGTGGTGTTTCGTACGTTTTGACCAACATTTTTTACTACCTTTGGGACATTGTAGTATTTTTTGTATTTTTTCTGATCATGCAAAAATTTGGTTCGACGAATATGACCATTATATGTCTTTCTAGCTTGTTTGAACTTATTCCGGTTTTCCTCAGTCGGATTGGCTTTGTAACAACGGAAACTTACATCTCTGATCCTTATAACCTCTTTACAGCTCGAATCAAACCATGAGTTCTCTTTGGGTTTGATAGATTTTACCCTGTTCCCGATAAAATTTCTCATTTCACAAAGAATTAAATTTGTAACCATATCTGCGCTGGAATCCACGTCACTATCGAGGAAGCATAGTGACCAGTTAAAGTTCCTGAAGAATTCATTGTGACAGTTGGCTTTCTCATATTGCCAAACGGTTCCTATAGGAGTTTTTTCTTTAACTGAGTTTTTTAGACATGAGAATTTTGAAGATACGATACAATGGTCTGATGTACCTAGAGGCGGTAATACACTGATTGTGTTTTTATTAGGGTCAGAGGTAAGAAACAAGTCTAGGGTGTTGGCGGATTGACCTGCAACGTCAGGGATTTGAGTTGGCTCATCGACAAGCATGAGTTAATTGATTTAACTCAGCAAAGATGTCAACATACCTTCCTTCCGGTGTTGACTGGCCAGAATAACGAAGCCAAGGAAAATTGTGTACATTGAAATCGCCCGCAATGACGATTTCAGTGTGAGGATAAAGTTTGTGTTAGAGCACAAACCATATTGTGGCTGAAGTTGGTATGCAACATCATTTCTTATATATACGGCTAATCCATGATGAGGAAAAAATAATTTCATTAAGTTATACCCATTTAGATTGAATTCCGAATGATCGGAATCTTCACCTATCTGAGTTTCACTCAATGCCAAAACAGCTGGCCTGTTTGATGCATTGTGGACACATGTGGCATAGCAATTCTTTCTTAAACCACGAATGTTACTAAAGTCCACCCTGAATGCACTCAACATTTTTTTTATGTTTAATGTTGAGGAAATAAAACTCTGGTTACAATTCTATAATAATTCAAGTTTTCTTTATTAATTAAAAATACGTCTTACTCTAAGCTGAGGTTGAAGGAGAAGACCCAGTCTGATCTATATCAAAATGGATGTCCCTCGGAAATCTAAGTATTTGGAATAATTTCTAAGTTGTACCAACTTAAATAAATAAAAAGGCATTACCATACAATTGATTTAATTTTAGTACAATTATAAATATTTAAATATACTACAATATTTCCCTTCTTTTAACAAAAGTTTTCTCCCAAAAAATTACATTCAATTATTGATGGATTTTAATCGTTCACATCTTCTAAGCCGCGATGGCCACTTCCATCTAGTACGGTCTCTTTGTTTGTAATTTGTTGAAAGAGAACTTTTTACATTTGTATTATTTTCTTTACACAATTGTTCTTCTTTACCTAAGGGGTCAACAACCCTTGGCAATGGATCCACCCTTGGGTGATGCTTATCATTCAAATTTGATTTTCTTATTTGATTTGTATGAACAAGTTTGATAACATCATTGACTTTAATTAACATGGTTTTATTACTTAATATTTTCATTATAATTCCAGGAATCCATTTAATAAAATTATTACGGAAATGATTCAGAAATAAAATTTTATCTCCTATTTTATAACAATTTTTTGACTTTTGATTCTCATTTTTAAGTAAAGCATTTGACTCATTAATCTTACACTTATTCTCCTTTTTTAAATTACAATTTTTATCAACAAAATTATTTTGTTTTTTGTCATTCACAATATCCAACTTAGTTTTAGTTTTGTAAGAGAAAATCAATTCCGCAGGAGTTCTATTTGTCGGTGATGTTGGTGTATTCCTTTGGTTGAACAAAAACTTGGAAATCATCGTGGAAATATCTAATTTTTCATTTTCCAAGTAAAATTTTTTCAAAGCCTTCTTAACCGTTTGTACATTTCTCTCAGCAGAACCATTACTCTGAGGGTGATAAGGTGGAGATTTCGTTACCTTTATGTCATTTACCCTACAAAATTTTATAAATTCATATGCCCCAAAAGGAGGCCCATTATCAGACACAATTTCACACGGCAATCCAAAAATTGCAAACATCTTCTCTAACCTACTTATTAAATTTGATGCATTCGTATTTTTCATCAGAACTACATCTACGAATTTTGAAAATGAGTCAACAACAATTAAAAATTTAAATTTTAAAAACTGAAAGAAGTCTAAATGAATCCTTTGAAATGGATACTCTGACTTTGGCCATGGACTAAAACTTCCCCTTGGAACATTTGCAGTTGACTGACATTGTGGGCATTGCTGTACTACCTTAGCAATATCTTCATCGATCATATGCCACCACACATATCCCCGAGCTAAACACTTCATTTTAACAACACCAGCATGATTCATTCCATGTATCATGTTAAGAACAGATTTTTGAAGTTGTAAAGGTATTACTACTCGGTTGCCATAAAATATACTTTGATTTTCTGTCGATAAACTATTTCGCTTTCGAAAATATGGTGCAATATCATCGCTTATACTTTTTGGCCAATCATGATGAAATACATATTCAAAGACTTTTTTAAGAATTGGATCTGCTTGCGTTTTCTTTGCTACTTCCTGGCTATTAATATTCAATTCTTCTGAGCAATTTTTTATCATATTTACCATTTTTACTTCCTCTATACCAGTTGTACCTTCTAATGGTAGCCTTGAACATGCATCGGCATTTGCCATCAAGGAACCTTTCCTGTATTCTACTCTGTAATCATACATTGAAAGTATAATTGCCCACCTTTGTAGCCTTGCAGCAGCAACACCTGACATACCCTTCTTTGGATTAAAAATTTCTCTTAGAGCTTGATGATCCGACACAATTAAAAATTCTTTACCGTAAAGATATTTATGAAATTTTTTGACAGCAAACACTATTGCCAACGCCTCCTTATGGAGTTGGGAGTAGTTTTTTTCCGCAGAAGATAAAGTACTTGAAATAAACATCACCGGTTTTTCTACTCCATCACATATATGTGACATCACTGCACCCACTCCATAGGGGCTAGCATCTGTCGCTACCACAATAGGTTTTTTCGGATCATACAATTCTAAATTTTTGTTACTTGACAAAAGGTATTTTGACTTTTGAAATGCGTTCTGACATTCTGGGGACCATATAAACTCGCTTCCTTTCTTAAGCAAACCATATAATTCTTTCAATTGACTTGATAAGTTTGGTATAAACTTGCTATAATAATTTAACATACCAAGATATGACTGCAGCTGTTGCACGTTTTTCGGTGCTGGAGCATCAACAACTGCTTTTATTTTTTCGTTATTTGGAGAAATCGAGCCATTAGAGAGACTGTGACCTAAATAATCCACTGTTTCGACAAAAAATTTACACTTTTTTGGATTAATTTGAACATTATGTTCACTGAGTTTATTTAATACTCTTAACAAATTTGCGTGGCAATCCTCCTGATCTACACCTCCTACTAAAATGTCATCTATAAAACAAAAAACATTCGGTAAACCTTTCAAAATTCGATCCATGACGGATTGGAAAGCTGATGGAGCATTCTTTAGCCCTGCTGGACAACGCACAAATCTTAAAAGACCCATAAAAGTATTTATTGTAAGCAATTCTACACAAGCCTTTGATACAACTAATTGTTGGTACGCTCCAGAAAGATCTATTATGCAAAAAACTCTGCATTCAGACAGAGATGCAAAGATATCTTCAATTTTTGGAAGAGGATAATGTTGCGTGACTATATTTTTGTTCAAAGTTAACCTAAAATCAACACATATTCTAACCTCTCCAGACGATTTTGGAACACAAACGATTGGACTAGCCCATAAACTATACTTTACTGGCTCCAGGGCTCCTATACTGATTAATCGATTTAACTCTTCTCTGACTTTGTCTTTAATACGAAAAGGCACCTCGTACGGCTTGTGAAATACTGGGACCACATTTTCTTTAAGAATAATGTCCATTTCGAACCCCTTAATTGACTGTTTCGGCTGAGGATCAATTATGTTCTTAAAATCTTTTCTAATGACATCTAGATATTTATCATTTGACACTTTTTTAACAACTTTTAACTCACTGATATCCAGATTTCCAAATAATTTTGTTCTCCAGTCGGGCACCAAAACATCCAACCAACTTCTGCCTAACAGCGGTTTAAATTCTCGATTAGCTTCAATGACAATTAACTCCAATTCATACATTTTATCGTGACACTCCACTTGGACTTTGATTTTCCCTTTGCATGTTAATTTCTGACCTGTAACAGAACATAAATCTACAATACATGGTTCTAATTTAATTTTTGAGAACAAATTATTATACTCTCCTAATCCGATTAATGAAGAACAAGCTCCAGTATCCACCTCCATACACAGCAGCTGGTTCTCTACCTTTATCGAAAATAAAGCGTGCTCAGCTGACTTTACTGAATTGATCTGGTCCACATCAATGATCTGATCAACCACATTTATTTTGGACTGCGCTTTTGTTGTTTTATTCCTGCATACAATTGACGTGTGCCCCAATCGATTACATGTAAAACATTTCCAATTGATTGCAGGGCAAGTACTTGGATTATGCTGCCGTCCACAGCGATGACAATTTACTTTTTTGTGGGTATACTTTGCCTGATGATCCATGCGCTTTTCCTTTTTGTTTGAGTCTTTTTTGGTGGAACCTGACGATGATGACTGCTGAAAGACTCTGTGACAACCTTCTGCCGACTGATTTGGACGAATAGCATGTGCTTCTTTTCTTGACATTTCCATATTGAGCCCAAGTTCACAACACTCTTCGAAATTTAACTTTGAATTATTTAATAATTGCCGCTGAATATCTTCAGACATGATTCCAGCAATAAAACGATCGGTAAGAGCATCGTCCAAAGCTCTTGACTTAAGTTGAACCGGAGACATGATTTCGGGCTCTTGGAAATCTTTACAGCACTTTGTCGATGTTTTTACTACTAAAGGCAAATCCTCCAAAAAATTGCCAAAACCACATGTCGAAGCCAGAGATTTAAGACGAATGATAAATTCTGTGATGCTCTCTCCTTCACGTTGAAATGCTTTGTTAAACTTATAACGCTCAGCTCGTATGTTGACTCTTGGTGCGAAGTGGTCTCGCAATGCACTTACCAATTTATCAAATGAAATATCATTTGGCTTTTTTGGTTGGACTAAATTTTTTAGAATTGCATACGTATTTTTTCCTATTAGACTTAAGAGAATAAGTGCCTTTCTTTCCTCTTTTATTTCATTTAGTTGAAAATATATTCGTAATCGATCTTCATACGATTCGAAGTCTTCACCAGGTTCATATTCCTCTAATTTTCCCAATGACTGAGATGACATTATGCACGTGTTTGATTTTTCCGTACTTTGACACAATTTGACACAAAAAAAAATTATTATTTTCTGTTTTGTCTTTTAATCCTCGTCGCCACTTTTATGTTTAATGTTGAGGAAATAAAACTCTGGTTACAATTCTATAATAATTCAAGTTTTCTTTATTAATTAAAAATACGTCTTACTCTAAGCTGAGGTTGAAGGAGAAGACCCAGTCTGATCTATATCAAAATGGATGTCCCTCGGAAATCTAAGTATTTGGAATAATTTCTAAGTTGTACCAACTTAAATAAATAAAAAGGCATTACCATACAATTGATTTAATTTTAGTACAATTATAAATATTTAAATATACTACAATTTTAATGTATAAAACTTGTGAAACAACAAATTCCTACAATTACCTATAGTACATGTACATGACTAGAATCCAATGTCTTTGATGTTGCAATATCAGACAAATTGTTATATCCGAGCTCAATTTGAAGACATACCAAATTTACAAAATTGAATTCTTTGAATACTGGACTAAATTAATATTTTTTTTTAGATTTTATTGCACTTTAAAAGTTATTTTACTTAAACTCATTAAAAAAAATATGAAAAATTACACTGGTTAATAAAGTTGCGTAAGCCACAATACTTTTTTAAATATAATTCTGAAGATTCAAACATAATAAGCTATGTAGTTGTTAAAACAAACTTTCTATGATGTTTTTACAAACTATCTTTATTTTCAGTTTATGTATATCACTTAGTTTACATAATTTCTCATTAGCTATGGGGATGGACTTATATACAAAGGTCTTCATTTGACTCCATCTTAGTTTTGAAAAACTTTCAATGTAACTCCTTTATGTTTTTGAACAGTTCCTTTTTACGTTTACTTTTAAACCTGAGTCCAAATACAATCTCCGATTTCAGCTAAACATCTGCCCAAATTCGGAAATCATTTGCAAGTTTATTTTTAAATATTTAAAAATCTTGATGTTATACCCTTAATGTATGTCAAGTGAAGGCTTATGATAATTTAAAAACTGATTTTTGAAGTAAAGAAATGTAGGTCTGAAAAATCGTCACGGATTGTATTGAAAAAAAATCTACTTCATGAAGTTAGGTATTGCCTCAAAAAGCCTAATATTAGATTTTTTTTTAATAAAAAATGTTGAATTTCAAAAACCTGACGTATTATAGTATGATGACCTATTAAGTAATTAGACACCGCGCCGACCTGGATATGATTTGACCTTTTACATCTTCAATATTAGAGAGAGCTCATGATGAAAGACTTAATCAAGTTAAATAGAACTCCATATGAAGCTGGGTGTACAAAAAAAATGCAGCTAGACAAGAGTATCAGACCACCGACAATAATTCACCGATGAAATTTCAGAACAGAAAAACTTGGGCTTCTGTTCAAAACATGAGTATTTTTTAGGCCACTCTTCTTGAATATTTCTTTTAAATTTCACAATGACTCATATAAAGTCTTGCCTCTGTAATCAACGTATCAAAAAGATTTTAACACATTTTTCTCCATTACGCTCAGTTAGTAACGATAACACCCGCTCGAACCCCAGATAAATATATGAGGAGGTAATATATAGTTAAGCCCCTGGTAATTTTCGGCCTAAACAAAGTAAAATTGATTAGGGTGTCTGAAAGTGTCTGAAAGAAGAGAAGTCAAATCCGGGAAATTAATGAAAATAGCCAAATAACTAGAATAGGTATATGGATCTGTTCCCTGTCTCTTTCTCCTCAAACTCAATCTCCACTTCCAGTCCAACCTAACCAACCATCACCCTAGATATCGACCCACACTGCAGCAACATGCTAAGTAGGAAGAGTCAGAATTTGTTGGGGTGTTTATAGAATTTGTCTGCATTATAGAAAACATTTGGCCTTTTTTCACATCCTCGTTCAGTGTAGGTAGTCCCTGGGTCCTGGTCCTGGGGGATTCGAAATGTTTAGGTTATACATTGCATAAAATGCGAATGAATGAATATACAGCGCCCTAAGGACACTGTTTTCAATTCTAGGTATTTTTTGTTTCTATTTCGAAATCGAAATATCCAACATCCCAATACCAAAATTGCGCGAATGATGCATGGGGTGGAAGAATTTTGTTTTCCTTTTCATATACGCGATGACGCCTCCTTGCGGTCTGCAGGCGAAGATGAAAAAAGTTAAAATAAAAACAAATATAGAGAAACAATTCAATATCCTTATGGCCTTTCACACATTCATTCACCACAACCTCACTTATAGATGAATCGTGAACTAGCGGGGCTGCTGACTCTAGAACGATGACGACGACCGACGATGAAGTGGCGGTAAGGTATACACATATATGTTCAGATGCAAACGTTTCAACAAACGAAACGAGTCCTTTGTCGAATTGGATTGGAATAGTTTTTTTTTTAGAGTTGTTGTTGTTTTTGTCCATTTCTGTTGGCCAATTCTAGAAAACATAGTGTCTGGGCTTTCCGGAAAAAGTCCTTGCAATCTCTCTAAGGATACGCGATAATAGTGTTTGTGTAATTGCCAAGGAGGATGGTTAATTTAATGGATGTTTCGTATATGGAATCAATGAAAGGGGCTACTACTGCTCTGCTATACACTTCACTCGACGTTGTTTTTCTTGTAGTTGCCAGTTGGACCTTGGCGGCTTGGCGGCGGCCGGCGGTGGCGGTGGCGACGACGACGGCAACAGCACCAGTGAGATGGCGTTGTTAAAAGGGAGGCTGGATTCGTTTGTATCGCATCGCAATTGACTAAACGAAGAACAGCATACCTACTTGCCTCTCCGAAAATCGCTTTTTACACACAACAAGGACTAGTTCCCGTATCGACCAACGTTTTGTATATGTTTGTTTCGAAGCTTGTTTCCTCCTATTAGGATAGGAAGGTAGGTACATACATAGGTATGTGTACAAAGTGATAACTACGAAAAGCCATTTGTGCAATTATTTGAGGTTGAATTGAAATTTATTGCACACACTGGTGCAGGATCTTCATATACATCTGCATAGATATGTATAGGGTGGCTCATTCCAGCTCTGGCCATATGCGGTGTGGTTGGGGACCATCAGGAGTGATAAATAGGAAGCAAAGGTCATTTGTTGGGTTGGACAGTTGAGTTTTTTTTTTTGGGGGGACTCTAGACGAGAGTGTTGTTGGAAGTTTATGTTTAGGTAAGCATAAAGTTATAGCTAAGGAGAAAGTTCTAATATTTTTAGTGTGATTAAGATATTGGACTAAAGTGTCGCCATTTATAACAAAGCTTATCGAATAATTATTTGGACATAGGAACTTATTTATTTAAAAACTTGTTGGAATTGTAGTTATATGGAAAAAGGTTTAAAAACTGATAATTATTTTTGAGGACAAGACTATTGGGACTCTTAAACATTGAATAATGTTCAGCAAGGTGCATCACTGTTACAGTTTCTGACAAACAAATTGAAAGTTTGAGTATATAAATGAAAGTATTTTTCTAATTTCGAATAAATAATGGTTGTGCAGAAATGGGCCAAATCTATTGCCTTGAAACGTTTCTAAGAAAAATAGTGCCATCTGCAAGTTTTTTTTAAATATTTTTTGCGATAAATTTTGGGAATTTTCATAATTTACATAAATCTTATATAAAAACGGAACTCATCTTGAAATATTCCAATTGATACAATAAGTACGAGATTGATTTCAATTGCAAAGCAAGAACAATTTTCAAATTTCAAACCAAAAACTTAATTATCATCATCAATCTAAAATACCATCTTCCTAACCAACCTTATCGAATTTCTTCTTCCTTATTGCGTTTTTTTTTTTTAAGATTTCTACAGAAGTGTAAAACTCCCGCGCTTTATCCAGAAATCAAAATGAATTTCACACGAAATTCTCTTGAGTCTTCTCACTGAGCGTCGTCGTCGTGTGTACCACATAAATTGTCATATTCTCAATCCCTTTGCGGTCCCGAAATCAATTGATTTAAAAATCAAAAAACGATCAAAGTCGGTGTCACACTCAATAGAAATCAATTCAGGTGTCATTTATTGTTTAAGCCTAAGTCAAATCGAGCCGACATGCATTTTATAGAAAAATTTGACAGGTATATCATCGGCTTAATGATCCTTTTTCTCTTATTTTATTGTAACACAAAGTATTACAACCTTCATACAACGAAGAAAAGAAACATACAAATCTCCCTTGGGGAGAATAAAAAATCAAAGATCAAAGGCAAAAGGACTTTCGTCTTCTGTTTCTGTACGATTTGGGTAAAAAATTGTAAAAGATTTGGCAACAATTATGTGACATCCATATATTGTTATCCTGTTGCTATTGTGGTGTGTTGTTTGTCGGTCTGTTTTTTTTTTTGTGTCTCATATAATGTCCTTTTGCGGAAGGAATGGTTTTGATCTTCGACGAGAAACACAAGTTTTTGCGGTCTTTTTGCTGAAAGTTTTTATTTCATTTTTGTTTTTTTTTTGCAAAACAACAAAACAATAATTGTAATGATATTATTAATAACAATATCCTTGAATTGAAGTCATCGAGTTTTATTGTGTTGGCAAAATGTTTTGCCTTCTTTGACATATTTGTGATGTTTTACCGACAATGATGTGGCAAACGTTTGTGAATATGACGATGACGAGGAGGAACAGACGTTTATTTCATTTTGAATACAAAAACGTATAACGAAATTATCCTGTGGGTGTAATTTTTACTACAATTTTGATTCCACTTGTACCTTTTGAGTATAGAAATATTAGACAAGTTCTTTTCCCATCTCCCGCAGTGAATAAGAAATACGGTTGGCCTTAGATGGTGAAGCGATGTGGAAGATAAGATGGTGCTGATAATGGCGTTAAAAAGGACACTCCTTTCTCAGAAAGAGCATCAAAAATGAAGCGCAAATTATACAATTGACAGAAAAGGGATAGCTCTATATAGCGTAGCGTGTAAGCCCGATTTGATTTCCTTCCAAAAAATTGAAATTATACACGCTTACGGTCGTATATATCCATGGAAATCGGATGAAAATTTAATTAAACAAACACGACAGTGTAACGAATTTTTACCCAGTCTTCTTTTCAGTTTTGTGTGTTTCTTTTATTTTTGTTTTTGTTGTGGATTTATAATTAAATTTTCTTTTTCTTAATTTCAAGTCCTTTTCCTTTAGCTTGAAGGTTGGTTTTGGTATGGCTACTTTTGATAGGGTTTTTCGGGGTGAAACATTTTCTGCTGTAGCTAGACTTACTCACCTCTATAAGGGTGTAAAGTGAAGAAATAATAAATAAATTTCAACTTTATTTTAACGGTTGTTGTAGATATGTACATATTTTGTATGAAAATGTTCGCATTTAAGGACAAAAATAAACCTATAAGTATATTGCTATGCTTCTGGTCTTGGAATTTCGTACTGATTGTGAATTGCTTATACATATATATGGATTATTTGGATTGAAGCCAAAAATAAAGTGGCATAAAGTTCATAGTTATTATGCAGCTACTTGGCACATTCTTCTAAGAAATAAAGATATTTTTTTCAAGAAAACTTTTGAGAGAAAATTCTTTCGTTAAAAGTGTTAAGGCGCAAATATTTGTATACAAATGTAATAAAACTGTAAAACGTCCTTTATCAGTTTTCTAATTTACCAAAATATTTCTATGTTTTCAATATTTTGATTTTTTAAAATATTTTAGTGAAATTTTTTCTCTTGCACAATTTGATCTCAAAACTTAAAAAACATAAAATATTCTCAGTAAGAAATTTAATTAAAAAATATATTTAGTGAAATTGGTGAGGAACAAGCATTTGAACATCTTGGTAAACGTGGTTTTTTTAACGCCCTCCGTTCACTTAAGTGTTCATCCCATGTCTTGATGGTTTTGCGCTAAGAACAATTGTCTAATTCAAGCTCCTTTTGGGCTACAAAACAATTATTTTGAAAATAAGTTTTCAATATTCCTCAACCAATAAGCGATTTACTTCGTTGCAGGGAAGTATGACACTGACTTTCTTTCAAGATTTCAAAAGGAATTCAGACTTCAGTATCAAAATATCTTAAGATATAAAAAGATATCACCATTACCTACTTTTGGGCTTTTTAGACGAAGTAGGATCTTCAGGCAAAAATCCGAAAAATGTGTTTAAATTAATTTTAAACAAGAAGTCATTTATGTCAACAAATCTTGAGAATTTTTGACCGACTTAATATCTCTTTCATTTAATAATCATTTAATTTGGTTCAAGGACACTTGTTGAAAAATATGAACAAAAATTCTACTCATTCAAAGTTCATTTGATTGGTAAACAAAAAAAAATCTTTAAATTAAAATCAGATTGAAATATTTTGTCCATTTTCAGAATAAACCCAATTTGATAATTCCCAAACTTAAACAACTGTATGGTATGGATTATGAATAGAGTGTCGGGCAAAATCTGCTGCCATTACTTTAAGTCTCCGATTAATATGAGCCTTCATCGCCGCCGCCGCCTCCGCCGCAAATATGAACTCTTACTTTTCATTTCCATATGTGAAACAGAGTTATTCGCGAATAACATGAAAATTTCAATGTATTCCATTCCACGCTCAATCACACTTACCTCATATGTATACTCATATAAGTGGTAAGAGCAAAAACTCAAATATACACTCCGTATCACAAGATTATTATTTAAATTTATATTTGCCGTAGGGGGAATAGGAAAGATACAACCACTGATCTTTGATAGCACTGGGTTGACAAAATTAGGTTTTTTTCCTGTTCCGCAAACAAAATAATATACTTCTTTAAAAGATTAGCATGTCCTTGGTTCGAATTTAGCCTTGACATTTTTTTTAATCACATGAGTTTTTTAAAATATGATATAAAAACACCAAAAGCGGTGTTATTAAGGCTAAACAAAACTCATAATAATCTTGACAATAAATTGTATGACGATTTTGCAAAAACACAGTTTTTTCTCTTCTTTCAATATCTTCAATTTTTGAAGAGATATTTGAGTCGAAAATGAATTTTTACCAACTTTTATACTTTTATTCGATTTCCACAAAATTTGTCCTAATGTTGAAAACAGTATTTCTTATAAGAAAAAAACTAGTTAAAAGCTATTATCTCAAAGTTTTAAAAAGATATTTGAGTCGAAAATCATTTTTTACCAACTTTTGTTATTTTTTTTCTGTTTTTAATTTTTTGTAAAAAAAACTGTCAATTCGATTTTTTTCAAACTTAAACTGAATGTTGACAAGATTTTTTGAAAGATAAACGTAAATTAAAGCCAATATCTCAAAGTTTTGAAAAGATATTTGAGTCAAAATCAATTTTTACCAACTTTTATACATTTTTGTTTAGGTTTTTATTTTTTGTAAAAAAAACTGTCAATTCGATTTTTCTCAACATTTTTCAAAATCTTGGAAACAATATTTCTTATAAGATAAAATAAGCTTAAAGCCTAAATTACAAGTTTTTGAAAAGATATTTGAATCGATATTCAATTTTTACGAACTTTGAGTAATGGTTTTTTTAGATTTTTATTTTTTATAAAAAAAACTGTCAATTAGATTTTTCTCAAATTTTACCAGGTGTCAAAAAAAATTATTCTTTCTTGCACAAAATTGTTTTAGAGATAAAATCATACTTCAGTCGTAAAATTTTGGAGGTGACAAATTTTTTTTTTATCTAACTGCTATGGTAAAAAAAACCACCTACGCAATTTTCTCGAGAGCCCTTTCTGTATCTTTCTGCCTTATTATCTGTATAACAAAATTTCTTTGAAATCGATATCTCTTCTGGTTCTTGAGCTATGGAGGACCAAAAAAACGTCGCGAACGTACGGACGTACGAACGTGTACGTACACACGCACGCACAGACATCTTTCTAAAAATCTTTTATTCCGACTCTAGGGACGTTGAAACGTCGAGAAATGTCAAAATTTTCAATTTGACAAATTGGACCCTTGCAATAACTTCCTATGGGAAGTTAAAAAAGCTACATAGTTTATAATTTTAGATAGCTGCAAAACGTCTTATATAAATAAATTAGGTGGCAGAACAGTTCGTTGAGAACTAGGGCCTTGTCACTTACGACACTCAACCTTTCCTGTGTGCGAGTAATGTTGTCAGGAATGGAGGGGACCAACAGTCTTAAGCCGAATCCGAACGGCTAATTTGAGAAAAAACTTTTCATGACCAGAATTACTCTTGGAGAATTTGAAATTCCTCGGAAAAGGCAGTACCTACCCGTGAAAAAACTTTAGATGGCATAGGTGGGGATTGGACCCAAAACCTCTGGCATGACAGTCCCACGCACTAACTTTCACTCCACGGGTACTATAAGACCTTATATTTGTGCTTTTTAATTTTAAAAAGTAATATCTCAAAAACCTGAAGTCGGATTCCAATGAAGACCATGAAAACTCATTTTATTGCCAGAAAGAAAATCTCCCGACCAATGCATCAATGATACATTTTTGGTGGGATGAGTTGTTGTTTCTGGTATGAGATGTCCCTGAAGTATAGGCTAATATGGACAGCGTTCAAATCCCCTATAAAAACGCTATGCACTTTTCAGCCCTCTCTGGTTTATCTCATCCCAACACCGGTCATAATGTAGAACCCGACCCAAAATCCATTAACATTAAACGTAACTTACAAAATTATGTTTTAAAACATTGTCCAAAAAGAGCATTTCAGCTCCAGATTAATTTTGCATGACGCGGAGTGTATTTATATTCATCGAGGTACTCTACTCACCCACCAAACCAACACCGCACCGTTTGTTTGTGACAACAATAGGAAAGTATAACTTCAGTAATCATCCACCTCACATACGTGTCTACTATATACCTATAACTAGGTACGTATATATTTTACCTACTAACTCAAAAAGTCCTCCGGCTTTATCCTGATTGTAATCCTTGCCGAATAAACTGCGGAAATGCATGCAAATCTAGAATCCATGCACAGCACCATCAGCGAACACACAACAAAACACACATACATAAATATAAATAGTATTATGTTCATCTTGTTCACGCAAACACACATAAACGACAATCAACCAGGATATGCAAATATAGTTTTTAAAGAGCAGGAGACTACAAGAACAAAAGAATATTGTATTGTGGTGCGGTGCGGTGTGGTGGAAAGTGGTATATGGGATGTGGATGTGAGAGAAAGAGAGTTAGTGGTTGTATGATAATATGGCAGAAATCAGGATAGGAGAAGAATTACATTTACATTACCATATCACATATACACTTACCACCCCCTTATGTTTTTCGATGATGTTCGCACAATAAGGATTGTGTGTGCAATAATTATATTCTTATCATCACCGCATTCTTGTGTATGCGCCGCACTCGTTGTCGTCGTCGTGAATGAAATTACTATACGAATAATGACAACCAAATAAAACAAAAGGATAACAAAAACATACAAAAATGGGAACAACTTAAAACTTAACAAAAAAAGAGTAAAGCGATACATATCCTTGGAACATGAGCTTCCTCTCGATTCCGTGTCGTTTGTCGTCGTATTCGTGGGTTGTCGGTTGTCGTATGAAGCGCCTACATCAAGAGTATATAAAATGTACCACCTCACCTATTCAAACCAACCCACATCCTTTATTTTTTTTGTTTATTTTATTTTAAGGATTTTGTTCCCATTTTTATATTTAACTTTGTATTCAGACACAGAGAGATATCTACCTACAAATGTGCATAAATATTTTAACACAAAAATGCAGGTTAAATAATGTTAAATACGAGAAACCAAAAAGGATTTTAATCAGATTCACATAAGGATATTATAATATGTGTTGGTTTAGTTTCGTTTTGTTTCTTTTTTTTTGGAGTACGAGTAGGTATATGAAATTAAATCCTCGAATATGACGACAATAATAATAATAATAACCCGCTGCAATAAAATGTTACTTAAACACAAAGGACCCACATAACACCCATACAGAATGTACACCATCCACATGTATAGATACATTGGTAGGTATAAACTCAGGCATCGCATATACAACATATCCTTTTTGATGATGGTGCTTAGGATGCAATTTGCATAAGGATATGAGAGCATATATACATATGTATATACACGTAACTAGCGATATGGAGTTAGATATAGCAACATAATAGGACGGTATACCGCAATAATTATCACAACATTAACACCTACAATTAGACAGGACGAGAGAGAAGGAGTAGGTGTGTGCGGTGCGGTGTGGTGCGGGACTATTATTACAAGGATATACACACTAAACACAATGCACAAATGCACATTCATATACATATACAAACGTATAATGTAGATAATGTTATAGAGTTAAAGGACGAACAAAAAAAAAACAGAAGAATAATTTTTATGGCTGAGCATTGGGATTAGCCTTAGAAGTGCAAAGCTAAATCGTTTCAGATATATAGGTTAGGTGCAGTTAGTTCGCTTGTATACACGCAAATAGGAAGCTAGATGGGTTATACGACTAGTTTGGTAGGTGAAGGTATATCCTTCGGTACGACGACAACAAACAAATGAGACCCCAATGCAATGCTACAACATTCAATTGACCTAGTTTAAAGGTAGTTTTGTGGCACATAAATAAAAAAGAATATGAATGTTTTTTTGTTTGTTTGTTTTCAATTTTATTTTTCGTGTACCGTTACAGGAATTCGAATGCAAATATTATGGCAAATAGTATAGAATATATGTACACATGTATAAGTATACAGGACATAAGAATACAAGGAAGGAAGGAAGGAAACCCATGTTCGAGAATATAGGTCCTTTTTGTAGGTAAAATGCTAGAGATAGTACGAGTAGATATATATCTGCATTGTGGCAATGCAAATGCAAATTGAATATTTTTAAAGGCTTAAGCTTTTCGAATGTATATATGTATGTAGGTACAAGAAGGTAGGTCGGGAGGTATATGTAAACTCTTGTTGTTCAAGCGTGTTTGTGGTATAATCTGTGGTAGGATACGACGATGGAAATGTTTAGGTTATAGTATTTTGTTGTAAGGGGAGAATTTACATCATATAGAAAGTTGTGGCATTGGGAAAAATACTCGCCCTATATTTATAGTTGGGTATTTATTTAGTAAAAAAAAGTATACCTATGAAAGTTTTATTAAATTAGTAAATTGAAAATTTATTTATAGTGTAACTTATGACGACCTAGGTCGAATTTATATTTCTTGTGTATCAGTATAACTATTTATGTAGAATATACAATCAAATCATTGACTTTGAACTTTTATTTTGCTCATTTTAACCCGGTGCATGTATAGCCATTAAATTATTGACTTGAAATGCTGAATAGTTCTCGTTGAATTCGACGACCATAAAGCAGTTCAACTATCTACTTCACATCTCAGGTACTTTTTCTTATTTTAACATTTGTTTCAAATTAGAAAACTATATTAACTGAAAATATGGGGACTGGTTTAGCTTTAGCCAATAAGTAATGTCCTTGAAGCTGATGTGATTATACGGATTTTAAAAATGGACATTTCCAACCACCAAGAAACGATAACATTTAATTTTTTTTATTTCAATAAATAATCAGGGATTAATCGTCTATTCAAAATAAAAAGGATTCAAAATTTGTTTTTCATCATTTATTTAGAGGTTTTCCGTTTTCCTTTGATAATACTTTTGTCATTCAATACGTGTAATTGTTATTTTTTTAAGAAATTGTTATATTTTTACGGTTTGCATTATTTTTTTTATTCTGACTCATGGAGATCAAATGCCAGTATACAATTCTCGTTTGAGTAATTCTTCAGACGAGGATCGTTTATGCTTGCAGAAAATATTATTTCACGAGGGCCTTGCACCTGCAAGCGAAAATCAATGGAACTCATTAATCACATGATCAAAAGATGAATAAAAAAGAGCCTGAGATGCGACCCACACTGATAACTTCCCATCCTGTCTCTCGATTTGTCTTAATAAAAATGTTTGTAGGTTTTCGTGTTTTATTAAAAAAAATGTGGAATTGAATTATTCTAAAATTTTTAAAAATTAATAACAATGTTTTCCATATGATGAAATGGTTTGATTTCAAAACCTATTTTTGTTAACAAGATTTTTTAGTCGTTAACCAAATTTTACAGCATTTTTTAAAAGTTTTTATTTCTTATATAAACAAATATTTTACTAAAATAATTGGATGAGTAAAATTAATTGTATTGTTCACGTGATATCAAGGACCAAATGTTCATACTGTTTTTTGGAGATTTTATTTCTTTATGAAAAAACGGACTGTTGGCTTTTTGTCAAAAATTCACTGAATGTCGAAAACAATATTTTCTTTGGAAAAAAAAAATAAGTTTTAAACCAATATTTTTAATTTTTGAAAAGAAATTGGAGTCGAAAAACAATTTTTAAAATTTTAGAAATACTTTTTTTAGGTTTTTATTTTTTGTTAAAAAACTTTCAATTCGATTTTCAAAAAATTTTCTCGAATGATCAAAACAATAGTTCTCATAACATAAAATTAGATTTAAGCCAAAATCTCCAAGTTTTGAAAGATATTTAAGTCAAAAATCAATTTTAAGGTACTTTTGTTTATAATTGTTTAGGTTTTTAAGATTTTGTAAAAAAACAGTCAATTCGATTTTTCTCAAAATTATATTTAATTTTGACATCAATATTTAAAAAAAAATAAAATTAGTTTGAAATTAGTCTTAAAGTTTTGAAAAGTTATTTGAGTCGAAAGTGAATGTTTGTTTACTATTATTAATTTTTGTTTAGGTTTTTATTTTTTGTAAAAGAATTGTCAATTCGATTTTTCTTTAAATTTCACCAATTGTTCAAAATAATATTTCTTATAAAATTAAATAAGTCTTATGCCATAATCTAAAATTTTTAAAAAGATATTTGAGTCGAAATTCAAATTTTAACAACTTTGAGTAATGTTTTTTTAGGTTTTTTTTTCTATACAAAAAACTGTCAATTCGATTTTACTCAAACTTTTACCAGATGTTAAAAACGTTATTTTTCGTTGCACAAAATTGTTTTGGAGATACATTTATTTTTAATCGACATTTTTTGACCTTTATGGACCTTGAAAAGTCGAGAAATTTCCAAATTTTCAATTTGAAAAATCGGACCCATTACAATAACTTCCTATGGGAAGTTAATAATAATTACAAGTCTGATGTTTTAAGGACAGTCACAAAAACGTTCAAATTATAACCTCCTTAAAATGTAACAAATTAAACATTTTTTGACGAGTTTATACAAATCGAAACAGTGTTTGAGGTGGTCATATATTGAAAAGTATTCCTTCAGGTAATGACTTATGACATCTTATGTTTTTATTGAGATCCATATTTTCACTTACAACACTTCTTTCTATGGCGCTTTGAGGAATTTAAAGATTTTGCTTTATTTTTTTCTTATTTTTTATTTTAAAAGATTTAAATAAAAAATTGCTATTTAATTTTACTTAATTTAGGTAGTAAAAGGGAGTAAGACCATCCTATTTCCATTAATTGTAGACCTTTACACCATTCAAGTGTTTGCCTCGACTTTCTTTGAAACAGAGCATTTTGTCACTCCAATTTTGCAATACATCGTTGATGGCTTCGGGCTGTAGTTAAAAATTTGTATGAAATTGGCCTTAAGTGTATATCATTTCTAGGTTATTGGTAAATACGAGATGTACAATCGATTTTTGAATAAAGTGTGAAAAAGATCAATTGTTACATTGATTTTTGTCCAAGATTGGTTAGTCTAATTCAATCTGATCTGAGGCCTAAATTGTTGACGGAATTGCATCTGTTAAGATATAATGCGAGATCTTATATTGCAGAATTCTCTTCCCGTTCAACTGTTGATCTTGATTGTATCTTAAACTCTCTCCATAAACTGGTGTTGAAGATGTAATGACAATTCTAACATCAGTCCAGCGAAAGCTTTTTTTTCTTAGTTTTGTGGCCGTTTATAAATTTTAAATATTTCCCTAAATGTTTAAGAGCAAAAAAACTCATTTCGTTTTGAAACACTCTACCAAATTTCAAATGGGAAACAGCTCGAAATAACATTTGATTTAAAAGAAAAACATCAATAGCTGACCCTGTACATGAACAAAACTGCAGATTTCTAACAGAAATATTGACATTTACAGCAAGATTTTAGGACAAAAAGGAGTTTTTAAGAAATAAATTCTATTTTCGAAAAATCGTTTTTTTTTAATCTTAAATTATTCTTTATGATCTTAAAAATGTTGTATCAAAAGATAAAAGATACAATTTTAGTATTAAATTAATAGCAATACTACTAATGATTTTATAATTCTCAAAACTTCATTATCTTTTTATTGCCTTTTTTAAATTTGCTCGACTCATAACTCAAATAATTTTCTATCAATTGACATGACATTTTTAATACGAGGTGCGTTCAAAAAATACCCGGTATTTTCGTTTTTTTTTTTCAAAACAATATTTATTTATTCGTTTACATCAATGTGATTCCCTTCAAAGTAGTCTCCCCGGTTGTAATCCTCTTATATTAGCGTTTTTTCTAATCTTCGAAGCACTCTTGATATTCACTTTTTCCTTGAGCATTCTCAGCGATTTGGCCTTTATTTCTTCAATCGAGGAAAAACGCCGTTCTTTCATGGGTCTCTTCAACTTTGGAAACAGGAAAAAGTCACACGGAGCCATCTCTGGTGAATAATGGGGTTAGGACATGACTACAAACAAGCAACGACGAGTAAGAAGGTGCTTTATCGTGGTGCAAAAGCCATGAATTGTTTTTCCATACATCTGAGCTTTTTTTCGGATTTTTTCACGCAAACGTTGTATAAGGTAATACTCCTTATTAACCGTACGACCTTGTGGTAAGAACTCTTGATACACTATGCCTTTATAATCGAAGAAAACAGTAAGCCCAACCTTCACATTTGATCGAACTTGACGTATTTTTTCGCTCTTGGTGACGTTGGATGCTTCCAGGTGACCGATTGTACTTTGATATACACCCGAATGCTTCATCACTAGATATGACCATTTCAAGCAAATTTTGATCGTGGTTGACGTCATTTGTCAGCTCCTGAATATGTTGATGCGATTGTTTTTTGGTCAAAATTCAGCAGTTTCGAAAAAATCGACGAGCTCATAAAAACACGTCGAACTTTAGCAAATACCACAGACAAAGTAACCAGTGAATATAGCTGAAAATTTCATCATACTTTAGGGGAATGTCAACCAACACAATAAACAAAATTGACCTTCGGACTCTTCAGACAAGCGAAATTTAAAAATTCCGGGTACTTTGTGAACACAACGTATATCTTGGAAATTTTTCTGTCGAAATAAATAGGGTTTGTTATTACCATCAATACCTATCTGAAATTACTTCTTAAGTTTGTTTTGACTCCTATTTAACTTAGATGGAAAAAAAGATATTCTAAAGCATTCAATTAATTATTGCTCCACTTAAATTCGTATACGCGATAGACTTGACAGAAATGATGATGCAAATACTTGAAGTGGCTTAAAAATTTTTAAACCTGAAGTTCCATCCGATTTCTGTAGCTCAGTCTCTAGCATATTCAATCATCAGTTAGTTTGTGCTGTAGTTGCTTACGGAAGAAAATATTTATATTATTTCAGAAAAGATTTGACAATAAACTTCAATAGTCTGATAAGATGGTAGGGTATATCAGTTGCTATAAACTCGTTTAATTGTTACAATCTTATCTTAAAACATATTTGCTGCTATCTAAAGGAATCATGTGAACATGAAGCTCTTTAATCTTTACAGCCTAATTTTTAATCTCTGTTTTCTTTTTTTTTATATAAGAATCACAATTTATATCTTCTGACATTTGTCAAAACTGTCAAACAGTTCATCTGCTATCATTCATCTCCCAACTGACAATGCTTATTTAAACAATACACCCTCAAACATGTACAAGTCAAATTTTTGTCGGGTCCATAAAGTTTAACAGAAAACATAAAATTCAATAAAAAAATGATACTCAAAAAATTTAAACTCCAACAAATTTGTATGGAAAACTCTTTTGTTTACATCCCCAAGTGAGTTAACTGAATATTAAACATCATATCAAGGGATTGTTTGGAATAATCATATTTTATTGTTGTTGTTGTTGTTGCTTAAGTGCACTCCTCTTTGTTGGTAAATACGAGTGTAGTAAGTGGTGGCGTCATCATCATCGTTCTTGAGATCACTCTGTCTTTCTCGCTCTCCAGTTTCACAAATATGTCATAACAACACTCACTTCACAAGACCGACTGACTGATTGAATGACTGATATACAAATATAAGCAATAAAAAATAAAATTCCAAAAAATAACCTAAACATTATTTTAATGCGCTATTTTTCTGTTCTTTTTTTCGAGAAAATTTAACTCGTTAAAAATGGAAATTTTTTCCATCCTCTTGCTTCCTTCTCAACCGCGTATTAACCCTGATGGAAAATCCTCTAGAGCTCTCCCGGGACGATGAACGCTGAACAACGAGATCAACAACAACTGTCAATCAAAATTCCATGGAAATGCACATCACACACACAGATTATATTATTATGCTATACCTTCCTACACTCTAACTCTCCGAACTCCGTTCTGATTCAAACTGTGATGGTGTGCTGCATCACTAATGTGGTGTATTGTCCAACTGACAGCTATATGGTTACATCGTAAACCAAAAATTCGGATGACCGTAACAAATTTATTGCCCTCACTCTGTGATGATGCATTTGGCCCCATGAACGAATATTTGTATGTGATAAACCGAAAGAATCCCAAGCTGAGTTTTGTATTTAAATGTTTGGTATTTTGCCTTTAAATTTGTGTGATTATTGACGGTTAATACAAGGACATTAGAGGATAAATGTCATGCTATAATGTCCTGTCATAAAATCATCCTTTACAGTTTTTTGTTCTTTCTCTCTGAGGCTGCTCTGCTGATGAGCTCTTTGTAGATCTGCTGTATGATGTGGTTGTTGGAAATTTTCAACACGGTCGGTGCTGTGTATTTTGATTTTGATGAATTTAATTCTGATTCACACAAAAATGTCATAAATACCTGCAAAAACAACAACAACCATAATATTCAAAAGAGAAATTCCTTCAAATGTCCTTGATGGGTTAAAGGACGTGTAAATGTCGGAACAAAAAGCGCAGTAAACGCATTATCATCGGGTTTTTGTTATATGAATTTTTTGATTTTCGTTTGAAGATTTCAAAGCAAAACCAAAACCATCACCAACCAACACCACCACCACCTGCGGAGGAAGAGATAGGTTGAGCTATACGAAATTTTTGGTCACTTGTTCTATTGGAATCTTCAAAGCATTTTTGGTATCCTTTTTCCCATTTTGTTGTTTTACAAATTACCATTATCTGGAATTGAATTCCTTGCAGTTGCTATAGGTACCTACCTTAGAGTTGTTATAGTGAGTTGAACAAATTCGCACATATGTAGGTGTCCTGTCGCTATGCTATACAGAGGTATCCCGTAGTGCTTCATCATAAATCAAGTAAATGAAATTCTTCACACCATTTTTGTGTTTTTGTCTGTGTATAGAGGTATGTCCCTAGTACTTCTTGCATTTTCTGGATAGTATCCTGGACAAAAAACTCCACCACCAGAATCACATGAAGCAGAAAAGAGTAAAGAGGCGAGAACAAAAACTGGATGCTTTGGTCTGGTCCACTAATGCACTAATTATTAACGCGACGAATTTTTACTTTTTGCAAAAAAAGTCCTTTTTTGTCTTTCTGTCTCTGTGTTTTCTTTCACTCTGGAGACATATTATTTATGACTTTCCGCATTGGGTGAAGATAGGTAGGTAAGGTATTATGCATTATCAGGGCCACAGGGTGCCAAGTTGAAAATTTGTTGAATTAACTTAAGTAGGTTTCTACTGTTTCAACCAGGACAAAGGAGACATGACAATGCGCAGTGAGTGCATTAAGGATATGGTTTTTAAAAATATACTATAGATATGCTTTTGTTCTTTTGAATTTTTCTTTTAATTGTCTTACTGTTATCACTACGGTTTTTGTGGTTCTCAGCGAAACTCTATCAATTGCATGGTAATGAATTTATCCGTCAGGTAATTGACTTGGTTAACCTTGGTGGTGGATCCACTTTGACGAAATTCCCTTTATATTGATATGACCTTGCGTTTGCTTATTATTTTTAAGGTTGTACCATAATTGAAAATTTTGATGCACAAATTAGGAGGTTTTTAAAAAACATAATAAGGTATTAAAGTGTTGACGAAAAACATAATTCCATTTAATTGAGAGAGATCGGGACCTTAGACCTTATTGAATACTAATGAAATTTGTTAATGTAGCTAATTCATTGTTTTAAAAGTGTTTTTCTATAATTAAAAATAATTGTTTTAAACATACGCATCTTGGGGAGCTAGAAAATAAAAAAATTATCGAAAGGTTAGGCCGCTACAGTATTAATTTATAAGCGCCTTAGATTAATTCTGGAATTTAATCTTATTTCTTTAGTGAAAAAAGTCTAATTTAAGCATCGTTAAATTTTAGAATATATTTAACCTTTATATTAGCTTGATCTTAAATTACTTCTAAAACAAGATTTTAAAGTTACATTTCAATTTCGACGTCAAATAAGGCCATCTGTAAGTTAAGGCAGATGAGGAAATACTCGCAGAGAAAGTTATTGTCAAATTGAAAAAAAAAAAATCCGTTCGTGCGTTCGGTTTACCGTCCGTACGTTGGGGATACCTTTTTTCGTCCGCCATATCTTAATTACAGCCAGATATATTCGAATTCTACAAAATTTGGTCTTACAGGTAATGAAATCAAAAGATTCAAAAAATATTTAGCACCTCGAATATTTTACAAACAAAAAATGGTATTGCCCCAAAACAATTATACGCATCAAAGAATTTTTTTTCAAAAATCCAATTGACAGTTTTTGCAAGAATTTAAAATCTACAAAAATAGATTTTCAACTCGATTACCTCGAGAAAAAAAAGGGACATTGAAATCAAGCTTACTTTTTGAAATCCTATTGACAACTACAAAAAGCAATTAAAAAACTGATATAAAATGAATTTAGTATCGATTGTTTTGAGAACAAAGAAATATTCGTACTTCCTTTATCTCACAAAAAATGCTGTGATTAATATTTTATAAATCTTTTTAAAATATCGACAGATAGGTACGATTTTTTTTAAATAGCATGATGGTTAGTGCGTTGGACTGTCATGCCAGAGGTCTTAGGTTCGATCCCTGCCTATGCCATCTTAAGTCTTTTCACGGGTACTGCCTCTTGCGAATTGAGAAATTGGCAACTTCTCCAAGGGTAACTCTTGTCATGAAAAAGTGCTTTCTCAAATTAGCCGTTCGGATTAGGCATATAAACTGTAGGTCCCCTCCATTCCTGACAACATTACTCGCACACAGGAATGGTTGAGAGTTTTAAGTCACTAGGCCCTAGTTCTTAACGGACTGTTGCGCAACCCAATTTATTTATTTATTTATTAAAACTTCAAAAGCCTTATTTATTAACACGTAATATCTATGGCCGAAAAGTTATTGAGACATAACGACGCCTTTAATACTGAAAAGCTTATTTATATTGAAAAATACTCGAGTATTATAGACAGGACATTTTGACATTTCAATAATGAGTGTTAAAGAATCGATTTCACAATTTTGAGAAAACATGGTTGCTTTAATTCAAATGATTTCAATAAAGCAGTCCAATGACAATGAAGGATAAATATTCCAGTTTGAAATAAATGTTTTTGAAATAAACTTAGAAAAAACTTGCCAATTAATAATATAGCTCAGCACACTTTCTAAATGAGTTGTACCCGCGACGTGGTGGTTAGTTGCGTTGGGCTGTCATGCCAAAGGTCTTGGATTCAATCCTGTACTGCCTCTTGCGAGAAATTGACAAGTTCTCCAAGAGTAATTCTGACCATGAAAAGTTCTGAAATTAGTCATTCAAATTCGGCTTGAAACTGTAGGTCCCATCCATTACTGACACCAAAAAATACTCGCACAAAAGAAAATATTTGACGTATGCAGGGCGTTACTAAAACGTGTTATGAAATGTTAGTAGTAAGTAGAGTTCGTTTGATGTGGCTAAAAGAGAACATAAGTGCTTCGACTCTTTTATTTTAATCCAAGGTTAAATCAAGTATTAATGAAATCTTACATAAAAGGTTGCAAAAGTTTAAAACCTTTTCAAACTCGAAAACAGATATCAGCATCGTACAATCTGATTCGAATTAGTTTTCTTTCAATTCATAATATTCTGCTAAAAAATTAAGATTCGGATAAAATTTAAAACCTACTTCAGTACCAATGTCCAATATTTTCTATACAGGCTTAGATAGATTTATGTTAATTTTTTTGACAGCTTCAATTTTGTTTGCCTCAACTTTTTGACCAATTCGAAGGCTTAGAGAAGTCACAAAAATAAGCCAATCACTCCTCATCCTCAATAAACAAAAACAAACAAATTCTAACACCGGATATTTCATGTCATTTTTGACATAACAACATAACGTTTTAGGTATTAGGTACAACAATCAGCTACCATATTAAGCTACCGTTAGGATATTTTTTATTTTGTCATATTCATAAAGGTATACAAAATATACAAACCTACATAAACTACCCACAATTCAAAACAATCCTTTTTACTGGAATTACCCATCAGCCCCTTTTCCAAACACAAAAATATATGTATATTCAATCGGTGCGGCGCGGCGTCGGCGGCGGTGTCTAATTCCATGCTCCACCATCACGATTACCATACTCTGGAATGACAGTTTTGACATGAATTTGATTGCTCGGTTCGATTCGATGACGTTATACGAGTAGTGGCGGCAACAGTTTTTTGTTTTGCCTGCCTCAAGCTCAGGGTGGGCTGTCGCTTTCGTGGCACAAAATGTAAATGTCATCGAGAATAGACGTCAACAAATTGAATATTCAACAATCTTTTTCCTCACTCGTCTCTACTGGAGATATAGTGAAAAAGTGAGTGAGGGGGTGGGGGGGGGGGCATTAGTCTGACGATGATAATGCTGCAATGAAATCTAATAATAATAATTTTTATTATTGACTTAAGCATTAGCCCTGCTGCTTCAACATGGATAACTGTCAATTGTGCTACTGAATATTTTTTCAGAGAGGGTTAACAAGACAAAATATAAGGAGGGACAGGGGGACTAAAGGGGCAAATAAGTTGGTATTGAAGCAGCTCTTATCCATCGTCAAGGGTATTGCAGAAGAAGTGTAAACAATAAATCGAACATAACGCGAAGTGAGGTGAAGCAGTAAGGCTAACCGTACTATACTTTGACGTGGCCTCATTTTATCTTTGAATCTCTGTGCGCTATATATACAAGTTATAATCGGATGAAAAAAAAGGTAGAAAGTTTTATCGTCGTATCTGAACTCGCTACTTTATGTGTTTGTGTAGAAATGTTTTCGAATAAATGGGGGAATGACTCGGTTATCATTTAATCCAATTACAAAGGCTTTAGCGTGATAGTTCTAACAATATTGATAAAGAGATTTATTAGCGGTTCATTGCATCATATATTTGCTGTCAAGAAAACTGTAGTAGTAGTGTTTTTCTATATTTGAACAAAATTTTTCATGGAACAAATTGAATATTTGAAGTATTTGGAGCAATTTGTTATTTCTTTCGACTGATTGTTCATTGTTTGGGTCACATATAGACTTTAAAATACGAACCTTCTTGAAGGCCAAAACACATGATATATTTTATATCGAACGCTATAAGCTTGGAATCTCTTTGTATATGAGAGAAAGAGTTAAGAAATATTTCGAACTTTGATTTGATTAAATCTGGAGTGAAAACTGTAATTTAAGTCAGTTATCAGTCTGAGAGAACCTTTAAAAATGTAAAGCATAAAATTCGCAATAGTTTTTTTTTAACTTTATCACTTATAAAAAACGTGGTGTTTTAATTGAGCTTGAGCTTTAAGATGAATTTCTATTTGAGCTACAAAACATATTTCACTTAAAGTCTTATTTTAACTAACGTACCTGTTTCTCTCGGGAAATTATTGAGAATGAATGAAAATAATTAATAGCTTAGTGATGCACTGAGAACTAGAAATGTCTTGTGTCGTTTCTAAGGGTTTGGATGATAATACTTATTCAACAGTATGCATCCGAAATTAACTCGTCGGATGTCTGGGATTTTGTTTACTTGAAGCTATCAACACTATTTTGATTGGAAGCCATCTTGTTTTTTGTTTTGGCGCGGCACAACATATTGCACAGCCTGTACCACAATTTAATTATTAAAGGACATGTTTGGTAACCGCATATAGTTTCATGTTACGGACTCATGAGCTGGCCTACAAGACCGTGAGGTTTGACGCCTCTCGGCTATTTTTTGTGGGGGTGCGTGAAGTAACTATTGAGACCCAAAAAGCCTGAAAAGATTGGTTTCTTGGAGTAAGACATTCAAAGTGTTATTGCTGAAAAATTGACCTCCCGAGTAGACTATGCCCAACCTAGGTCTTTCTGTCATTATCCTGAATTTTTTTTTAATATGTAATGTCAGAAACTATCTTTCGAAAAAAGTGAATTTCATGTTAATTTAAACAAAAAATCATCTTTGTTTTATTCCATTTCAAAGTTCTACAGATTAGATTAAATACTTTATTTCGATAATAAAAATAAATTAATTTAAAGCTAAGAGTATAAGGACATGGCGTTGTTGCCGTCTGCGTGATAGATATTTCAGTTAAAAATAGTTTAACACTACGAAAGTTTTTTTTTTGTTTTTCTTTTTTTGTATAAGAAAATAAAAGCTATATTTTTTAGTAATTTTTCTTAACAATTTTACAAATATAACAGATGAATAATTTATCGACTTGAATATTTATAAAAAAGAAGATAAATAAAACAATTTTGAATGATTTCATAATCCTTAAAGATATGTACACAAATTGTACTCCTTTTTTTCTTTTTTTTTCTTTTTACATTCTCAGTGATTCGAGACTTCAAAACATCAATTTTGCCGTGAATTGAAACACAAAATCTTTAAAATAAACTTTCCCGTTTTAAAAACAAAAAAAAGATTAAAACAAGTTAAATTTTGCCGTGATTTGAAACACAACAAATTACTAAATTCTCAATCGCCATAACATGATACATGACCGCTTAAAAGCTACTTCTTTAAGCTAAACATGTTTCCAAAATTTAAACAGATCTCAGCCCGTTAAGAATGTCAATAAGTTGGTCCATAGCCAAAGAACTCTCTTGGAAATATAGCGTTAGGCAGTTTAGAAAGTCTTTTAAAAAAGTTTCTTTTTAAAGTCTCAAATTCCTCTATTTGAGCGTATCCTAAGGGTTTGACACCTTAACATTATCAAGTATTTATTGTTGCATTGAAGACTCTGTATTTTGATGAGAGTTCAATAGGTTGCTTGCTAAAAAATTGGGATACATCAGGTTTAGGGCCAGTTTGGCCTCCCTGGTTTTCTGTTTCGCATGTTTAGGTTATAGGTCAGCAATACTCTTAGATATTTAAACTCACTCACAATTTCAATACGCTCGTTGTTGATGTTCCATAATTCTTCAACACGTCGTGCATGCCGCCTAGATTCAAATATCATAACCTTGGTTTTTCTAGAATTGATCCGTAAGCCCCAAGTTTCGCAATATTCTTTAAGTCTATTGGTTTGCAGTTGTAAAGAAAATGGGTTATCCGAAAAAAAACTTTAATCAAAGATATGCCAAATATTTCACCTTCTGGTAGGATTTCACAAACCGCATCAATATAAAGTGCAAACAAAATGGGACTTAGAATACATCCTTGGGGAACTCCCTCCGCTGTCTCAAAACTTTCGGATAAGTTGTTGCCATCCCATACTGAGGCTTTCGTTGAACTGAAAAAAAAGTAAACATTTTTTCGAGAAGATAGTTTGTAAATCACTACAGCTTTGAAGTCAATGAAGCAGCTGTAACGCTTTTTTATTTATTCCAAATGTTGTCTTGCTATGCTTGTTAGTGCAAAAATGTTGGTCTACCGTTGAGACATCGGATCGAAACCCAGCTTGGAAGATACTTAAGCGATTGTTTGTCTCTATCTATCTCGTAAGTCTCCCTTTAAAAAAAAAGAATTCAAGATTTGCTTTAAAGAGTTGAAAATAGATATGCCTCTATAGTTTTCTGCAAGACTCCTTTCACCTCTCTTGAAAATAGCGTAATTAATGGCTGTGTTAAAGCAAATGAGTATGCAATCACCATTATAAAGTTGGTTGAGCCAGTCCACTAAGTATTTTTTGAAGTAAGCATCAGTAGAATATTTGTAAAACTCCTTTGGGATTCCATCAGCATCCGGTGCTTTGTTGTTCTTCATTGTTTTCAAAACACTTTCTAGTTCAATAAAGGATATAGGTTCATCAAGTTCAGGAATATGGTTGTTTGGCATGGCGGAACTAAACGATAACAGTGACTCATCTGCTGATAACAATCCTTTGAAGCAATCTACCAAAACCTCAACTCCGAGAGCATTATTATTTAAAGGAGTATGTTTACACCCTTCTAATTCTCTCACATTATTCCAAAATGTTTTAGAGTGCTATATCTCTAAAAATACGCGCTTCATATAGCCCGGTCTCACTTCTTACTTATTGTAAAATCTTTACAGATAGCATCCCTTTGTGATCCTTAGAAGCTGTGGTTTCATTTCAGATTGCAGAGACATATTATAAGTCTTAGATTATTTCTCCTAACAGTGATACAAGCTACAAATCGTAAGTTCCCAGTGAGTAGTTTTTAGTCTTGTGAGTTTTCAAAGTTTTGTCAATATCACCTCCGCTTTGGATTTTATTTTGATTTTGATTGCGTTGTTCCTTAAATCCTTTTTTATTAATCATTTTTAAAACTATCTCAAAGCTAGACAAACATTCATTAAACTAGCCCATAACTTACTGGCCTCATATGGCTCTCTATCTCTTAGTAATTCTATACTAAAATTAGAATGATACATAGAAGATTAGGTTATCCCCTCCACTTTTGGTTACATATTATCCTTTACCATATTGGGTTCCAGTCAAAGGCACCATTGCACCTGTTAGGAATCTGCTTCTTCACTACCTTTAAATGCTAGGTGCCCCATAATCAAATGAAGTGAGGCTTTATTCTTATTGCCCTGCTTATTATTAGTCTGCTTAAGCATTTCCATTTAGAGTTGATGGAATAGGAGCTTATTGATTTAAATTCCGTTTGGCTATCTACCTGATGAGAATGTTGGTTCTGCTGCAAATGATGACCAAATAAACTCAACAACTGATCTGTAGATCCTTTTGAAAGTGGAAACCTGATTTTGAAGTCAATATCAGCATAGTCTGAAAATGGATTCTTGAAAACGTGGAATACTTTTGAACGGCGAACAAATTTATGTTGTTTTTCTTCGTCACTATGAAGATGACCAATCTTATATTTTAATTAAGAATTAAAATAGTAGTGCAATGTTGACTTTGTTTACCTATTCATTCGGTATCTCCAAATATTGAGAATACAAATTTTACAAAACAAAACATGAGCTGTGAATCTGTCAAATTCGTTGTTTAATGAGACCTTTAAAATTGTATGATCCAAAAATAGGCATTTAGTTTTAAAAGGTGTTTAAAAGCTTGTTTACTTTAAAAACGTTAGGTGAAACCAAAATATCCCATTTTACAGTATAAAATCCTGTTAAATGTATAAAAGTTGTTTATGAAAAATTGTAAAAATATTTGTTGTCTTGAATATCTTGAAAACCAATAAAGACAGTTTTTTGTCTTTAACACAACTTCATTTCTACCAGTTTGACAGTTTTCCTCAGAATCTCAAAAAATAATACATTTCTTCTGGAAATTTTCAACTCAAATATCTTCAGAACAAATAAAGATTTTTATCCAATTTTTACTTCAAAAATTTCTTGGAATTTTCTCAGACGAAATTGACAAAGCAGAAGAATCAAATATAAACACAATCCACTATTCATTCTCACCTAGAAATCAAATTGAATTGGCTTTGCATTTCTTTTTTTCTTTTTGAATTGTGCGAGGGAGAATTCTTGAGAAATTAAATGATTAAAATTCCATTCTCAGATTTTTGCAGTAAAAGTAAGAAATTTGCATGATAAAATTTTTGTTTATATTTCTGAGAATACGGAAACCTCTTATCAACTCTAATTGACAGATTTTTCTAAAAAAATGAAAGTCATATCGAAAATGCTACAAAATTGGTTTTACGTATCGAAATTTCGACAAAAAATAGCTTAAACAGCTTCGGTTTTAAAAATTGTAAAGGCATCAATCGGATTGTTGATCAAGGTCGCTTTACTGACTCTTTTTTAATGTTCAAATAATAAAACCACTGCGTTATACAAAATAATATCCCCAGTCTGTAATGTGTGTTTACCACTGTCTATGAATTATTCTAGTTAAATATAAGGGTAAAGTTTACCCTAATCCTTAAAATATTATAATTTGGCATCTTGTATCCTGCACTTTAAAGTTGAACAAAATGATTGATTGAAAACCTAATCTTATTTCTCAATTAACATTCTACTGCTATTCATCATTTTGGTCATCAAAGAAATCAAAATATTAATGTTTCCAATTTTATCTTTAACATTACGTTAAGGGGCATGATGTCCCCCAAAAATATGAACTTATGTCCCCAAATGTATCTACATACATGCATAATATGCATCATTAAAATCAATTCAAAGTTAAATGCCGCCAAACGGAAACTGTCAAAACTCATTTGTCATTTTAAATTGTTGTCTTCGAGTTCGAAAGAAGAGAAGCGAGATGACATTGCCAGAAGTCACAAATAATATTGCCTCATTTAATTTTTCGTTGCAAAAATAAAACGAAGAAGAAAATCATATCCAATAATTAAAGAAAAACTCTTGTCATTATGTCAAAAGCATACATATAAACATATGACAAATTATATCAACCATCAGAGCGAATACATTTACATATACCAACACTCATATATAATAAAAATGAAATGGTGGTGTTATTTGCCGTCCTTCTCAGAACTTTTTAGCGCAAATTAAGCAAATGTCTCAATTAACTTTAATTTGCACTTCTTCATCGTTTATTTTTCATTTGAGTTTTTGTCGTTGTTTTTTTTTTATTTTTTATAATTTCTGTTCCTCTCTGTCATCGTCAGCAATTAACGTGTGATGCCAACCAATCAACAAAATAAAAAAAGGAAGAACGAGAAGAAGAAAAAACTGAATTAAGAAGAACACTCTATCTAATTGGCCCTTTGATATGTACTTCCATAAAAAGAAGAGAACCATAAAAATAAAGGTCACTTCTTCCTATGAAAACAAGCGAGAATAACACACAAAAAAAGACAAGTAAAATGACATAAGATGTGGGTCACTGATGTGATCTTAGCCCAAAACGTCAAATTCCCAATAAATTATCCATTGTTGGGCTATAAATATTATACCAACGACTCCTTCTATTTCTGATGTCGATGATGATGATGAGATAGAAGGTAATGATTGTGTATTCTAAATGTGTTGTGTCGCGCCATTCGAATGTCAATGTCAAGAATGTTTTCCACGAAAAATATCCACACAGAGATGTCTAATCAAATGTCATTCTGCGTCAAAAGTCCGTTCGAACTGTTAACTCTCTCTCTCTCTCATTCTCTCTCCATTGTATCTTGTCAGTCTGTCTCTATATTGAATCTTGATATGCGAAGGACACTGACGATGAAGTAGTTTTATGTTCCTTCAAGAAGTCCTGGTAAAAGAAATTCCCGAAATCATATCAAGATACAAAGAGAGAAAGGTCAAGAGGAGAGTGTAGGTAATCAACTACTCCAGCAGCCATAAACGAATCCAATTAAATTGATTCCTATGAAAATCAAGAGACACACGGCCACGGCATGCACTTGGAGACTCAACGATCGCATGATGTCGATGGCGATGATGATGATGATGATGATGATCAAGATCACAGATCGGGATCGAGAGGATCATAAATTTTATTTCTCTCTATCTTGACCTCCAGCTTCTCCTTTTCCTCCCTTGATGACGACAGCTCAGAGGCAGCGCAGCGAGGAAGAACGATTGGTATATTTGTTTCTGCAGTTTGATCGTTTTATAGGAGCCAAGTGCAAGATTGCGATCAGTGATCCTCTCTCTACTTCCACTGATCCTTCTGCTGGGTGATGCAATCGATAAATATTTGTGTCTGGGAAGAAAACTCTGTTTGTCAAGTGCACACAATTGTCCTAAGCTGACAAAATGTGTGACAAGGAGCGTCCTGCTGCCGCTTCTGCTGGTTTCGTATACGGTATACCTTTAGGACTAAATTGAGAAATGTTTTGAAAACATTAAACGCGATCGATCGATGAGATTAGCCCATCAGATCTTAAAAAAAAAGATGCCCAGAGTCGGGGAAAAGATACGGGACAAGGCGTCCGCGTACGAACAGAAATCGGGGACGATGAAATTTATGAGTAGTGTCACTTAAGGACAGACATGCAGTTATTCAGAGAAGCGATTTCAATTGTTTTCCTCGGATATCATCAGAGCTCTACCAAGGAAGACCGGTAAGAGTCTATAAGAGACAGATAAACGGAGAGGAGCACACCATCATCAGTCAATTGTGCAACTCAGTTAAAGGGAGGATATGATGATAGTTCAATTAGTCTTCTTTTGCGACAACGACAACGAAGACGACGACTTGGAGACGAAAATGCATTGCAATTGAATTTGAATAGAGTTGTGTTAGGGGAGGAATAATTAAGGATGGTATAGGTTCGGAGATACTTATACGCATTCATACTTCTGGCTGTAAAGTTGATCAATATTTTGACTTCGTAGGCGACGCAACGCATCGACGTTTTATACTATGAGCATATTATGATCACTTCTGGGGAACGATAAGACCGCAGGTGCTGGATAAAATAAATACGTATAGGGAGACAAGACACAACTCTTATTTCAAGTAGTACTAGCACTCTGATGATGATGTCTTCAAAAAGGAAATGATGACACTCTTGATAAGTTTTCCTATTGCACTGCGACAACCCTTCTTGTTTTTTTAATATAAATAAATAGTATGCATGCACAATGCACTCTAGATAGGAATGCGGACTAATTATGACATAATTGGCAATTATGGTAATGTGTAGGGTACCGTCGAAAACGCACGACTGCAAATGGCGCGTAGGTATACAATTGCGGTCTAGACTCTAAGAGGAAACTTGAAAAATGTATGTATGTTTAAGAAATTAGTTTATAAAGTTCCCCTATTGTTTTGGACTTGAACCTGTCTTCTTTTTTCATTAACTCAATTACAAAATTAGTCTATATAATAAATGGAACATTTATTTTAGAAAACCATGATGGTGGAATAATATGTTTAGACTTAGATTATACATTTTGATGAGTTGAATTAATTTTTAAAATAGGTTAAAAGTGGCGCCATCATAATTTTGTGAATCTATTAAAATACATACATAATATCTACTGGACTAAAGGCATTGCCCTGATGGACTTAGGTTCTTTAACCTTTACTTAATAACGTATATAAATCTGTGAATAGAAAATTTTGAAAAACAAATTTTTCTTATTTGAGATTTTAAATGGCATTTAAGTTTTTCAATAAAAAACTTTTATTGCATGCACATTTTTAAATCTTAAAATATAATAAATATTTTTGAACTTACTTTTAGTCTTACTTTTAATTTAAACGACTCCTTACATATGAAAGCATTCCCAAATTCCAACAGTTTTCTAAATATGCCATGTTTAAGAGCTAAAACATAATAGTTTAGAGGATGTTTGTTGTTTTCACGCAGAAATGTAAAAACGAGAAAAAATCTGACATCAAGAATTTTCTCGCTTTTTTGACTCAGTTTTTTTTCGGATCCAATTTTCTTGAGTTCATTATTACTATCGCAATCAGTCTGCTTACTCGTAGATTATAGCTGATGCTAGAAAATATTTTGGTCTCATCGCATTTCCGGCTAATGTTGCGAAAACTCAACGTCTCAAGTTTGGTCTCCAGGGACTTTATTGGTACATTTTGTATAACGTTTTAAAACTAATATTGGACGTTAATTTAATTATCTAATCGATTTGTTTTTGGATTTAAAAAAAATATCTCTGGAGCTTGCAATTTTGAAAATTTTAAGGTAATATTTTCAAACTTAAATTTTTTTTTTAAAAATTAAAAAAAAAACTTTACAACCATTTAACAAATGTTGAAATTATATTCTAAAATAAAATTGAATTAATTTGTATTGGTAATTTGCCTCGCAGGTGAGATTAAACCTCTGCGTTGCGTTTTCGCAACATTAGTCAAATGCAGTAGCAAAAGTACAAAGCAAAGAAATAATATATATTTTTTTGATATTATTAGATAGCCAAAATGATTTTTTTTATAATATTAAAAATTGGTGTGTGTGTAAAGCAATCACATACATGTTAGTGCCATACAAAATTTCATTCACCAAATAGGTAAACCCTATGGAAAAACCGTTTAACCCATCCGCGCGAGATAATTCTTAGAAATGAATATAGAGTAGTAAAAAGTGATTCCTTTTTTTAAGATGTAGTGTGCATTTTTATCTAAAAACAATCTTTCAACAATTCCAGGTATATTTATCGGAAAACCCTTTTCCCATTTCCTTAGATTTAGCACACTTTTCTATTTACATTATTACCAGGTATAAAAACGGGCTACATATTAAAAAATACATAATTTTGAAAATAAATATTTCGGGTATATAAGTACGTGTGACTCGTTCTAAATTTCACTTATTACGTAAAAATCGTCAGTTGTGCAAACAAGTGCTTTTATAAAAATATCTGTGTTTTAAAGTTTAAAAACAACTATTATGTATCTCCAGAGGTTCTTGTCGGCTAAAGAACTAGAAGATTTGTTAATGAATCCTAGTTCAGACGAAGATGATTAATTGAACCAGAAATTAGATAAAGCTATTGAAGCAAAGGTGATTATTATGCCTCCAAAAAATGATGCTTTGAGTGACCATGAAGAAAGTGATGATAACATCCAATTATTGGAAGAAGTGAACATATTGCCAAATGAACTAGTCGGTGAATTAGAGCTGGAATGCATATTAGACGATCTACAATGTGAGCCAAATGATTCAGAAAATGTATCAACATTACAAAATACTGCTTCAACTTCTAAAAGGTAATCGACGTCTTTTCAATATAATTTACCAAAGTGATCAAAGAGCCACCAAGTTGGCTTTTCAAATACTTCAAAAGACGTATCAAGTGAAAAGATTCAAGCGATCTATAACAAAATAAGTAAGTTTAAAATAAAAATCACTCAGAACTTCCTAAGTTGAATCCAATCCTTCTTTCTTGTAAGCAGTTTCAATCCTTTTCAAATATTCGAATTATTTCTTGATAATGAGATTATCAATTTCATTGTTCAAAGCACCAATGCGGATAGAAATAATTTAACTTAAAGAAAAATTTCATTTATTGGAATAATATTTTTCTGGATTACATACAGTTCCACAGTTGGATTTATATTGAACCAATCAACCAGTCTTTTGCTCGAATATAATAAAAGAAGCCATGAGCTGAGATCGCTTCAAACTTATCAAATCGTTCTTACATGCCTGTTATAGCAGTAAAATTGATCAAAGTTTGCTAAAGTCTCAACTCTAAACAACATGCTCAATAAGAATTTTATGCAGTTCGGAGTATTTCCCCATCACATTTCAATAGATAACAAATAATACCCTACTATGGACGTCATTCTGCAAAAATTTTTATTAGAGGGAAGCCAATTCGTTTTGGATACAAATATTGGGACCTGTGTTCTCACGATGGATATTTTATCAATATATTCCGTATGGTGGTGTAAGTGCTGTTAATTCCCGTAGATTTGGCTTAGAGGAAAATGTTGTTCTGAGACTTCTTTCTAATATCAATGTTCCAGACCAACACATAGTTTCTTTTGACAATTTTTTTCACACTAACTGATTTGCCGTCTCTCAGAATTGGGTTACTTCGCAACAGGTATTTTAACATACCATTTATTTATACTAACCCATTAATTTCTTATATACAAATCTACAGGCATTGTTCGGGAAAAAAGAACTGATAAAGCAAAGTTGAAAGAACCCAAACAAATGAAGAAACAAAATAGAGGAACTATGGATTTTGCATTCGTCAAGGAAAATGGAATTGCCGCTGTTTGTTGGAACAGTTCTTTCAAATCATTTGATAGACCAACCAATCACCTAAGCAAAATAGTTTGATCGAGAAAAAGGAAACACGTCAGCATTCCCATGCCCAATGCAATCCATGAATATAATTCCATGATGGGAAGATTGGACTTGTTTGATAATGCTATCAGCAATTACCGCATAATGATTCGAAGAAAGAAGTGGTACTGACTACTTTTATCAAAGGCATTAGATGCAGCATTGGCTAATGCATGGCATTTTCAAAAAGTTTTCAAAGGAAACACCAATGTCACAACTTGAATTGAGGACATATGTATGTTGTAGGCTCCTTACTGCGAACATCAAATATCTCGCCAAGACATCAAAGGGAAGGAAATCCCAGCGAAATGGTTCGATTTGATGACAAAAAACATACAATAATAAAAATGGAAAGGCGTCTTCGATGTCAAAATTGTTCCAGTCAAACAATTTTTTGTTGCAAGAAGTGTAAGATCCCAATTTATCCAAAATGTTTTGATCCATACCACACAAGAACCCATTCTTCATAATAATATGTATCATCATGAAATTTAGAGCACACAACCACTAATAATTTTTATACGTGTTCACCTTTCCAAAAACAATATTCAAAATAACGCTCATACCTAAAATTTTCAACAAAAAAGCTATCATTTTTTTAGTGATTCTGACACCCTTTTCGGCTACAAGAGTTAAGCTAATTCGATTTGGAATTGGAACACATATTTATCCGGAAAGGTGTGTGGCTCTCACAAATTGCAATCACTTCAGTTAATTTCACCTATTTTTCAATTAGTCATTAGTTTAACAAAAGTGTCACTTTTGCTGTTTTTGGGACATTTATATTCTTGAAATTCGTGTTTAAATCACAGTCCTAGAACATGCAAATGCACTTTAAAAATTAGATTTCTTTAATTTTTTAAGATTTGAAAAGTGTTTGTTTTCAACAGAACATCCATTTTGAAAGAAATAAAATGCACGACTGGTTTGCTAGAACTTACTAATTTCTTAAAAAAAGTCGGTTTCAAATTATTAAATATATTTTAAGATGTGAAAATGTACCTGCAAAATAAGTTTTTCTCAAAAAATGTATTGCTATTATGAAAAGACCTAGATTAACTTATATTTTAAAGATCAATTTGATGATTTGACTTACCGAGAAGAGCTTCCACAGAAAGACAAGATTATTAAAAACGGTTCATTAGTTCTACAGAAATCTTAAAAATAAAACAACGGTTTTATGAAAAGCACCCTTCTGGAGCAATACCAAAATATTTTATCCATAAAAAAGAAGCTAAATTAGGAACAATAAATTTAGAGAAAGTCTTTAAAACATCAATCGGTTCATTTTTGAAAATTGAATTTTCGATATTAAAGCAAACATTTTGTAATTTTCGTATTGAACAAATTAAAAAAGCGCCTTACACTAATCAGCTCAAACCATTTTTTCAATCGAGGGACCAACTTTTTTCGACTTTGCTACTACCCTTTTTCGAGTTTCTATATGTTGCAAGCAAAAATCACTATAATGTTCACTATTTAGTGCGTCAAAAAGGTTTCTTTTTAAGAACCTGAATATTTGCTCTTTTTCTGAGAAACAAATTTTATGAAACGAATCTCAAGCATTACTAAAGTATTTCCAAATTCTAAATTACTAACAAATCTTTAGATGAAATGTTAACTTATACAACTTAACTTTATTAGCTTTATGGCTCATATGACGCCCTCCCTGGATCGTCCATTGGTCAAAAGTTGATGGATTTGTGCTGAATTTGTGGAAAAGGGCTTAATTTTCGATTCATATTATGTTTTTAAAAATTTTGTTTTTATATAAAACAAATAAATAATTCCGTAGCATGATGGTTAGTGCGTTGGACTGTCATGCAAGAGGTCTTGGGTTCAATCCCTGCCTGTGCCACCATAATTTAAAAAAATAATTTTCGCGGGTACTGCCTCTTGCGAGGAATTGACAATTCCTTCAAGAGTAATTCTTGTCATGAAAAAGTGATTCTTGTCATGAAAAAGTGCTTTCTCAAACTAGCCGTTCGGATTCGGCCTTAAATTGTAGGTCCCTTCCATTCCTGACAACAGTACTCGCACACAGGAATGGTTGAGAGTTGTAAGTCACTAGGCCCTGGTTCACAACGGACTGTTGCGCCACCCCATTTGATTTGAAATAAATAATTCTAAATATGATGGAGGTCGTATCCATTAACGCAATACAAGTAGTTTTGAATTGAAAGAAATTCCTACGAAAATACAAACAAATTATCTCCCAGGGGAGGTTCATGACCCCTACTAAGAAATTAATTCAACCTTTTAATTTTTCAACCTTTATCTTTGAAACCATATTTGCAACTATACACTGTATCTTATAATATCGAATACATATTTGAACATACAGCTTTTAAGTTAACCAGAATTATTAAGCTGCATAAATAAGGGGTTTCCGCAAATTGGATAAATTAATTCAAAAATTGAATATTGTTTTCGGTGGACAATTAGGAACCAACTTTTATAACCAATACCGAATTGGGGCTCGTTAATTCTTCCAAACGAGTACGAGGCCTAGAAACATTGACCTTACGCCATCCAAATCAATCTTTCATCTAATTATAAATGCAATAAATAACTGGTCGTAATAATAACACACCCTTTAGCCTCTAAAACAATAACAATTCAACCGGATGTGCTTGATTACATTAGCCTCTCATAAAGTCATATCCACAAAAGATTCAGAATAACGAAGCACAAATTTAAAATCAAATGACCCGACAAGGAAATGAAATCTATTAACACCTTTTTTCCCTCCAATTACTCTGCGCCATCTTTATACAAATATATGTAGCTCAGTCTCAGACACAAAGCATAATCATTACTCGACGCCTTGTCCCAAAATTTTTCTCACACCCTGATCCATCATCATCATCAGCAGAAGTAGAAGCAGAAAATATCAAGTCCGTCCGCCCAGACCAATGACTCAACTCAACTACTTAGCCGCCGACCAACTCCGACGACGAAGAAAACGAAGACACATGATGAAGAAGCTGATGAAGATTTCGTATTTTAATTCCGACAACGAAAACATCAAACGCAACAAAGTGTGAACATATGGCGCAAAGTCGAAGAAACGCGCACACGGGAATATTTCACAGATTCACTGCAATAAAATACCGAAGTTTCAGAAAAAATCTTGTTTCCAATTAACCATTAAAATCTGTGCGAGTGCTCTCCTTATGCGCGGATGTGGAGGAGGAGAAGGTGCAGGACGATCGACCGCGACACGGTCTGGAAGAATTCCCTTGGTTATGTTCTTTTTTTTTCTTAGGTTCTATGAATATTTGCCCTTGGTATTCCTTGTAATTTTATTTTAATTACTATCGTCCCTTGAGTCTGGGCGTCTGGAATCTCTGGATGGGTATTGTGTGTGTTCCAGACCAGAGCTACCGAAATAAATCACATTCACTCAGAACAACCAGAACCATCTGAAGGAAAATGAAGAAGAGGTTGTTTCTTTAAAACTTTAAACACTCACAATGGTGATTTTGATTCAACATCATCTTCCGCCTATGGATACAGGATGACAGTCCTGTCAGAATAATTAAGGGACATATTTTTTTTGGCTTGATTTTTGTGTTCTTCTTGATTTCTTCTTCATTTCTTTTTACGTATAAATATATATAAAAGAAAGTTGACTTCGGGATAGAGAAATGGATAATAATTTCTTTTGAGATCAAAGGAAAGCAATCGATATTTGCTTGTAGGCTAGGCTGAGTTCTTCGAGTTCACTTAATGAACTGATATTGCAAAAGGTGTATTTTTGTATCTCTAAGATATTTTTTTTCCTCTTCATCTTTTCAAAGGCAAACAAATGAAGTATAGGAAAGGAATAAGACGCAATTTTAGATGAGCAAAAAAAGAACCTAGTATATATTTTTTGATTTGTTTTGGGATCTAGGGAAATTATATTGTCCTGACTTCTTCTTCCTCTAGCCCCTTCTCTCATCACTCGGCTACTGTTTCTTTGATTTCGCATAGAGTTAAAGCAATTTATGTGAATCCAAATGATTATATTGCTAACGTGCATCTTGTTTCATCAAGTCAAGTTCTTGCCTAGACACACAATTTTTCCATTAATTTTCATAACAAAAGTGACCAATGATGCTGAAAGATTCGAATCTTTTGTGGGTGGGTGGGGGACATTTCATAGACGTAGGTACTAGAATAGATCCTATAAATAAAAGCACATCAAGCATCACAGCAAAACAACAAAATATGTTTGCAAGAATTTGATTTAGGGATATAGTAAAATCCCAATTCCCTATGTTAATTTTGAAGATAGAAAGGACATGTGGGAAATTTATTTTAACATGTTAACGTTATAATAGTAATAACGATCGAAAAGCTATACTTAAACAGCTACAATTTAGCTAGAGAGCTGAAATTACTCAAACCTTACTCTTATAGTAAAGGCCTACAAGGGTCATAAATCAGTTTAGAAGAAGTAGCCACCACTTAAATGCTCAGCAAACGATTGTCATGGTAGGGATCTGGGTTCAATCGTTGCCAGTGCTACCTAAAAGTTTTTTTTCACGTGTATTTCTTCTTTTGGAGAATTAAAATATATTTTTACCACTTTACATATAAATCCGGAGGTCCCCCTCATCCCTGAGGAAGAATAAACGAGAGTTGTATTTTGTAAGTGGCTAGGCAATATCAGTGTTTTGTCAGAAATCATAAACAACGACATCTGCCAGCTTTAAATTTCGCCTTAGAATTATGTTTCTGGTAATTTTGTAAGTTTTAAGTTCGTACGATTGTAAGACATTTGATAAAATAATTTGTTTACGGAGTTGAAAATATTTTAAAATTAAGGATATGTGTTTAACTTTACTCTTCGAAATTAACGTGTTATCAATTTTTGTATTCAAAAGTAAAGGGTTGGAAATCGATATCTGTCAAACTATGTTGTTGAACAAATTTTTTTTCACTTGAAAGCCTGACATTTATGAAAATGGAATTCTTATGAACATGATTTCAAGAAGACGATGCCACATTCCCCACAACTCCTACAAATTTAGTTTTACTGCAAGGCAATTTCGTGGCAGCTTAATTTCTCGTCCTGGCGATATCAACTGGAATTTGACACCGCTGCACTTTTTTTTATGGAGCTAAACCTTTAACTCTTAAGCACTTAAAAACCAACATTTGTCAAGTTAGTGATAACCGCCCAATATGTGTCAAAAAGTGGTCGAAAATTACCCCAAAAGAGTCAAAGCTTGCTACAATTTGCGTGGTGGTTATTTAAATGATGTAGTGTTGCACACAAAATGCCAACTTTCAAACTTTATAATGATAAAGAAATATCATGAAAACAAATATTGTATGTGTGTTTTATTTACGGTTGAAACCGAATTGAATTGAAATTTTCTAGCGTTTTTGGTTTTTGAGATATTTTAAGTTAACCAAAATTTATAGTTATTTTTAAATTGCTAGAATAAAAAACTACACACTAAAACCTCTCATAGAATTTCTATATGTCAAGTGGATTATTCTACTGGATATTGACATACCGACGAATGGCATCCCGAGACACAGAAATATCTACAAATCTTTGATTTAGATTGTAGCGAACTTGGAAGGTCTAGAATTGTCAAAATTTACATTTCCACTGTATGGATCAAAATACTGCATCTCACAATGCTGTATTTCAAAATACTGTATGTACAAAATACTGGAGTTGGATCGGCTTAGGTGATAGTTGACTATCATTTTCATTCCTTCTGTGTAAGATGATTCAACTCAATTCAATTTGATTGAACAGTTTAAGATTCAAATTGTCAAAATTCATTGTTGCCATGGTGAAATTTTAAATTGATTCTTATAAAATATATAAATAAAAATATCAAATTGGCTGTGTTTGAATAAAATTCTTACTTTTCTTGCTTTTTTTCGAATGTCGTAAGGTTTGTTGGTCACAATAATGTGTTTTTTATAATGAAACAAAACGAACTAAGAAATTTGTCTAGTCATTTTTGTAAGCGTCTGGTAGCTCTATTCGGAATATACATATTTGTTTGAAAATGGTTATCACATTTTTGTTGTGACAGTTTTTTAGGTATAAATTTGACAATCAGCTTATGTAGATCAAATTCGATCATTTTGATTGTCATTTATTAATAATCATTTTAGCCGATTCCACCTTTGTATTTTAAAATTCTGTATTTTAAAATGCAGTGAATAAGGCTAAAAAATAAAAATCGTTTTGAAAATGTAAAAAAGTACGCACTTACAGTATTTTAAAATACACCATTTTGACCCACTTCCTATTGGAAGCACAAAATTAAAAATGAATTTACCAACTAAGTTACACTGTCTTACCAAATCCAAATTATATAATTAGCTTAAGTGCATCAAGCTCTCTTATCTAAAATGCGTGCTTTTGGTATTGATGAATCCTTTCTTCGTTGGGTTACGAATTACCTTTTGGACCGTCCAATTCAAGAAGTAATGAACGGGTTCAAATCGGATACAAACGCTAATGTTTTTTCTCCAACTCTCTTCCTTATATTTATAAATGATCTTTTGTCTGAAACTTCTAACCCACTACATTGTTTCGCTGATGCCAGTACCCTCTGCTTTTTATATTCGTTTTTAGATTCTCATCCTTGTTCTTTGGATGTGGACTACCAACGGTAGCGTATGATAAGCTCATTAAATTCTGATCTTGATAGCATTGTCCAATTGGGAATCAAAAACCGTGTAGAATTTAATGCTTCGAAAACATAATGCTGTCTAGTCTACTTTCACAAAAGCGTAACCCTCCCCCAATGCCACTTTCCATGGGTGGTACTTGAATCGAGGAAATCGAACAACTATCAGTCCTAGATATGTGCATTACTTATTGTGGAGTGATCACATATTTGACATCGCCAAAAATGCTGCTAAGTGTTTAGGTTTTCTCCGCCGATGACTGGCTATAGTCTATAAAGTTTTTATTCGTCATAAACTCGAGTTTAAGTCTCATATTTGGGCTGGAGCCCCAATAACGTACTTGAGTCTTTTGGATAGAATTGAAAAAAGAGCTCTTAAAATGATAGGAGATCGTTCTCTCACCGAGACATTTGCTTTTCTTGAACACCGCTGCAATGTCTCATGCCTGTCATTATTTTTGTCGTTATTTCTATAAACAATTCTCTAGCGAAACAGGCATTTGCATTCCTCCAATTAAAAAGAGGATTCAATACCCGTACTGTAAGGAATGCCCATTAATTTACCCTTGAGCCCTATTTTGGACGTACTGTTTAGTACAGAGATTCTTTCTTTAGCTGCACAACACGAATGTGGAATGCTTTACGTGACTCAATAATACCCACTCATTAAAATGTGCAGACATTAAAAATCAATGTGCATCGGTTTCTCCTTTCTAATCATATCCTCCTTTCCTAATTGCTCGCACTGTGTTTAATCATTATAAGGGTATTCATTACCCCTTTAGTGCGCGTGCAATATAAAAAAAAAGACAATAATTTTAATTGTTGCCAATATTCTCAAGGACTTGATACATTTATACAAACCTAGCATAGTTTTTTTTAAGCGTGTATTCGAATTTTAGATTGGTTGGCGTTATTTGTTGAAGAGATATTTGGGGCCAGCCTAATTTGTATTTCTTTTTAAAACTGTTATTTTAAAGCAATAAAGACTCATTTTTTGAAAGTCTTTTCTGCATCTTTTGATTTTATTATCTGTAGATCATAATTAATTTTAAGTCGATAACTCTGCCGGATCTTCGGATAAGGCCGACAAAAAAAACGAACGAACTAAGGTACTTACAACGCACACATTTGTCATTTCTCTAAAAACCTTTTATTTAGATTCTAAAGCGCTTGAAATAACTTTTAACGATTATATAATTAATTTCTTCAATATTTTATGTTTTTTTTAATGTATTTTGAATTTTTCGTAAGAAAATCCGCCAAAACTGTTAGCCACAAAAAAAATTAATTTGACCTTTTTTGACGTTATTTTAAAAATTTTGAACGTCAACATTTAATGGCAACAGATATCCAAGAGAGAGAAAATCATTTGTTTATCAGTAGTACGGAACTGCCTTAAACTTCGCTTAGTTAATAGTTGATGGTTATAACAAATTTCTTCTTGCTTAAAAGCTGCTAATGCAAAGTCTTAAAATACGTTTTATTTGTTGAAACGGTTATTGTAATTTATTTACGTTTTGGAATATTCCATATGTAAATAATTTAATGAAATATGTTTCTGGAAGTACATTTCATCCATAATTATTAAGTGTTTCCCTAAGTGAAGGGTGTTGAATACATCACAATTTTCTATTGATGATTGGAAAAAATTAGCCAGCATAATCTTCCCCATATGCAGTCCATATTAAAGACTCATCATTTCATCATTATGTCTGATAATCATGATTATATCAGGCAGACAGATACAAATAGTGACACACTAAGCAACTAAGTACAAAAACTCAATTTTTGTTTACAATCTGCTTATCCCTAATTGAAACAAAAATTCCCTCATAATCGTGGCACATGAAGGCCACCATCAGCTTAGTCGAACTCAGTGCCAAGTTCATCGATTAAAAACTCATGCTCGGCTCAATTCCATTTGAAGTGTGCGGTGCAGTTGGTTTCTGGAATGAATTATTTGAGATTCTCACACACAAGATGGACATATTGAAATGGCTTATGGTTTAAACCCGTAGAACTTGCTCTCTTTACCTACTTAATCTAAATCCCGAAACAAAGGAACTGTAGTGTACACGTCGTCGTACAGTCTTCTTCATTACACGTAGCCTCATCAAGGCATCATCCATCAGCGAGGGTGATGTATGTTCAGCGAGTGTCGGACAACATATCAAGGGCGAACTCTCGATTTCGATCGCTTAATTGCCACAGTACAGCAATTAAACTCGCATCCTTGTTTCTTCTTGTGTATATGTGAGATGAGATGATGCTCTACGGTCCGGACTCCAGGCTCCTGGTTCGGGGTATGATGATGGTGGGGTTTTTTGTGCGTTATTCGTTGGTGCCGCACACATGTTTACGCCGCCTTCTGGGATCTTGACAAACGGCTGACATCCATCAGCGTCAGTGGCAGCAACAAAACTCTGCACTCTAGGTATACTCCTTCGTCTGATAATATTCTCCAGATGTTTTGAGGGTGCTGTCTTCCATCTATTAGTAGGTTTTACTCTACAATCAGTGAGTTTGCTGCATCTATCAGCAGGAGCACTCGTAGTAAGCTCTGTCTGTATACTGTATCCATTCCATGTTTTCTTGTTGATTGTGTATCGTCCAAACAATTTTAACTTCGAATTTTGTGTTACTGCTTCGTTGCCGCCGCGCCGCCACCATCTCCACTATTCCCGCCGGAATAAAGAAATATACCTCCCCTGTGTTTCGGTCAATTGCAAGTTGGGAGCGATGAGATCTGTCGGGTTAGCTGGCTAGAAGGCTAGTGGCGGAACACTGGCTTTAGCAAAATGGTTGTTAATGATGGCTATGATGATGACGATGATACCAGCCCAGTCCAGGCCAACAGCAATCAAACCCCAACAGAGCTACTGGATATGCGTTTAATCTATCTGGTCGTCGGGGCTAGCCATATCTTTAGATTTGCCAAGGTGGCCGAGGACGACCGAACCGACGACGACGCAACGTAAGGCAACGAACGATTCAATCGTAGGGTGATTCATGCCAGTGATGATGACTCTGATGGATAAACAAAGATTGAACGATTTAACAACAATCCAAAGCTACTACAGGGGGCTTTGAAGATCTGTGCTTATAGTTTCGACTCATCGATGTCAAATTAGAGCAATGAAAGACGATTTTTATTGCAACGACGACGACTTTCAAGGTTTTTGTGGTTGAGCACAAAGGATATAAGAAATAATGAGAAAAAGAATTTTTATGTTTATATAAAATGTAAACACACATTATTATGGATGCACATCAGCATCCATATTGGTAATAGGAGCAGGATGTGTTTATTTGTATGACGTGGAGAATTTATCTCTTTTTGCTGATTGATCGTTTCACGGAATTTTGTTATTGTTTACACTTTGTGCACATTAAGTGGCGCCCAACCATATCTATCCATATGTTTGGATAGTGGGTGAATGAACTTTGACATATTTAGAGGAAAGGGGAATATTGTGTTTGGAAGTTTTGATATAAATTTCTTTTATGTTTCAAAATTGTATAAGCTGTTAAAAATTAGGTATGGAAGCCCGAAGGAATTTCATCTATAACAAGAGTTCAGTAGTTTTTTTCTTCCGAACATCTTTAAAACAGTGTTTCTTAGCATCCATATTGGAAGTCTAAAAATGGTTACGAATCTGAGCTCTATAATCAGAAAAGAAGAGAGGAACACCGACTTCTCACAAGGAAAAAAGATCATTGTAGAATCACAGTCAATAATAAAGAAGGACTACTCCTGGAGACTGTATAAGGGCGAGGAAGAACCGAAGTTCGATTTCTCGAAGGATGATCCATTCAATGCAGACGACGAAAGCCAATAATCCCGTCTTCTAGACTCGGGCGAAGTAAAGCTTGACATATCTAAGTTGAAGTCTAATAAAACGAAACTGTTGGAGCAGATGAATTAAATTCAAAGTTTTTCAAAGCAGCTGAAGATAATTTGGTCAGAAGAATACACCAACACATCTGAAAATATGGTCAGAAGAAAGCGGGCCCAATAAATGGAACCTCAGTATTAGATGCTTAAAACTGAAAAAAGGAGACTTTCTCAGCGCCACCAAATATAAAGGTATCAGTCTTCTTTGCATCCCTTACCAAATCTAATCTTCGGTAAAATATAAACGTCTTAATTCCATTGTCAAACACGTAATAGGTTCTTATCAGTATGGTTTTAGAAGGCTAAAAATTCACAGCCGATCAAATATTCACATTTCGACAGATCCTGAAAAGAACCCAGAAACATCACACCGAAACCCACCATCTCGATCATCGATTTCAAGGCCGTATATGACAGCACCTATAGAGAAGAACTGTATAGTGTTCCGTCGAGTTTTGGTGCTGCTTCGCTTTCGAGTTTCGATGACATGTGATTTCTTAAACCTCGTCCCTGAAAGATTAGTGCAGAGCTTCCACGTCAAGATTAAAAGCACTATCTTTCAAACAGAGTCGTCAGAAATCTTGGATCAGGTGCCGCGAACAATTGGAAAGTCATCTCAACCAAATACTGGTGCGGTACGCAATTAGAAACATCTGGCTTCTGATTGAGCTAGATGAAGAAATCTGTTGAGTAAGGCCCTAGTAAGTAATGTTCATTGAATTTTATCGATGGAAAAGTACTGAAAACACATATTCCTATATATTAAAGACTTAAAAGGTGATTGTTAATTATTTTACATTAGAACTGCATTAAATACTCCAAATAATTGTTCGACATCAGATACTTTCTATATTCGATAAATATTTATGTTCGTAGCTTCTTATGTAGAGCTATACTACCAGCTCGAACTTATGTAAACTTGCCCAAGAAAATCTCTGCCTTCAAATATTTTTATTGGCTTATACATTTTCCCATCACTATGAATCTTGAATCTCATGAAGATATAAAAATGCTTGTACCAGACAAATTGAAAAAAAAAGAGTAAAATAATATTCAGAGAACACACAAAAATCCCTAAAAGGACCAAAACCAAACCATCTCCATTGTAAACACATTGTTATCCCTCTGTCGAAATCTCGAAAGTTAAGCGCGCAAAAAATAAACTCAAAGTACCTTTAGCTACAAGAACACAAAAATCTTATGGGTAGATAGATAGAAATCTTGACGAGAGCCAAGAGTTGAGAGATGTTAAACGTTTGTCGAGTTTTACATAATTCCATGCAAAAAGTACCCAAGAAGTATCGATGTACATGAAGATACCGTCAAGCAACATGATATCGATGTTGATGTCGATGCTCGATGGTGATGGTGATGGCGATGCCAAAGCTGAAGCCAATGATGCGGTGCATCCAGAGATTCAGACTCAGATTCAGATGATGGAGCACAATGATGGAAGTTGGAAGAAGATGTGATTTGGGTTAGGGTGAAGGTGAGGGCGAGCATTAGCATCAGTGACAGTGTAAAAGGAGGAAGAAAAAAAAGAACTGAAATCAAAGGAATGCACTTTGAATTCAGGTGAATGTATTATACCGATAATGGTGAATACCCCGAGATTGGATATACACCTTTCTTGTATCTATATAAAGCATCATATAGCCATCAGAGAGCTATAGGGATCATATCGATGATGCATTATGATCCACCGATTGAGCGTTGGCTGCTACGCTGCTCTTGGATTGAAAGCGAGAACGAAGAAAAAAACCAAAACGCCAAGATCCACGTCCTGAGATATATAGACTTGATTCAATTGTTCATTATGTAGATATAAGTGTATTTTTGTGATTTTATTTGTAATTCAACAAAAAAAACCCAAACCAAGACTTTATTCCTGGAAGTTACTTTCAAAAAGACTTCACTTTGATTATAAACCCTGATGCTTTGATGCACGCAGATGAATTGTCTCGTTTTTGTAAGTTGGCTCTGGGTGTCCGTATGGTGTATCGTTTCGGGTGTCATTTAAAATGGAAATATAAGTAAAGTATAGGTACCCTACTTACATACAATTGTTTGCATTCTGACAAGAAGTGATGTGAATAGTGGGTTTTTGAATTGAAGAAAAGGCGATTCGTCGAAGTTGAAAAAGTCGATATGCAGTCAAAGTCGTCAGATTGACGTGGAAAAATTAATCTATTATGCGCGAACTCAAACCTAATGCGTATATGTCTTTGGAGAGGAAAAAGAAAGGGAAGTTAAGTAAACTGAACAGATATTGATATACAAGGTATACATAAGCGTAGCCAATTTTTCTGACATTTTTTTTTGGAAGTTTGATGGGTGATTATGGGCCGATTGTATTGGGAGTTCTTTTTGGCTTGATATAGATATCAATGTAAATAGCCGATTTCTTTTGATTTTTGTTGAAAACACAGTAGAATTTTGACGAAACGATTTGGTAATATTTATCATCTCATTTCCTACTACGCCAGTAATTTAGCATAGGAAGTGAGCTCTTAAAATAAACAGCTAGATATTTACTTCCATTCCACACAAAAAGGTTTTGTTTGCTTTTCACGTGTTGCCTGTCAAAGTTTTATGAATAAAGGGAATTTAGTAGTTTACTACTTAAAAAATTGAAAAACAGTATTAAAATTTTGCAGAATTGATCACGAATGGTATTCTAGACCCTTATAAGTACCTAACTTACTTATTTAATTAAGGCAGTGCTACTGACCTGCATCATCCAGCTCGATCCCTATCCAGCTGTTTTGCACTAAACTTTGAGATATGTTATTTAAAATGCATAATGGTTAAATTTTGCTTCTTTTTGTTCATAGACGGGAACTATACTTCCATTTCCACTAATTAAAAAGCAGGATAAACTTCAGTATTTTTCTCCGAGGCAGTTAATTTTCGTAGACTTAGAAGTCGAAAACCAAGTGATTTTGTAATCTTTATTTAGAACGATAGTAAATGTTTGATACAATTTAATGGTTGAAGGTTATTTTATGCAAATGTTGGTAGTGGCTGTGCCTCAAAATGTGCTATCTTGGCATATTCTTTCTAACGTTTCGGCCGATATCTCAGGCTTCTAGTGCGTTACTCGAAACGGCTTTTTGTAGCCTTAAAATAAACTGATAACTGAAGTTAACATTTGGTCCATTTCTTACGCGTTTTATATTGCATGTGACACAGTCTTTTTAAACCCACATGTTATGCAAGTCAAGCTCTTTCATTTTGATATCGTCACACCGTAGCACTAACCAATCACAGTAGCTTTGTGACCATCACAATCTTTGATAAAATATGCCAAATAAATCCATAAGACCATAATCCTCACTAAAAAGTGACTTTTTCTGAATATATTGGTGGCTCTCAAAATGCTTTTGACTGGACTTTGCTCTCATTGCGGAAGTTTTGCTTGTTAACATATCCATTCAACAGGAATGAGTTTCGCCGCTGAATACAATTTTTCAATTAAAAAGCTGATCTTCAAATATATTTTTGATATTCAATAACAATTTGGAGTTTTGATATGTTATGTTCAACTTCAAGCTAAAGCACCAGCTGTATTTTGAAAGGCCTTACACCTTAATTATATTAATATATTTCCTCAGTTCGCTTTCTACATTAGCGTGTTGGTGCTTCCTTGACAAAGGACGCATTTTGATGTTACAAATCAATAATTTATAAGTGCTGTTCGTTTGATGTTCGACAGTTCGACAAACCACGGAAACGCTATTGGCAAAAAGAAAATAGCAAACAAATATATTAAAGTTCAAAGTAAGTTAGCAGTTTTTCAATAAACATATTTCTAGCAATAATAAATCCTTAGGGCAGGTGATTTAAATAAAAAATGTTTCTAGAACATTTAATAACAGCTGAAAATGATCCCTTTAACTAAATAAGGCACTAAAAAAAGGCTATCTTCCTTAAAAATCAAAAATAACAAATTTGAAGAAACTAGTAAAAGGTACCTAAAAAAGAAGTCTTAAGGCAGGTGAGTAAATTGGATCATTTTTTGTTCCAAAACAAATCCAACAGATAATAATCAATCTTGACAATTTGTAATGCTTTGAAAACAGAGTACAAACTTGTAGCGTCCTTTCCTAAACATAAACAAAAAACTGAATCTTTATTTCCTGATAAAATCGGCATCATGCCTCTGTCTATAAACCAAGTGTCAAAAATTGTCCATCTCCGGGTACCTGCCTGAACTAAAAAACAGGTGATTTTGCTAAAATTCTATAAATATCTCCATCTCAATCAAAGCAATGCTAATGATCACATCTCACCTTCCTCGATTATAAAGGACCTTAAAAATAATAACAGGTCTTCTGTTAAATTTTAATAGCGGCCATATCTATTCTATATAAAGAAACGTTAGGAGCATACTAACAATAATCGATCTCAGAGCAACCTGCTTGCCCCCAGATCATAAATCTGTATCTATGTTACATATCCTCTTCTAGACGAGATGCAGTGCAGGTACACTTTTGCCTTAAAATGTTCCACACGTATAAGATCCCCACCAGACATATCCTTTATTTCGGAAAAAGAGAATCAAAAAAAATCGAAACAATGTCTTCCCTATAATTACTTATTTTTAAACATCCTAACACAATTTCTTATACAACATAATTCCATATCCTGTGCTCGACGTTCGGTCGCTCGTCTATAAATTCGATCTTGCAATAATTTCCATCTAACAAAGGGTCTCAATCTCAAACTCAAGTCTTAATTCTGAATTTAAGATTCTGGACTGGACACAGCATGTGGCGATATGTGTTCATCATCTCCTTCTTTCTGTGCGCTTGTGTTCTCCTATAACCTATAACATAACAGCGACAGACAAAGGGAAAAACAAATTAATTTATTAGCCGGTTGCCCTATAGATATCCTCAACCTCAATTCAATAGAGGAGTAGTCTTTGGACGATCATCAATTGCCACAGGGGTCCTCTATGGCGGCGGCGGCGCTCTGGATATAGTTTCCTTTTGTTGTTGTGTACGTTTATTATTTTCTTCTTTTATTTCTAAAAACTCATGTGATCTGCGTGATGGTATCCTTTTATCCTCAAACCATAATGCCGACACGTTTCTTGTATCTTTATCACTATGAGGCCCAGGCAGAGGGAAGATCCTTTTTTTGCGTAATCTCTGGTTGTCTAATTTTTCGGAGAATCCCATTTTTTTTTGTTGCTGTTTAGATGTGTTTCGTTGAACATGAGGTGAATTTTGAAAAGTGTATCTCCTTTGGTCGACTTTAATGCCATTTGTTCAATTCGTTCTTTTTTTTTTCTTTGGGTAAGATATAGCTGGCATATAGATCGTGATAAGACTATCAAACATCAACAGAGTTCCGCCTGAATTCAGGCCAAATCGAGTATGGGCACCATTACCTACTTTTTAAGTTGTAATTTCCAGAAAACATTTGAAATGTGGAACTTATCTGATCATGGTAAATGTTACTAATGAAGACATCTTTCAAGAAGAAGAAGAAAGCAAAAACGTCTGCGTTTTGGATTGTTTTGCCTCCGAGCTGTTAATTTAGTAATTTCAAGGATTTTAGGCATGCATGAGCTAAGCTGAGAATCAGCACATCCTTTTGCATTAATTTGTTGAAATAATAACACACTTAGCATATGTACGAGTATGTATGAGGCTTCTTGAGATTCCTTCTTAAAGTGCTAAGGAATGGAACTAATGAAGGCACAAATTGCTTTCAAGTATACGAGTATTAAAATGATAATGTTTGAACGTTTTAATTTTAAGGAGGAACGATTTGATACATATTTTGTGGTGATAGGAGTTCACTTAAGTATTTCGAATTTTTTTTGAGATTGCACTTACACAACATTTGTTTAATGAAATCCGTTCTCTGATCGTAAGGATATTTTCTATATATTCAAAAATATTGCTTCATTACGAGTCTATACCGAATCGGTAAGATCCTTCAAGGTATGAAACAACTGTCATTTCAAAATAGAGCGACGCCGCAAGAAAAAGTAGAACAATTTACCAGTTTTTCATTTTGATGAGCGTATAGATATTAATATGTTAAGTATTTCTTAATACCTTGATAAAAAGTAAGTTTAACCTATTAATCTCATCCAACAAAATTCTGAGCTATAGAATTAGAACAAAAACTCTTAAGGCCCAAGTTTCCTTTATGCTTTATAATTTGGTTTCGGACTTAAGAAGACTTAAGTACACACTCACTGTCTAATCAATGTATATTGCCTTTTAATAAATCAGTTCTTATTAAAAGAAAATCCTTAAAACAAAATTCTAATTTCCTTTAAAATGTTTTATTAAAATTAACGTTTTCGTAAGCTACAAAAAAAACTCATAAAACACATAAAACAAGTAAATTTCATTAAACCTGCTGCGTTGCTCTTTATCCATTTGTATATCGCCCTTACAGATATAAACAAAAAACCCCAAAGTAGAAGCTCCCTCTAAAATCCCAAAAGCATTTAGCGAAAAAAGCTCTCCCCTTTTCTTCTTTGAAAACGAAAACATTTCAAAATATATGTATAAATATAAATTTGAACTTAAACAAAAAAAAACTAACTAACTTAAAACCCTCTAATACCATCACCTTTAAAACAAAACGACGACGCGTCTCGCCGCAACTTCATTGGAAATAATTGCTACCAGGCGTAAACACTTTTCGCCCATTTAAATAAATTAGAAGTTAAAACCGAAATTTCCGCAGACGTCTCCTTCTGTTTTACTTCTCACTCTCTCTCCCTATTTTGCTCACACACCCCATTTGTTACACTTTTCAATTAGATCTACTATCGTACAAAAAATATTATAAGCACCAAAAACACACTCACACAAAAAAAACAAACGAAACCACTGTAAAACGCCTGAAAACCCCACAGAAAAAGCCAAGTTGTAAAGGACTTACTGTCTCGATATCCTTAAGTAAATAATAGGTAGGTAGATACACTTGCACAAAAAATGTATGAAATAAAAATGCATTATCCTAATTAGTTATGTGTGCAACAGAGAGTCAGTAGCTATAGCAACATACATTCCGGGTGCTTTGATGTGGTCTTCTAATTAATAAATCCACAACCTAACAGTTGACAAAAGTCAAAACTAAAAATGTAATTAAATACTAAAGAAGCTACAATAACTACAATCTTAAACAACGAATTAAATGAAGTCCTTTTAATATTTTTCTCTTACTGCACCCAGCATAAGCAAAGAATTGGTTAACTTGCCTTAACATCATATCAAAATGACTTGACATTTTTTCGATTGATTTTCGTTTCCAATTTTAACTTTGCTTAGTCCTCAGGTAATATAAAGGTAATTTTACACAAGGTCTTATCTAAATTTTTATTCGGGCCGTTACTTATTTTACATATAGGGTCTAAGTTTAATTTACTTTAAGAAATCGGTAAAATCTATCTTTAACGTAAATCACCGTGCTTAAAAGGATTGAAGGCTATCAAGTTTTGTTAAAAAATTTGTTAGTTGAATTATTCTAAAGGCATTCAAAATTACAAAAAAATATTTTGCAAATAATGAAATACTCGTAGTTCCATTTCAAAATATATTTTTGAGATTTAGTTCTTTATAAAAAAAAACTGTCAATTGGTTTAACCTAAATTTCTAATTTTGTACATTGCTATACTTACTTACTTATTTAGGTCCTCAGACCTGTAAGGTCTGTTGGGAACCCTTAAGGGGCATTGGGCAGCTAATACGCCTACGCGACATCGTGTACGGTTTCCGGAAAATGTGTTTTAGCTCCAACTCCAACTTTAGCCTAGTGACGCTGATTCTGCCTTGACTTTTCCGGTTTCCGGAGATGTGTTTCAGCTTTCTTTAACTTTAGCCTAATGACGCTGATTCTGCCTTGACTTTTCTGCACCATGTGCTTTCCGGTTGTCCAGCTCTTCTTCCTTCTTGTGTTAGCAGATTCCACTGCATTGCTTGGCCTGCAATGCAGTCGCTACCTTTTCGAAGCGTATGTCCAATCCATTGCCACTTACGCCTTCGTGTTATAGAGTCTATAGGTTTTTTGATGTACGGTTTAGCCAGAAAATGCTAAGAATGTTACGAAGACATCTATTCAGGAAGGTTTGCAGCTTTCTTGTAATGGCTGAAGTAACCTTCCAAGTGCTGCACCCATAAAGAAGCACAGATTCGACATTGGTTATTTCATGACATGAGTTATTTCTCCAAATTTTCGACAACATACCGAACGCTGCTTTTGCTTTGCCGATGCGGCAGATGACGTCTTTTTTGGTTCCCCTTCGATGGAAACGATGCTTCCAAGGTATTGAAAGCTCTCCACTTTTTCCACCGGTTGCATTTTTGTTTTTGCCGAAATTAATGTTCATCCCCACACCTTCTGCTTCTCTCTCCACACTTGTCGTCATTTGATGGAGATCCATTATCCTATGAGTGAGTAAGCAAACATCGTCCGCGTTATCCAAGTGCCTTAAATACTATGTCCAAGTCCATTGAATCACTACGCTACCTAACAGAGCTGAGCACTGTACATCGCTTATCAATATTGGCGACAGAATACAGCCCTGTCTGACTCCGTTACGGATTTCAAAATCATCTGACAACCTACCATCATGCAGAACGTGACACTTGGATCCATCGTATTTTGCTTTAATAATAGCAATAAGTTTTTCTGGGATGCCTCTCCTCCGCAAAGCTATGATATACTCCCTGTTAACGCTATCAAAGGTCTTCTCGAAGTTGATGAACAGCAGGTGAAGTATCGATCGATTTTCAATGCACTGTTCAATAATGATCCGCAGGGAGTTGATACATACATACAGGAGGATCCAGCGCGGAATCCTGCCTGTTCGGCATCGAGTGTGGCCTAAAGGTGTTCTTTGATGCGTTCCAGCTTGACTCTTGCTACTATTTTGGCAACGGCAAGTAGAACGCAAATTCCTCTCCAGTTTTCGTATTTTGTTAGATCTCCTTTTTTTGGTAGCTTGACGATAATTCCCTTCTTCCACTCATCGGAAAAGCTTTTGGGTGGCCCAACCTTTTTTTATGAATGGATAAAGCAGTTCGCTTGATTACGTTGACGCTCCATCTAAAAGCTCTGCGGAAATTCCATCAAGTCCTGCCACTTTATAGCCACTTACGAAGCTTTAATTACGGCAACGATCTCATCTTTACTGGGAGGTGCGGTGTGGATTTTGGAATTAGTTTGTTCAGGAGCTTCAGAAGGCATCGGCTGCACGTTATTTGCAAACATTCGGTTTAAATGCTCTTTCCACCTTCACGTCAACACGCACCCACAAAAATCTCTCTAGAAATCTTTTATGTAGACTATAGGGACCTTGAAACGTTGAGAATTGTCAAAATTTTCAATTCGACTAATGGGATCGATGCTTATAACCTCCTTGGAGAAGTTAATATTACATCTTATGTCTTTTTTTTTAAATCATTACCATCATCTTAATAACAATAACATTTGGTAAATTTTAAGATTGCTCTAACAAAATTACAATAGTGATTTTAAGAGAGAATATTTGGTGACATTGGTACATCATAAAAACATCTATATCAGTATTATTAATCAACTTAGTTAGATAAGTTTGCAATCAATTGTAAAAAGATTATAATGACGTGCAGAAAACTAAATGATCGATTTATTAATAAGCTATATATGTATGTTAAATTAAATTTTATCTGTATGATTTTAATTTTCGTATCTATATCCTTTTTTGAAGACTTGCGATTATACTATTTTTAGGTGTCATTCTAAAAAGGTAGTCGTACTACAGTTGATATTGAGTCTTCACAAAATTTCGTTTTCATATACAAAATTGAAAACTTAAACATTTTTGAATTTAAAAATGAAGTCATAATCGAAAAAATCCATCGATTTTAAATCTTAAATTGATTTCGATACTCGATTAAAATTCTAAAATTGTTTTGTAAAAACTAAGATCAAATTCCGGGTAAAAATTTGTAAAGGAAAAAATTCATTTTAAATAACTGAGCGTTTAATGAAAAACTGTCCCATCAAAGCGATATCGGAGTGTAGAGTTATAGAGACAAAATATAGATAATATAAACCAAACACACAAACCCAATGCAGAGCAATAACACACAACAAAAATATTTAAGTCGTCCTGTGGCGTTTCAACTATAAAGAAGCACCACTTTAAGTACAATTGCTGGGGCTTGAAATAAAAACAAAATCCAAAAAAAAAGAAACTGATTATCTTTGTGGGAAAATGAACCAAAAAAATGTTCAGAAAATTTATTTAACCAAGAGTTCCTTGGGTGGTTTTCACTTTTTTTCTCGTTCACTTCGTTTGCTTTCTTATAAAAACTTACAATTTTTTAAGTTACAGTTATAGCAAAATATTGTGAAAATTTATTCAACACTCGTCTCCAGCATCCCCCATCCCAACACCGCACCTACAGTACAAGCAGTATAGGATAAATGTATGTTGGATCCTTTTTTTTCATCTTGAGAAACTTTTTGCAGGTTAGGTTAGGAGATATACCAATCTAGAGATAAAGATACATATTATAACAACAATATCACCACATATGCTATATGGACATTGGAGAAGGAGATAACTTTGGGGGCAACCTGGCTAGGTTATCTGGACTGTAAAACCAAATGTCAGACCACAGAGCCGGAATGTGGACGGCCGAAATAGATTCACCTCCAAATCCAGCATCCAACATAAAAAAGGATGAGAGAATGGACAAAAAAAACAAGGACTTTTGATATTTCGAGTGCGGTCCGCTGGTATAGCGCCACACGCGAAACAAAACAGAAACACACACAACCAGCAGGACGACGAAAATTTATGTTGAAAAGCAAGTTGAGTCTGGATGAAATGGGGTTCTTGGGAGTCAAGAACAAGAGTAGCGAGTAGGTTTCCCACTGATGTTGGAATCGGAATCGGAACAGAGGTCCTGCCTTGTGACTTTAACAAAAAGAAAAACTCAATGTTTATGCAAAAGCATGAGATATTTTTTCCCATGGTTGAACTACTGGGCCGGTCCAGGGATGGTCGGCTCTGTGGCAGCGGTATTAACGCCAAACTCGCCTTTAGAGAGCCATGCCAAAGCTAAAGCTAAGGCAAATGAATTTTAATACGCAAAACATGCATATTTTTCCGCTCTAAGCTGGCAAAACCAAAAGCTTGTTGTTTCAAAGATATGTACATATTATAACCGAGAACCAACAACCATCATCACCATTTTCGTGCTCTGTTCTATACCCAACCGCAAAAGCATTGCAGATTTTTTTTGTATCCCTGCAACTTATGGAAAAAGGATTTTGTTTTTTTAGTTAGCCAGCGTGAAAGGCATATCAGTTTGGAATATAAACTTGGATAAAATATCTACTTTTCCCGTAAAAATCTGGAAAAAAGTGCTTGAGGTGAAAATAGTCAGTTGAAATTATTTTAAGGAAGTTTCTGATTTTTTTGGCGAATTAATTATGGTTAGGTCTTTTATGAAATAAATATAAAACTATATACTTTTATTTTTTGGCTCAGTAGATATAACTAAATTTAATTAAACGTTTTTAAAAAACTTTAGTTTCTCAACTTCTTACTGGACAATATATTAATGATGATTGTGGTACTAAAGTTGCATAAAAGCTTTTTGAATATTGGTTGTGGTAACAAATGTGGTTCTTAGAGATAATATTAGTTTGATGAGAATATTTCTAAACTAATTTGCTCCAATTTATCTCATCTAGATGTTGACGAAATTTGGTCAGTAAAATGTTCAAGTCATTTATGTAACAATTTTAACCCTGGATCGTTGTCCTTCGTCAAATCGATAGGCATTGTCGTGTTCAAGCTTTAGAAGTAGGTGTTTTTCAGATTTATGTTCGTCGAAGTGACGAAGGATAATGTTTGTGTGATTGATCTACTCCATAGTACCCTCATAGCTGACTCCGAGTTTTTCTAACATTTGTCCGTATGTCGCGTATTACGCGGCAAAAAATGTTCTTCAAGTGGATATGATCGCTTCATCATAGAAAAGTGATTTCTCAGAAAATCATCAAACACTGTTATATCCCATTATGTTAGAGATCAATTCATTACGGGTCCGTTGACTTTGTGGCATTCGCTGTGTTATATCTTCCGCCGTCTTGTTAATATCACAGCTTTCGCAAATCATTAATGGCTCTAAATCGGTCACATTTTTCAGGAAGTACAAACCAATTATTCCACTAACCCATAAACCACATCAAACAGTAAGTTTTGAGGATATCATGGCGTCTAAACTTACACTCGAATAAAATCATCGCTCCAAATATAGATGTTTTGTATGTTGCGTATTCATTCAACCAAAAATGAGATTAATAGCTGAACGAAATTCGCTTATAAGAACTAGAATCAACGCCAATCTAAAAGAGGCGGCTGGAAAAATGGCCACTAGTTAAAAAAGTGCTGCTAACTTTATATTTCAAACAGAAAAGCTCTAAAAAGGTGCAAAATTTCTGATTTTGAAACATTCTTTGATTGAACTAGCTGTCTCACTTATTAGCTTTATTATATTAGTAGTTTTCACTTTAGTAAAAATCACAAAATTTCTGTTTTTATTTTTTTCAGAAACCGTCGAAAACAATTAAAGGAAGTTACCAGCAAAGGATTCCAAAAAGTAAGAACATTTCTAGCTGTTAATAAGTTCTTTAAATTTTACATCAATATATAATTATAATTATAATTAATAATATTTTTTGTTAACGTGGATTCTGGAAATGTTTATTAAGTTATAGAAAAAGAGGTATCTAAACCCCTCGATAACAGATCTTATGTTTCTATATCCCAATTAATTGCAAACTTTGAATTATTTAAAAAAAAAATTAGTCTCAAAAATACCTTTACCAGCTACTTATCATATTTTGTCTGTGATGGCTGTAGCTGGCGTGTTTAACTGATGTTCAAAATTAAACAAAGGGCTGGAAATCAAAAATCAACCTGATGGACCGAAGCTTTGTTCTGTGAAAATTCTTTAATTTTGTATACCTCTACGAAGTCCCCGATCCATATTTGTCATCGAAAACTGAAATCAACATTCACCAATACAACAGTTGTTCCAACTTAACACTGGTTTGATATTTTAAGAGAAATACTTTGAAATATCCTTGATCCTAAAAAATATTTGTTTATTTTCTCAAAATAAAAAAAATAAACTGATCCAACTGCGACTTCTGTGCAGTTCTGTGAAGATAGAAACAAAAATTATAAAAACTCAACATGTGGTTGCAATTGGAATGACTGATGATGATCGACGACAACGAAGAAGACGATGGTAATGTGAAGAAGGATCTTTCCACTTGAGAAATAACTAAACAAAAAAATAAAGATATTTATTTCTAATGAGAGAAAATCTAGCAGAATTTGATCCTTTTATGAGAATTTAATATGTGAACCGAGAACCATTTAATAATCTCGAGCCATATGCTGTACCACTTGAAGAATACAAATACAAAAAAGGAAGCCTGCATTCCATTCAAGTAAAAGGATACGGATTGGTTCTGTAGGGTCTCAAGAGAAATCATAGATTTTCTATTAAAGAAAAGGTACCACAGAAAATATCCTTTAAAGAAACAAATTGCAAAATATTAGAAAAAGAAGAAAACCAAAAATATAATTATTATCCTTGAAAAAGATACATCCATCTATATATACATTATACATATAGCTTTTGACAGGTACTCGAGAGAGATACAAATCACATGCACAGCTAGCGAAGTTGGACTCTGAATACCTGTCGTTGAGTTCGTTATTTTTCCAGGGATTGCGGTAGCCCAGGATATACGATGATCGATGACCTTGTTGAGAGAAATCAGGATCAGCAGGAGGATTTCTTTTTTTTCTTTTTCTTTTGTTTTGTTTGTGTGGAAAACCAAACTAAAAATTTGTATTTTTCGATGAAGATGTCCATTTGACCGTTAACCATGACAGATCGATGATGGTTTGGTATTTTCAACACAGCAACATTTGTTATCCTTCAAATGAACTATACGCTCCATGGAAAATCTAACGTGAAAATTAATTTGATTCGGATTTTTGGGTTTTTATTTTCTATACCTACTCGCGTCTACTATATGTACGGTCTGATATATATGTCCTGATGCGCTGAAACCCGAGGAGTTCGATGGAAAATGTGTATATGTTTATTTGTTGACGTTTCTGCGGATGAAAATGACAGTTGTGTGAGATTGTGAGTGTTTATTTGTAATTGGAGGAGGAAATTGATTTGATTCGGTTTTTCATCTTAATTGTTGCACAAACATATTCCAACCCAACACTACCACGCACATGAAGTGTCCTTATTTGGAAATGGGTGACAACAATATAATGTGCATGCAGTTGTATTTAGGAACATTTTATATTGAATTTGTTGTTTGCTGATGGATGCCAGATTGATAGATGTCAGGTTAAAATAATTCATTTCATATGGAGGGATTCTGAGTTGATAAAAATAAAGGGTGACTTTCTCTTTCTATACGTTTCTGTGGCTGTGGCATGTCCATCAAGGCACAATTGTTAATGGTTTTAGATTTCGTCTGGATGGGATTTAAAACATGTGTTAGTATTTAGTTAGGCTGATATAATATCGATGCTTTTCAATAAGGAACATTATTGCATTTAATAAATAAATTGGGTGGCGCGACAGTCAGTCCGTTGAGAACCAAGGCCTAGTGACTTACAACTCTCAACCATTCCTGTGTGCGAGTAATGTTGTCAGGAATGGAGGGGACCTACAGTTTATATGCCGACTCCGAACGGCTAATTTTGAGAAAGCACTTTTTCATGACAATAGTTACTCTTGGAGAATTTGTCAATTCCTCGCAAGAGGCAGTACCCGTGAAAAGACTTTAGATGGCATAGGCAGGGATCGAACCCAAGACCTCTAGCATGACAGTCCAACGCACTAACCATCATGCCACGGGTACCATTGCATTTAATGACTGAAAAAGTGAAAAAAAATGGCCTGAAATTTCGAATATATTATATTTATGACATTCGTTGAATGCTAAGGCTAAGATTACAATATCGACTTAGATTTAAACTTTAAACTAACAAAATTTTAAGTACTTAAGGCAAAAATTTAATAAAGACCTTGCAGATTTGAGATTGTCTTTTGTATAGAGTTTATCAGCTTAGAGAATTTGTTGAAATTTGTTAAATTTTTTCCATTGATTAATTGGTTAAGAGACCAACAATTAAAAGAAAATTATGTGTCAGACAAAAGGCTCAACAATTTAGGAATAACCAGACAACTTCGCTATAAGACGATAGTTCGTAACCTTTTTTATAGACTGGCGTTATGTACGATTTTTTTTTATTTCTAAGATCTAAGACCATTAAACAAACTAGTTGAAAAGAAGAAACACAAGAAACACATTTTTTTAACATAAATGATGGTATTCTATCAAGACCAGGATTGAAACATTAATTTTGCTTTAAAGTTTTGACAAGTATAAAGGCTTCAGAAATACTAAAATAAATTTAAAAGTGAATTTGAAGTCAAACTCGATATGATTTTGAAATAAGTTACAAAATTCCCTACACATAAATTCAATGAAATAGTTAGAGAGGGATGTGGTAAAGGTCAAATATTCATCTATTTTCATTTTTAATACCATTTTTCTTACTTAAGTCAAAATATGGCATTCCATCTTTAAAACAGAACTTGTTTGTGTTTGAATTTTGTATCACACCATAATTTTAGTTGACCGATACCAATTCAATGATTGAAGATGAAAGTCACCAATAATACTGATTTCATTAGTTTGCTCAATTCCATCAAATATCGTTTCTGATATCCCTTTTTACGTAACTAAATGTAAATTTCACTTAAGTGTATACAATTGCATTAAATTCAGCAGAAAAGAGTATTATATAGGAACAGTATTTAAATCACTTAAGTTTCCCTTTTAACAAATTTGTACAGATACCTACCTTGAAGCTCTAATCTTCCGGATGTTAAAAGAATAGTTCACATTCAACTTTTGGTCATGATTTTCAGATAAACTTTTGTTTTTGTTTTTCAAATTTTTATTCAATCGAAGCTATGAAAAGAATAGTCTTCAGTTTTATTTTCCAGCTGCTGCAATAAATAAAACTTTTTATTACTGTGATGATATCAAAATTTTAGAATTATAATAAAAATACTCAATATTTTATTCAGAACTCTCAATTTCTTATCTTAAAAAAAGTCTTCAATCCCCCATACGATATGACTTTTGCTTCTTGTGTGTTTTATTTTTTCCCACATTAAGTTCAAACAAAAAAGTCCATATCAGCGAACCCTGTAGTATCTATTCATTCAATTCAAAACCATCAAAAAATACCCTCTGCCAGTGCAGTGGACTGGAGAGTACAGTAATTTTCAATCAAAATTCAAAAGTAATTCAAATTTTAATTTATGACCTCTTAAAACGGATCAATATGTTCTGAAAATTAAGAGCCGAAAGATCAACCACCAGTCGGAGATATTCATTAAAAACTCTAAAACAGGAGGAATCTTTATTATCCTCCATCAAATTCCCATTTCGACAAATTGAAAGGCAATAACTTTTCTATTTAATTAACCGATAATGATAATAATGATTAGGTTACTGAGGAGCTCAAGTAGTATCTAGTCTTTCTTTTTATTTTTTGTAAAACATTGTCCACACAAAAACAATAATCATTAAAATTAAACAGAAGACTTTTAGCCTTTATTTTAAGTGATTTTTTTCTTCATCTATAAAATCTGTTATCTTTTATATGGAAAATGTTAAACATACCACGAAGTGTAGTAGAACAGAAAGGAGGTATTTAAAAGTTTGAATTGATAACCCTATCATTTGGAGCACTCAATTTTTGGTTTTTCTTCCTTCAAATCTTCGAAATAAAAAAGAATTGAAAAATTAAAATAATTGAAATGTTTTCCATAAAATTAGAAGTAGTTTGGTTACCACATGTCTGAAGAAATTTCTTCGAATTAGTTTTAACTTATTAAGCGGTTAATCAAAATCCCATAAAAAACCAATTGAGTCTAAGGGAAAAATGTGGTGCTTGTGAAATTGTTTTTGAAAAAACTAGGGCTCTATTGTTTTAGTGTTACTGTCTTTTTTTTTGTCAATGAAGGCACATGCCTTATGAGTTTGCTTTTTGATATTCAACTATTCAAAGAAGTTTGCAGAATTGTTAAAAAGAAGTTATATTTTTTCCTTTTTTGTTGAAAATAAAATAATAATTAACTTATGTTCTTTTGACTTTATCGTCCTCTTATTGGTGTTTATTAAACCTGTATTATTCGAAAAACTTTTATGATAATATTATTCTTCTTAATAACTTATACTTAGATCTGAAAAAAGTTTATTTTATATGGTTCCACTATTTCACCACAATTATTCTGTTAAAAAAATACTGAACCGTTTTTCAGAATTAAGGAAAAATTAAACACTTTAACGACTTACATCTCGAAAACAACTTATATTATTGGTGTCGAATAACTTTTATGTAGGAAATTATGTCCAAACTATTATTATAAAGCTAAAGAGTTTGTTTGAACGTGCTTATCTCAGGAATTACTGGTCAGATTTGAAAAATTATTTCAGTGGTAGATAGTCACGCTAAGATTAATAACAGTACCATTACCAATAAAATCAAGGATTTCTTTGCCCTAGGAAGCCATGGGCCAAAAACAAATGTTTCACTTGCATTTAACGAGGGTTTAAACAATCAGCCTTTCTTAATTTATCACATTTAATAACTGTTTCGCTAAAACGAGTTCTGAAAACCAGATCTCAAAATTTTAATGCGAACACTTAAAAGTACCCAAGTTTTTCTACATCCATCTATATTATTCAATGTATATTTCCAAAATATTTTGTCCCGCGTTATCAATCTTTTTTAATAACTTTACAAAATAGTGGATTTCAATTTACCATTTCCTATCAAATCGCAAATTTAGTTGATTAATTCTGGATTTGTTTTTTTTTTTTTTTCAAAAAATATCTTTAACTACGTCTTATATATATTATTACATAAAACTGATCTTTCTGAGACAATTTTAAAATTGTTGTAGTTCATTGAAATAATAAATGTTTTATCCAGTATTTACTTGTTTGGTACAGAATTTACGGAATACAAAATCTAAGTGGTTAGATAGTCTATTTAATTTTAATTTTCAAAATGTCATGGTGTTATACAAATTTAAACTTATGAAGGTTCCATTTCCAGTTTGTTATTTGAATCATTAAAAGTGTTTTTCGGGATTTCTTGATGTTACGCAAGAAGGATTTCAGCCAGAAACTGGTTACAAATGCTTGAATTAACGTAAGACGTTAATATGAATCATAAAATTTGTCTCAATTATTTTCCAAAGATTAAATAAATACTTAGAGAGCCAGATCCGTTAGAGAACAAAAATCCGTTAAACCAAATCCAAAATGAAATTTTGACTTAATACCTTTCTGCCTACTGCCAAAGAATGTTTTTTAATGTTCTATCATTTCATTATTGAATTAAATTCCTTTATGGATTAAAATAATGGGTTGTAGAGCAAATTTTTTGTGTTGATTCTGTACTCAAACTAAAAAAAAAACGTTTCCAACTTTACAATTTCTTCTCTTTAAAACTTGATTTGATAATCGACTGCTAATCCGTTATAGGAAACAAAATAGCTTGAAAACCTTTTTGTGTTTTTCAGTTAATAACAGTTTTAGTGGGAATGCTTCATCAATTTGTAAATTTTTAACTTGCCATAAGTTTGGAATACATTTGTTTGGCAAATAAAATTTGTCTTGCATATAATAAATAACAAGATATGCTGAAAGGGCGTTGAAACAAATCCCCTTATTGTTTTTTATAACATTAATTTTAAATAAATTGCAAAATTTGGATGACCCAAATATCTTTCAAAGCAATAATGCTATTAGCTAACTTACTATCTAACTAATTATTGTATCTTATAAAAAAATTATGTTTTAAGTAAATTAAAATTTTCAGGAAAATCCTACAGTCAGTTTTTTTTTTGTAAAATATAAGAATTTACATGAAATACTTCACAAAATTAGTAAAAAATGATGTTCAATTCAAATATCTCGAGAATAAATTAAGTTATTGACTTCAAAATGTTCTGTAATTGGCATTTTTTCCTAAGAAATTAAAACTTTCAAAAGCAACTTGGTAAATATTAGTTTTCGACTAAAAAAGTCGCCAACAAAAAAAAGTATTGAAATCTGATTTATTTTATCACTTTCTTTTTTTTTTGGTTTTTAGAAAAAATGTATTCTAAACTAGAACCTTTTAGAATAAATTAAAAAATTGATAAGAAATAGTTTAAGCATTATTAGAACAAAGAAAGATATTGACTTGAATTTGTATTCTTTTTTATTTTATGAAAATTACACCCTCTTTTTTGAAAAATAAGTGATATGATGAAAACCTTTAAACTGATTATTAAAGTATTAGAGGATTGGTTTTTTGAAAAATAAATTTAAAATAGCTTTACGGTCTAAGTTTCGTCCCGGTATTCTAACTCGGACTCATCAGTTAATAATAGTTAATAATTAGTAAATTTTTTAGGTATATAGAATTTTTATTATAGATATGCTAAATTTGGAAAGTGTTCATGTATTTTAATAAAAATACAACTTCATGAATTTATAATTTTTTGGTTCAAAATAAACAAGGTTGTATCTCAAAATCCTGACTTGATGCCTGGATTTTGAAGTCAAATTCGAACTAAGGTCATCAAAAACCTAACAAAAAGTATATTGTAATTGCCAGTACGCGCAACCTAGTTGACAAGTATAATAATAACTTTCAAGGGGCCAGCTGTAGCTATCATTGAAAACGACCCAAAATCGTTCGAGCTATAATTTGAATCGATATTTGATGTTGTTTCTTTTTGATTAGAAATCAAAATTATAAACTGATTGATCGGCTATCACACAAAGAATTTATTTTGGAAAAACAAAAAAGTTTAATTACGGATTTACTCATCTCTAAAAATGTATTTTTCTATTTTCCGAGCGGAAATTCATTTTCCTGAATAGCTGATACTTTTATGTTCAAAAGTGGAACGAATCGTTCAACTGATTTTTGTTGAAATTTCACACAATTCCAATGACAGATTTCTGTCAGTAAAATTTTTCGAAGGATTTAAATCAGGAAATCTTTTTCAATGACAGAATTTTTTAATGATAGCTATAAACGACCTGTCAATCAAATTCCAATGTTTGTTTTGAATTATGGAAACCAATGATGACTATAACTCGCGCCAAAATCAAAAATCAGCTTACCATTAATTCGTTTTCCGTTTGCATCATAACAAAATTACTAATCAAAATCAGGATTTTCTCAAAATTTGATTTTATTCATTTCCATTTTGTGAAGGTATTGATATTTCTATCTTGGTCGACTCGACACCGTAAGTCTCTTCGATTTCCACTTACCTAAAATCAGCCTCGTAAGCTGTTATTTTATAAAACAAAATAGAATCCCAAATCTATTTCTACGAATCCATTACTTGCCCTAATCCTTTATCACCGCAACAAAATAAGTACCTACAATATAAAACGACTTGGTTAGTGAATGTCACAGAAAGATATTTGAGTGTTTGTTGGCCTTCTTGAACTTGTCATTATAACTCACCGCTCTGTCGAGTGTAAATTTTACTCGAACTTAACTGACAGTTCTTGGGATGGTTTTGCGGCTCCCATACCCATTGTATTAGAACTACCCACCTCCTCTCATTTTATACATATCTCTCCATATCACCGACGGCGGCCGGCGCTGCCGCCGGAACCAAACAATAGTTTTTTTGAACATAAACAGAACTCTCTATTTCTTTACTTTAAAGCCAATGCCGCTGCCGAAGTCGATTCTAGATACTTTCATTCAATCTGATATTTCTACTGCGCCTTCTGGAGGCGTCGACAATGCTACGCGACGAACGGGAGTGATGGGGTATGCAAAGTGTGGCCTAGCTCAGGGCAGCGCGGTAATTTAGAAAAATTTATATTTACTTTGTTTGTGTTTCTATTTTTATTTATATATCTTCAGAGAACAGAGAAATAGAATTGGGTATTGTTGTACACGAGCCAAAGTCACGTCAACTTGACAGATGAGCATCGTAAATATTCCAATTAAATAAAGTTATTTGGATTGTTTTTAATTGACGGACAGAAAATTGTTTGTTATGTTTTTGTTTAAATTTTGTCTTTTTCTAAAAGACAACAACTTTGAATGAAATTTGCCAATTGTCATTTTAAAAATAGAGTGATCATCTTCATTTTGCATTTTTTCGTCATGATTCAGTGACTTTTCTTCCGGGACAACTGTTGTAGTGCTAAGTGGATTTAGGGCCATGTATGTAAGAGCTCTCTTAAATGTCAGAAGAAGTGTTTTACTGCTCGTTCGAAAGCAATGAGCACCTTTCATCGAGGGGTCACTTTGTGGAAGATTGATGGTTCCTTTGTTCGTTTTCCCTCCTTTTGCGATCGTTGTCAACTGATATACCTATAGGAGTCCCTTAAGTTTTGTATGGTTTCATTTTGACTCCGACATTGGCTCGAACCACAAAAGACATATTATCCGACCTTCCCGCCATACTTCGGGAAACAGGTGTTAAAAGTTGGGGCGGTTATCTTACTTCTTATGCACCGACAATAACAACGACGAAGACGTTGACGACGAGTGTTACATGAAGTTCTCATGCTTGCTTGTCAGCTCTTTTTTTCGTGTGGTCGCCGCCATCACTGAGCCTTAGCCTGAGCCTGAACCCTTAGTTCCATTGACAGCTTAACAAAATGGAGTGCAGCCATGCACGCGATTTCTGTAGAATTCCTCAAGTTATCGTATGTGTTGTATAGGCTCGCTTGGTTGCGTTTTGAAGTTAAAAGTTAACGCCTACTTCCTCGCTTCGCACAGCCAATTCGATTTAAAAAAAGGGCAGAAACCCGGAATGGGAAGGATATATTTACATAAATTTCAATTTGAATAACCCTTTTTTATTTTTATTCTTGTGCTGCTGCTGCTGCTGATTTCTTGGATGATGGTGTGCTCCTTTTTGTTTAACATCAGAAAAAAGAAAATGTTTATGTTTGGATTTTAAATTATTTTGTATCGCAATGTGGTGTGGTATGTGCGATTGCTATCACATCATCGAGGGGGTTGAGTTTAAGTGAATGCTGGCTTGAGTACACAATACCTAGAGTGCGAGTAAGTAAGTACCTACAGATGGTACAATAAGAATAAGTTGCTTTGTGAGAACTCGCCTCTTTTCAACATGCAATGGCAAAATAATTGCTCTTTTCGAAATAACATTCCATAAATAACAATTTAATTCGGAGATATAAATTCCAGAATGTTATGCGATGAAGTTTGATTCCCTTTAAAGTTTCAATAGATGGATATCTCCCTTATACAAGGTTTATCTTAGATCTATGTATTGGAAGGTGTGTTGTTATTTATGTTCTTAGTATCAAAAACTGAGAATAATTTAAGAAGAATGCAGGTTGTATTTAAACAAGCTCCTTCCGTCAACCGACCCATTTTTATAAATCTAAGTAAAATTTAAAAAAAGTCAAAGAATGTCTTCAAATTTAAATTCTTATGTATTGAAATATTGTTAATAATTACTTTCTTATGCTAACCAAGATTGTAAACAAAATTGAACTTCAACTTTCAGGAAAAACCGATTTCAAACTTTCTTTTCTCTTCCAAACTCTTTAATCTTTTCTTTTAAGACATTTTATAAAATTGACAACTTTTTAGTGAATGTAGTCCATAAGTTTTTTCAAAGCTTGATTCTTCACCGAAAAGAGTTCCATAAAAAACACTGAAATTCCCATCCCCATCAATCCTCCCAGCAATTGAAATGCTCCCGACAGTTTACTCAGTGACATAATATTCACATCCTTCCCCAAATTTTTCTTTTGCTTCTTTGTTAAATGTTTATTCTTTCCCGGTTTCTCATAGAATTTCTTCAAGTGCCCAAAATACTTCAATTGTTTTATTCGTCGATTCAATTCAATGGTTAAGAAGGAGAACTTTGGCAGGTACATGCAAAGAATATTTTGTACAATGGGCTTTTTGATTGTGATGAAATGTCTATACTTTGCTTCTTCACTTCGATTTCCACTAAATAATTCACCCAGAACTAGTAAGGCATTCTGTCCTTCGCTGCGATTGAATTCTTCTATGAGTTTTGATAGTGAAACATCAACAAATACAAATCGATCAGAGAAATTGGTAAATTGTTTCAGAGCAGTGTAGTATGTCGAACGGGCTATGATCTTATAGCCTTGAGCTAGAGCTTCTTCTAGACTTTCAGGAAGTTCTCTGCGAGGGCTATTGTGAAGAAATTTGAAAATTGAACCTTCGTAAGAACTTTGCAGAATGAGAATGCTGAAGAGCCAAGTGAGTATGTGGAATCTTGCTGAAGATTTTTCCAAAGTGGCCATTTCAATGGAATTTCGCTTCCAGAAGACTTTTCCAATCCACTTGGCCATCAATAGTATCAAGAGTGTGAACCAAGTATAGCGATCGAAAGGAAGTAGTAGAATTTCTAAAGAACTGTAGGGTTTTGGAATTTTTACAATAAGTCTCATGTATGTTGTGAAATAATCGGTTGTCGAGGAAAATCTTGCCATTCTGTGAACTGAACAAAATGATCCACCCAATGATAAATCTCCAATACCATCTTCCATCTTAAAATAAAAGAAAAATGTATTCTAAGGCAGAATTCTGTTTGAAAACTTACCATTTTAAAAGCTCCATTCACAATACCATGGGGACTTGTTTTTCCAGTACCACCTTCCGATAAAATTGCTTTGACTGAGAAATTCATAATACCAGATAGTGTCCTCAAATAATATCCATCGATTCCCAATATTTTATCACCATCAATAATTGAAAATGGAGGTTCTTCGGATAGAACAACCAACAAAGGGCATTGCCAGAAATTATTCAATTTCAATGGAAAAGTTTGGTAATCATAAAATTCCAGACTTCCATTGATAAAGCGATTGTGAACAACTGGTAAGTAGCTTCTGCAGCTTTTTTGTGTAAATGGAAAGTAAGTATAAGCTGTAATTATGTCTTCATCTTTTTCTTCAACAAGAACATTAAGATTTACTATGAAGTTTTTCAAACAAAAGTACATAATTTGTTCGAGAAAAGTTTGGAGTTTGTAAAATGAAACCTCCCGCGAGAGAACGATGTAGTAGAATTCATTTTCAGCTGATGGTTGATGATCGTCTAGACGTTGTTTAGATATCAGAAGTCTGTAAGAGAAAATTTAAAATGGAATTGTTCTTGAGTTCAAAAAAAAATTACCTCAATGACTCGAAAGTATCAACAAATAGCACTCTAGCATACAAATCAAATTTGGATCGATTTCTTAAATCGCTATCTCTTAATTCAATTAAAATATTTCTCTCATCCACTGTTGCCAAAAATCCACCAATTGTATCCCCAAAATTCCATTTCGCAACTTTCGATTCAGTTTCCACACTTATTTGAATAGTCATCGTGTAAACCACTAAATCGTTTAAAATCAGTTTCTTGAGGAATTCACTCATTTTATTTTCCTCGGAAAAACTCAATTCAAAACTACAACTGTTAGGAGTAATGATTGTTATCAAAATGAGCAGGCCCAGTCCGAAGGATTGTTTCATTGCCTTTAAGTTTCTACTTTGAACTGAACTTTCAGTTTATGAAAACCTAAACGTTAGCAGTGTAAAATTCCTGCAGTCAGTAGTTTTGTATTTAAAAATTAATGACGTAGAGATAGAGCCTAGCAATTTGTCTTGTTTTATGACAAGTTTGCTGTGATTAAACATACCAGACAGTATCATAAAACAGAAATATCCTTGATGACCTTGATATTTTTTAAAAGTCAATGTGTGGTCAAAGTTTAAATAGGTAACGAGTGGAAAACTACAAAATAGGGTGGTACAGTTAGAACACAGGGGTCAGATATAATCTTTTTTAAAACTATGACTTTAAAAATTGGATGTTTTAAAAAGGCTAGCTGGAACCAGGACTATCTTGGCAATATGTCTATTGACCTCACCTTTTTTACATAATTACTGAGTTTAATCTCGGACAAAATGGGTTTCGAAACTTACGTTCCATAGAATTATTTTTCAAATGCAACAAAAACCTTTCAATCAATTGAAGATGTTTATTAAAACGTAACGCTATTTAGTTAATGAACAGTTCGTAATACATTTTTAAAATCAATGAACAAGTTCCACAAACTTCCGAAGAGTTCGATTCTGCACCGAAAACAGTTCCACGAAAAACACCAATACTCCCAAGCTCATAAAAACTCCCAACAATTGAAACGCCCCCGACAGCTTACTCAGTGAAATAATATTAACATCTTTTCCAATGTTCCTCACCTTCTTATTTGAAAACTTCATTTTTGATGGCTTATCATAGAACTTCTTCAAATGTCCAAAATATTTTAATTGTTTTATTCGACGATTCAATTCATTTGTTAAATATGAGAATTTCGGCAAATACATGCAAAGAATATTCTGTATGAGAGGATTTTTCACGGTGATGAAATTGCTATACTTTAATTCTTGAGTTTTGTTTGAATTCATCAAGAGTTCACCCAGAATGACCAATGCATACTTCCCATCACTAATATTGAATTCTTCAATCAAGTTTGCCAATGAAGCATCAACAAACATGAATTGATCCGAAAAATCACTGAATTCTTTCAAAGCTGTGTAGTAACTTGATTTGGCTATAATTTTATAGCCTTTAGCAAGGGCTTCTTCAAGATCGGAAGGAATTTCTCTACGTGGACTATTGTGAAGAAATTTAAAAATTGAACCTTCATAGGAACTTTGCAGAATGAGAATGCTGAAAAGCCAAGTGAGTATGTGAAATCTGGCTGAAGACTCATCAATACTCGCCATTTCCATAGAATTTCTCTTCCAAAAGACATTACCAATCCATTTGGCCAGCAAAAGCGTTAATAAAGTAAACCAGGTGTAGCAATCAAATGGTAAAAGCAGGATCTCTAAGGAACTGTACGGTTTTGGAAATTTAACGACAATTTTAAGATACGTCGTAAAATAGTCTGTTGTTGAGGAAAATCGTGACATTCTATGTACATCGCAGAAAGATCCTCCCAACGAAAAATCTCCAATACCATCGTTCATCTGAAATTTACTAGATTCACTAAATCAACAAACAAACGTATTCTATCTACTTACCATTTTAAAAACTCCATTTATTGTTCCATTGGGACTTGTTCTACCCGTTTCTTCAGACAAAATTGCATTGATCGAAAAATTCATCATATTAGCAAGTGTGTTCAAGTACCATCCGTCTATTCCTGATATCTTATTATCTTCAACAATTATAAACGGAGGTTCTTCAGAAAACACAACAAACAGAGGACACTGCCAAAAGTTGTTGAGTTTAGCAGGAAAAGTTTGATAATTTTCAAACTGAAGACTTCCATTGATGAAGCGATTGTGAACTATTGGTGAATGACTTCTACAACTCTTATAAGTAAATGGATAGAAGGTATATGCGGTTATGATATCTTGATTTGCCTGTTCAACAAGAACATTAAGATTAATTATGAAGTTTCTTAAACATAAATGCATTATTTGTTCGAGAAATGTGTGGTAGTTGCGAAGTGAGATTTCCGGTGGCAGAATTATGTAGTATAACTGATTTTCAACTGAAAGGTGCTGATCATGAAGACGTTCCTTGACTATTAGATTTCTGAAAACGGATTTAATTGGAAGAATTTTTTTAAATAAAAGCTTTGAATGGTTTGAAGAAGTCTTGTAAGTTAATAAATCATCAAATATTTTTCCACTGTTGGATTTGCACAAAAATGTGTGTACTTTACCTTAATGACTTAAAAGTATCAACAAACAGAATTCTAGCATGTAAATCAAATGTTGTCCTCTTCTTTATATCGGCATCTCTCAATTCCAACATAATACGCTTATTTTTTGATTGATAAACCGTGGACAGAAATTGACCAATTGTATCACCAAAATTCCACTTTGTCAATTTTGATTCAGTTTCAACACTTACTCGAACAGTTACCGTGTTAAGCATTATATCGTTATAAATAAGTTCTTTGAGAAATTCACTCATCTTACTTTCCTTTGGTGAGACCAATGCCAAGCTTGTGTTGGATTGTACAATTTTAATAACAAGAAGTAAGCATATTCCGTGGAAATGTTTCATTGCCTTTAAGTTTCTACTGCAGACTAAATTATTTTGTGAGAAAATTGAAGCCTTAATTGTTACTTTTTTGCAGTCCAGTATAGTTCAAATATTTATGAGTTTGTGGTTCATAGTAATTTATCTTACTCTGTGTCATTGGAAGTAAATTTATTTGTGATAAAATAGAAATTAGTGACTAGACAGTGTGGTAAAATTGAATGTTCTTGTGTTTAAGTTTCGAAAATCAAGAATAGGGTGATTCTAATAATTTTAAGTATGTTTGGGAACTTAAAATTCTGCAAATTTGTCAATCAATAATTTGTAGTTGATGTGAAAAATTACTTATTTTTTCACGTGAACTTTTTTTTTATTTTTACTGCTGATACAAAAACCTCTTGTAAATTTTATTTCGGTAATTTTTTATGAAATCATATTTTATAAAAAGATCAATATTCTTCTCAGAATTTATTACATTTTCTGAGCTTAAAATCTAATGAACAAGTTCCACAAATCTCTTAAAAGATCTATTTTGAACTGAAATGAGTTCCACAAAAAACACCGACACTTCCAAACTCATAAAAAGTGCCAACAACTGAAATGCTCCTAACAACTTACTGAGTGATATAATATTCACATCTTTGCCAACGTTTCTCTTCTTTTTATTATTTATAAGCTTCTTTATTGGCTTTTCATAAAATCTCTTCAAGTGTCCAAAATATTTGAATTGCTTAAGTCGACGATTAAATTCATTGGTTAAATACGAGAACTTTGGTAAGTAAATGCAAACAATATTTTGTAAAAGTGGATTTTTCACGGTGATAAATTGTCTATATTTTGCTTCTTCACTTGTATTTTTGCTAAGCAGTTCACCAAATATAACCAAAGCATATTTTCCCTCTTTACGATTGAATTCTTCAATAAGCTTTGGCTGTGAAGCATCAATGAAAATAAATCGATCTGAAAAATCACTGATTTGTTTTAAAGCTGTGTAGTATGTGGATTTGGCTATGATTGTGTATCCATCAGCAAGTGCTTCTTCTAAGCTAGAAGGCAGTTCTCTTCTTGGGTTGTTATGGAGAAATTTGAAAATTGAACCTTCGTAGGAGCTTTGTAGGATGAGAATGCTGAAGAGCCAAGTAAATATGTGAAATCTTGCAGAGGATTTCTCGAAGCTTGCCATTTCGATAGAATTCCTTTTCCAGAAAAGGTTACCAATCCATTTAGCAATCAAGATTAGCAGAAGTGTGAACCAGGTATAATGGTCAAATGGCAATAGTAAGATCTCTAGAGAACTGTACGGCTTGGGAAATTTTACAATAATTTTGAGATATGTTGTGAAATAGTCGGTTGTCGAGGAAAATTGTGACATTCGGAAAACGTCACAGAAAGATCCGCCCAAAGAGAAGTCTCCAAAGCCTTCATTCATCTGAAGTTTTAAAATTATGGATTAATATTTTATATAAAGCAGAATTTCTTACTACAGTCTTACCATTTTAAAAACTCCATTAACGGTTCCATTGGTTGGGCTAGTTTTTCCCGCCGTATCTTCAGACAAAATGGCGTTGATTGAAAAATTCATCACCCCAGCTAGAGTGTTAAGATACCATCCATCAATTCCTGATATTTCACCATCTTCAACAACTATAAACGGAGGTTCTTCGGATATAGCTACCACCAGAGGGCACTGCCAGAAGTTATTAAATTTCGAGGGAAAAGTTTGGTGATCATTAAACTGAATTTTCCCATCTATGAGGCGATTTTGAACGATTGGTGAATAGTCTCTACAACTTTTTTGTGTAAATGGATAGTATGTGTAAGCTGTTATAATATCTTCCCTTTCGTTTTCAACAAGAACGTTAAGATTAACTATAAAGTTTTTCGAACAAAAATACATGACCTGTTCGAGGAAGGTTTGGTCAACCGCCAAACCTGATACTTCTGTTGGGAGAATTATGTAGTAAAGTTGATTTTCAGCTGATATATCATGGTCGAAAAGACGTTGCTTTGTAATCAATTTTCTGAAAAAGAAACCAATTTGTTCTTAATTAGAAGTCTTAAGTGTATGAATTTACCTCAGTGACTCAAAGGTATCAATAAACAAGACCCTGGCGTGTAAGTCAAAAGATGATCGTTTCTTTTGCTCAATATTTTTCAATTCAATTAAAATATTCATTTCTTTATCTATCATTGCTAAAAACTGACTTAGTATATCACCAAACTTCCATTTCTGAAGTTTAGTTTCAGTTTCAATACTTATTTGAAGAGTTTCCGTATAAGCCATCAAATCTTTATCAATTAATTTCTTGAGAAAATCACTCATCTTATTTTGTCTTAAAACAACCAATTCCAACCCTTCGCAGGAATTTATGATTTTAATAATAAAAATAACTAAACTTATTCCGATGATAAAGTTCATTTTCTGTAAGTTTCAAAGTTAAACTCAAAATGCGACCAGTAAGCCCCGCAAAAAAACTACGTTTGATTTAAAAAGTTTTCTATACTCATTCAAGGTTTTTTAAATATTTATGACGTTAAGAGTCTTTTTTTTTGCTGTTAGTTGGGTGTAAATTGATATCATAAAATGATTTTCCTGATTTTTGAAGGGCAAACTATCGAGTTCAAAGTTTAAATAGGGTGATTCAGTTGAAGGACAATAAATGGAATAAATAAATACAAAGTGTTACATTTCAAGACAAAAATCTATTTTATACTAAATTTGTATTTTATAATTTGTATACGATCAACAATTTGTATTATGCTTTTTGTTTGTTTGCTTGTTTGAATGCACTAATCTCAGGAACAACTGGTCCGATTTAGGAAATTCTTTCAGTGTTAGAAGGCTAAAGCCTATCTTACATTATGGTATTAATATAAGCTGAGAACCAATAGTGAACTTTTTAAAATCGAAAATGTTGTCCCTTTTTGAGAGCTTCCACTTCGTGTGTGGCGGAAATGAGTAAAGGTTTGCTAAAGCAATGTACAACTGAATTGTTCCACTTTAATAATAAAAAAAAATGTCACAACGCCCAAATAAATGGTTTCCCTGCTCACAGTTCTAGCACCTATCATTATGGCGTACAAACAGTGAAGGACTTGCACCTACCTCACTTCCTATAGTGAGCCAAAATAGGGGGTTACAGAGGGTAGCATGCCATAATGATAGATGTTGTTAGCACTGTAAGCAAGCAAACCATTTCATTTTATTTCACTTCTAAAATGGTTTTATTTCACTTTCTGAAAGTGATCAAGCATATTTGCTACGATTTTTTGACGTTCCTAGTTTTTTAGCTCTCTGACATTTTTTTAATTTTAATTTTGCGGTTGGGGGATCAACCTCAAAACTTACAATGTCTAAGTGCCCCAAAAAAAACAAACTTGTCATCTTTTTGGCAATACTTCAATAAGTAATTTAGGCAATATGGCATTGATTTTGGGGTCTTCTGCATTTTATTTTGAGAAAGAGTTTGATCGATAGAACCATTTTTGGACGATATGAAATTTTTAATATCTTGGCGTTATTTTATTGGGCAATAAGAATTTTTCTTTTTGTTTACATAGAATTTCATAAAACCCAAAAACTGCTTTGTTTTGAAATCCTGCGATAATTATTTTGTCAATATTTTATGGTGATTAGTTCTTACATAGTTTTTCTTTAATAAAACTTCATTGTGTATTTGAAATGGGTTTAAAAGTTAATTTCAGACCCAAGTTAATTGAATTATTTTAGCTCACCCGACTGAAAAGTTATGACTCCAACCAAGCTATAATTTTGCATATAATTTCCCGTGAAATTTCCTATTCTTATAAAATAAAAAATAATGCGGCATTAGAAAAAATTAGAGAAAACAAATTATCCTCACTCTTTCAGATGAGAAATTATGATGTTTTTCTACTATGACGAACCATTAAGATGATAACCTCTAATTTGAAAGGAAATCATTATGGAAAAAGGTAAAAAAGTTCAACTTTACACCAACGTTTTTTACCTCTTATTCTTTAACTAACAGATTCAAACCTAATCGCATGTTTGTCTCCAAACAATACGATAACACGACTTCAAAACCCAAGTTGCGTGTTTGAGGAATATATTTAATACAAAAAGTGTATGGCTTGGCTAGAATGCATAAAAGGTTCCGAAAATTATTTTATGCCGACGGACTATGATTTGTTCACTATAGAAAAGCATCCGTAGACAAATTGATTCCGGTGTAAATTAATAACCTAATCAGAAACGCACTCAATAGGTATCTAACACGCTCTAGCTGATGAGGCTTAAAGGTCTATTCTATTATATTGCTGCTGGTTCTTTGGTGTGGCGCGGATATGCGGCATCACACTTTTCTCTTACATTCCCATTGATGTGTTAATTTACCCATCATTATCAATAACTTAAAAAATGGAAAAACAAACGAGATTTTTTTAACATTGAATGCGTCGGAGGTGAAAAAGACCGACTGTTCTTAGGCTCAATCGTGAAGCTATCTAAAGCGTCAGTCAGCATCTCCATCGCCACTCTGATCGGAGTCATAGTGCCGCCATTAGACGTCTTTGAAGTGATTTTTTTTCTTTGATTCGATTGAGAAAATGACGCCAAATAGCTGATAATGACCCAATTAGAGTCTGAAGTAGCAGTTCAAGTCGAAATAAAGAAATTAGACCATCAGGCCATGAAGGTATATATAGAAGTGAAGAGTCATCGGATGATTTGAATTGAAAAAAAAAGGTTAGCTCCTAAATTATAGACCAAAGTTCCTCCACATATATTATCACTTTCTACATCTACTTTTTATATTTGACCGGAATTTTATTGAAAACAGGACACGAAATTGGAAACAGTAGTATTATCTAAGGAAAAAGAGCTCGATAATTAGTTAGGTTAATTATGGATTCAGGAATTTTAAGAGTGTCGATTTTAATGTATCATTTAGGTAGTGACCGTAAAACTAGAGTGAGTTAATCTCTTCATGTCAAAAACTGCTAGAAATATCAGTAGAAAAAAGCACTTAAAGTAACTAAGGTTAGCCAATATACATTTTTAGAAAATGTCACTTAGGAAAATTACTTCTTTGTATCACAACATTTTGAGGGGTTCTACTCCATAAAGCTTGAACGAAGTTCGATAAATCACAAAAGTTCCCTTCAATTTGTAGAAGATAAAAATGGTCCTCATCGCTAAAGATGGCTTTTCGACCAAAACTGGTTTACCTTCCATTCCAACTGCTCCAAAATCAAACTACTAAAGACACTACCGATGCAGGCTGCGTATGATCTTATGGTTTCAGCTCCTGGGTTAGTGGGATTTTGTATGGGTGCAGGCCCAAATCACTACTCAAAATTCACCATGTTACCGTCTGCGACAATCCAAGTTCGTCTGAGCGACACGGAATTGACTGCCTCGGAATTTGCTGCACAATTTTACGAACAGCCTTGATTTGGTGTTGGCTTTTTGTTCACTGAGCTGTTGTACTCCAATTAAGACACCAAACGTTGAACAGTCGACTTGGAGGGACGACGAGTACGGAACGCATATTTGTTGCTCGACTCTGTAACTTGCCGTATCTGGTTGAAAGAAGATATTTTGACAGAAAATACAAGAAAAACAATATGGCCGCCACGAGCTGTCAAAATAAAAGGAAAACCCTCAAGAAAATTTGTTAATCTTAGTAAATTTTGTACAAATGACAAATGAACCAAGTTCTGTAACATAACGTTCTATTTGTGTGTTGCAGCATGGCCTCCTTTTTTAATGTTTAGGATTTAGTCGTTTAACTAAAATGACACAAATCTCAAACCAATAGTTCTTTTTAACACCTTGCAATATATTGTCAAAAAATGCCATCCTGTTGTCATCTATTTTTGGAAGAAATTGATCCTAAGTGTGTTAGTATTCAGGGTTGTCAAAAATACATACAGTTTAGTTTTAAGTTCTCCATGTTCACGCATTGTGGTTGCAATTTTTGCAACGTCTATCTGCCAGAGAGCAAATGAGATGATTACTTTTCGTTAATTTTCGCTTCATTTCTCATAGCGGAAAATGGGTGGTGGTTGATGGTCTTAAAAAGCTGTTTTTTTTTCAAAAAATGATGACAGCTCTAAAGTAGCAAGGTGCTACTGTATGGATGCTAAAAGGAGGGGGTTCAAAGTAGGTGTATATGTATATGAAAAGCTGCCAGTTTAGGTAGAGTGGCTATCATTACAACACCACCCTATTAGGTTTTTTTTCCAAATAATGTTTTCAAAGTGCACATAGAATAGTTGATGGATAAGTACATTTCAGGATACAGATTCAGTAGCGATGTTTAGTGGAAGCACATTCTAAAATAAAATATAGAAAGATATTCTTTATTTTTTCATCACAAAGTTTACACATTTTTATACTAAAGAATAAGAATAATAATCTGTCTGAGATGACATTTTTTATATGAGTTAAAAATAAAAGAAATAATAAATAAGCAAAAATTTTAAAATATAAAAAATAAATAAGTAGCAAAAGATATGAAGAAATATATTAATATAAAACTATAATATCAATTTTAACGTGATTTGAAACACAAAAGAAATAATATCAAAATTTGTATGATCAGCAACAAAGCAATAAATTGTTAGGTATAAAATTTGGTTTAAACTGCAATAAGCGGGTAATCGACTGGGTTTAATATGTTGAACTGTTACGGTAAGAACGAGCATGTCGGCAATATTTAAAGAGCCTGCGCCAGCCCATTGTTTTATTTAAAATTTTCAAGTTTTTCCAAGGATATAAAACTTTCCCGAAAATGCACCCGACGAATTTCTTTATGAATAGGACAAGCAGCAACGAAATGGTAAATATCTTCATTCACTCTTTCGTTACATAGATCACATAGTTGGGGCAAGTCTAGTCGATGAGGTACAAAGTTTAAATTTAAAATTTCAATTCTTGCTCTCTTCTCTTGTAAAAGACTTCCAGGTGGTGGTTTAAATGACTATAAATAGCTCTTGAAGTAGATGAACATGCTCTGGAAAGATTATCCAGAAACATTTTGTGATCCACCTTAGCAATCACCTCAGCAAACTGAGCCTGCCAATCGGTCACATTAGTTTCTGATAAGTTTAGACTTGTTTCGTAAGAGTAAGCTAGTTCGTTCCAGTCTTAAAACGGGGAAGCATTCACTCGAAGTAATTTTCTTAAAATGATTTTGTGAAGACAAGTTTCACTTCTTTTCATCACTCTAGTAATAACGTTCGCACTTGCCTTCAAATATTGTATATACATATATATGGACTATTCCTGACTCTACATATATAGCGTAGTTGGGTGTTGAGTTAGGCAAAGGAAATATCCTCTTAAAAAAGTTCCTTTGTACAGTTTCAAAAGCTTCGAAGTGTGTGTATCTAAGGCTTGCAAAATGACTAAGACGGTTTATTTGAATTTGTAGCGTGAAAAGATTATCAGCAGGCAAAACTAGATCGTCCACGTGCAACAGGACTTTGATTAAAATGTAAGAAAAAATTAACTCCACCTGGAAGAAGATCGCAGACATCATCTAAACGGTGATTTTTTAAGAGCTTGAGAACTTTTTTAAAAAAAAACGCATAAAATTTGCAAAATCTCATCGATTCTTTATTTGAAACGTTAGATTGGTCCATGACATTTACTTTTTGAAGATAATTTCATTTAAATGTTGACCGCGGCTGCGTCTTAGGTGGTCCATTCGGAAAGTCCAATTTTGGGTAACTTTTTCGAGCATTTCGGCCGGAATAGCCCGAATTTCTTCGGAAATGTTGTCTTCCAAAGCTGGAATAGTTGCTGGCTTATTTGTGTAGACTTTAGACTTGACGTAGCCCCAAAAAAAATAGTCTAAAGGCGTCAAATCGCATGATCTTGGTGGCCAACTTACCGGTCCATTCCTTGAGATGAATTGTTCTCCGAAGTTTTCCCTCAAAATGGCCATAGAATCGCGAGCTGTGTGGCATGTAGCGCCATCTTGTTGAAACCACATGTCAACCAAGTTCAGTTCTTCTATTTTTGGCAACAAAAAGTTTGTTAGCATTGAACGATAGCGATCGCCATTCACCGTAACGTTGCGTCCAACAGCATCTTTGAAAAATACGGTCCAATGATTCCACCAGCGTACAAACCACACCAAACAGTGCATTTTTCGGGATGCATGGGCAGTTCTTGAACGGCTACTGGTTGCTCTTCACTCCAAATGCGGCAATTTTGCTTATTTACGTAGCCATTCAACCAGAAATGAGCCTCATCGCTGAACAAAATTTGTCGATAAAAAAGCGGATTTTCTGCCAACTTTTCTAGGGCCCATTCACTGAAAATTCGACGTTGTGGCAGATCATTCGGCTTCAGTTCTTGCACGAGCTGTATTTTATACGGTTTTACACCAAAATCTTTGCGTAAAATCTTCCATGTGGTCGAATAACACAAACCCAATTGCTGCGAACGGCGACGAATTGATATTTCACGGTCTTCAGCAACACTCTCAGAAACAAACGCAATATTCTCTTCTGTACGCACTGTACGCATTCGTGTGGTTGGTTTAATGTCCAATAAAGTAAACTGAGTGCGAAACTTGGTCACAATCGCATTAATTGTTTGCTCACTTGGTCGATTATGTAGACCATAAATCGGACGTAAAGCGCGAAACACATTTCGAACCGAACACTGATTTTGGTAATAAAATTCAATGATTTGCAAGCGTTGCTCGTTAGTAAGTCTATTCATGATGAAATGTCAAAGCATACTGAGCATCTTTCTCTTTGACACCATGTCTGAAATCCCGCGTGATCTGTCAAATACTAATGCATGAAAATCCTAACCTCAAAAAAATCACCCTTTATGAACAGGGCAAATAATAATGAGCTGAGGATACAACCTTGAGGGACACCTGAAGTTGTTTCGATTTGAAAATTTGATACCGTCCAATAACCTTGCATTTGTTGACAAAATAAAACTTGCATACACTTGGAGAAACTGTCGTGACAAACCAATACAAGAGAGTTTGTAAATTAAGCTTATCTATTGACTTTATCAAATGCAGCTTTAAAATCAACAAAGCAAGTGTATAGTTTCTTTTTATAATAATAATAATAAAATATACTGGCAACCATACGGTGACGTGATAAACCCTTTAGAATTCGAAAAAAAATCTTATATTATGCTTTTTGAAGCTAAATTATGAAGCTATTTTTTTATCAATAAAATACGTAATGATTTAAGAGATTTATAATTTCTTAATAAATTAGATATTCCGTTTAAAATGTTAAGTTTATTATTTATTTTTTCAAATAAAAACCTTATTAGTTGTAAGTCTGAAGCATTTATGCTAAAACTGTTTTAAACAGAAAAACGCAAAACAGCAATTTAATATAACATCAAGTTTTTGGAGTATATTAAAAACAAAATATAAAAATAGTTCTAAAAATGGGTGATTTTCAGTTTTTAGCACGAATATAGCTTAAATCGGAGTTTGATTCGGAAATAAAATTTAAAATTAACTTTAAAAAGAATTCTTCAAAAATATAAAGATATTACATTCAAGGTTTTTCTAAACTTCATAACTAATGAGAAATTACTAAAACTAAGTGAGATATTGAAATGATTTAAAATGTGTCTAGAAGATAAAGATTTCTACTTTGCAAAATAATCATACAATACTTTAAACGAAATACGCAATTCTCTCGATCAGTTTTATCAATGTAAATAAATGGAAACACCGATCCATATTGAAATCGCGATGGCCGGCATAAATTTTTAGTATGCCTAAGTCTTTAAAAAGGCAATTTGCGAATCAATGTACGTCTTTTGTTATTTTTGAGATTGGTTAAAATTTGTTTGAGAAAATATTCGTACGAAAATTTTACTTACAACACAATTATGCTAAACGTTCCCATAAAAATAGGTACTCTGCTGTCCACAAATAGATTTAAAGTAAGGTTACCAAATTATTACTGCTTAGATTTTTTTTTTGACAGGAGGAAATCTTCAAAAGACACTTGCCAGTATTCGACACCAAGTAGTGTGGGACTCCCAACCACTAAAACCACCTCTTCATCACGACCAATCTTGAAGGATCGACTTCCGATTTTTCTTTCTTAATTTTGTACAATCACTTTGGGCTAAGTTTAAACTTTTAATACTTTCCCATGTTTTTTTTTTAGATCATAAGCTCATGAGGCTTGGTTCTTCTTAATCTCCGAACATGGTTTCTTATATTCAAGACGGACTCCATTTCAGAATTAGTATGACTTTGCAGTCTCTGATTGTGCAATCCAGCGCATTTTTTAACAACTTCTGTAAACATTTTTATTTGTACTTTGTTTTGAAATTTTTGGCTTTAGTATTTGATTATACAGCATTATTTTGCTTTGGATTGATAAATCAGAGTTGTTACCAACCAACCAGTACATTTTTCTATTTTTCAAGTTTAGTTCTTTTCTTTTCTTTTCTTTTCTTTTCTTTTTGATTTGCTCTTTCCACTTTAGCTTTACATCCAAAGTCATTCCAAGGTATTTGGCCGTATTGGCGTAAGGTACAGCTTGATTATTAATAATTATTGGAATATTGTTTATCTTTTTATTTGTAAAGTTTATATGTGAAGATTTTGTTTCATTGAGTTTGATACGCCATTTTTCGGTCCAAGTTTTCACTGTGTCGACGGCATTTTGTAGTTTTACTGCTGCCTTAGAGACACATTTGTCGGGTACCAAAATTGCGGTATCATCTGCAAAAGTAGCCATTATGGTGTGATTACCAACTGGAATATCCCTTGTGTATAGTAAATACAGGGTAGGACCTAGGACACTTCCTCGTGGTACACCGGCTTCTATTTTCTTCAATTCCGAGTATTCTTGATCGCACCATACTATAAACAATGAGATGTACGATTTTAATATTTCAAAGTAATGCCTGGGAAGATCCCTTTGCTGTTTGTACTCAAGTCAAGAAAATAGCTGAACATACTTGTTTTTCCGATATTCTATGAACGTGGTCTATCGTGGAATGCTTATTTCTAAAGCCAAACTGATGGTTTGGGGTTAACCTACTTTCTTCTATGATTTTGCTAAGTCTCTTCAGAAGCAGTTTTTCAAAAACTGTTGCCATAATTGGTATAAGCGATATTGGTCTGTAAGCCGTCACTTCTGTAGGTGGTTTACCTTGCTTTGGTATGACAATTACTTCAGCAATTTTCCAATGGTGCGGGACATACCGTTGCTTAAGGCATGCATTTATTATATATTGTAGTTTTATGAAGGCTTTCAATGGCATTTCTTTCATAACCTGAGCAGTTATTAGATCGTAACCTGGTGATTTTTATTTGGTAGTTGATGTAAACACATACTTTTTATTTCTTTAAGTCTTACAATTGGTATTTCACTTTCATGTATCTTATCAACAAACTGTAAGTTATTTTCAGCCGCGTTTGATGAGTATGGCTGGAAAACATTCGCAAGATATTTAGCGAAAAGGTTAGCTTTTTCTTTCGGGTTACCGATCCATTTCCCATCTTGAGATTTCAAGGGAGAGTTTTGTAACTGCGGTCTTTTCAGGCGCTTGGCTGCTTTCCATAGCGAAAAATCGGTTGGAGCATCAGTCGTTAAATTCCTTAGGAATGTACTGAGTGAATCATTTTTGAATTTGTAAATTTGTTTTTTAAGATTATTGCTTAAACGGTTAAACGTTGTTTTATCATCTGGAAATCTAGTATTTTGCCATTTACTTCGAGCTCTTCTTTTCTCTATTATCAACTTTCTTATCTCTAAAGGATACTTTATTTCATTTTGTCTTCTATTAGAAAATGTTGGAAAACTTTCTTCAGCGGCCTCTTGCACATCAGCAATAAATTGTTCCACTTCATGGGCAATTTGCTCGATTGTATCCATGGGAGATCTTAAATTTATAAAACTTAAAAGCCTTTCTTTAAAATCATTCCAGTTTGTTTTTTTATTTACAAGCTTTGGATTACTTTTTTCTAGAACTTCCGATTCACTTAGTGATAGAATCACTGGAGTATAATCTGATGACAGTTCATAATTACCTTCGACACTTATGTGATTTCGTTTGATTCCTTTAGCTACCAAAAAGTCAATAACGTCTGGTATTTTGCTAGTATCGGAAGGCCAGTAAGTTAGCGATCTGGAGGAATAAAATTCGCAATTGTATTTACGGCCTGCTTGGAAAAAACTTTTGCCTTTTGTTTATATAAGTGTTTGCATTGAAGTCTCCGCCAACAAGAAAGCTATACACAATAAGATTAAATAGATCTGTATAGTCATCTTCTGTCGGGGAGTGCCTTGATGGGCAGTATATAGCTGCTATCTTAAACTCTTTCTTTTTCATACCAATGCTAATAATTGTTACTTGCATATTTTCACTGCTTATTTATAATATAATATATATTTATACAAATTGAAACCCAAAAAATAGTAAAATTTCAGTTTATTACCAAAACATTAATTCTAACAATCAAGTGAATCAAAATATTCACTTAATTTGCAATAGAGCAGTTAACGTTTTTTGCAATGTGCTAACTCAGTCCCAAACACTTTTCTTTTTCCATATTTGTACCTCCAATCTTGAAACAGAGCTAACTTAATTCTACTCTGTACTCGTATACAGTACACCCTTCCAAAAATTCACCACCCCAACGGAAAACGTGCAGAAATGACAAGAAAACTGCAAAAGCAGAAACAAATGTGCAATGAAGGATATACCACCACAATAATGCACATGACACTCTAGTGCCAAAGAAAAATTGCGAACATGCGACTGCTATTTATGTAGGTTTTTGTCTCTAAATGTGCGGTGGAACACCTCCCACCCATCATCACCATCAGCCCACAACCCAACTTGATATAACTGTTTCAGAAAAGAAATATTTCACCATAAATAGTGCTCCTGGACTAATAAAGTATACGAACATTTATAGAATTTCTATATTGATATTTCTGAGACGTATATAGCAGTATATTTGCTAGAATGTAACAACCAATAATAGTGGGGGTTTGAATTGATATCAGGGTCACTTTCAAAATCATTAATGTTTTTTTTGACAAAATAAAATATATGACAGGTATTTTCATTATAATATTATTTTCCATTCCACTTAAAATCATAAATTCCCTCAGTCTTTTCTTCTGTTTCGAGTTTTTTTCAAAATTTTAAAGATATCTACATTAATGAAAAAGAAAACAAATATTTTTAAAAGACTTATAAGTTTTAGAATCATAAAGATTTAATTGTATGGGTAATTCGATATCCCTCTTGAATGCAGTATCTAATAATTTAGTCTAAAATTACCTCAGCTTCCTCAATATCCAAAATGTATTTACTAAGTTATGGTAATAACAGAAATAAAACAAAACTTTGTGTTCAAATAAAAATTAAAGGTTAAATTTTTGATCATAATTTGTAATCAAAATCTATTCGAATGACTAAAACCACTAAAGAAAATTTACTGAAGAACTCGTATTAATATAGGTCATTCGCCTGTCGCTTGAGCAGCCGAAAATTGCATGTTAAATTTCACGAGCGTAAAATCCAACTTTAATTACCCATGACAATTATGAATCTTTATATTCTTAGATTGCAACATCTTGACATTTTAGCCACCACCACCGCACAGGGAGCTATTATAGGTTTTTGAAATTATTATAAAGTGGATGGAGCTAATGCACTTCACAACACAGCCTGTGACATTCAACTACGTCTACGTCCACCTACATTTTGCATAAAACAAAAACAAAACACAAATCTACTATGAGTCTTTCATCAACAAATCATCAATCACAATCATCATCTTTGAGTCATAAGTCCACATACAGTGATGTGCAAGATATTTTTTCTTAAGAAATAGTTAGAAATTTTTATCGTTGAATATCATAAGCATAAAATCAGTTTCACAGTGTAATTTCGGAAAAACAGCATACGTCAAAATTATGTAATTTATCATGTGTTTGAGCTTTTAATTGGTTCACCGGTCGGATTATACTCCTACCTTTAAAAAAGGAATGATAGTTTTTTAAATTTATAGACCCATTAATATTCAGTTTATATTTATTTCCTTGAATCTATTTATTTTTTCGATAATCCTTATAAGTTGTTAGTCTTCTTCTATTGTACTCGTATATAGTCTTCGAAAAAACACTGAGAAATTCATGTTTAAACGGTTTTCAGCAAAAAAGGTATTTTTTGTTCTAATAACCAATCAGTTTTTCGAACCTAGCTTTAAAAATAAAGTTGATTTTTGTTCATAACTTTTTGAAAATGTATACAAAAATGTTTGCATCATTGGAGAGGAGAAGTTTCGAGGTCCCAATATTAAAATTTAAGCGCTGCAACAGGTCTAGTGCGAGTTTAAATTATTAAAAAAAAGTTGTTATGATAACAATCGTCGAGTGTCAACTTCAAATTTGGACAAACTGTCGCATTAACTACCAATATGACAACCTTATTTTAAAAAAAACTTGACTTCGGGATAGTCAGTAAAACAATTTTCGACTGTTAATTTCGTGTAGTCAATATGACAACAAAAGTAATCCATCGATAGAAGAACTTAGGTAGTCAATATAAAAATTTGATTGTCACGTTGACTATCAATTGACTATCGAGAATTGTTATATTGACTAGAATAGAAGAATAGAATAGAAATGACTTTATCTAATATATACAAAATTCCTGTCACAGTGTTAGTTGCCATACTCCTACGAAACGGCTTAACCAAATTCAATGAAATTTTGCATATATATTTGGTAGGTCTGAGAATAATTTTGTATCTATTTTTTATATTCCTAAGTGCTATGGTTTGTTTGCATCAACATCGTACACGGTGCAACGTTCGTACGATAGTATTCAGTGACGCTATGTTGAATGAAGCAATAGCTATTGAGGATCTTTGCATTGTCATTGCCAATTCAACACTCAGAATGCAGAACAAAGAACCATTTATGACCACATCATGCACGCAGTTTCGGCAGGACAAGATAGATTCTTTTTTTGGATGCAAAAGTTGGAACTGGCAAAATATTCCTTATTTCGCTAATTCTGGCTAAAATACCATCAAATAATGGTTTCGCATTGGCTGTTGTATCTTCTGGGATTGCGGCAACCTTATTGGATGGAGGCAGAACAGCTCATTCAGTACTTAAATTCCTACTAAATATTCAAAATAACCAGACGTGTGCAATATAAAAAGCAGTCATCAAAAGCCAAAGTGATGAATGCACTATGGCACACAAACATTCGCTTGAGGCGTTGAAATGGACATTGAAAGATATAAAAAACAACGACAGATAACAACACTATTTTCAGGTTATTTCAGATAAATACTTCCCATTATTCCACGTTCAACGTACGCTGATAAAATCAACGCTTGCTTAAAATCATCGCCCCTGTGGCGTAATGTTGAAAAAGTACTACTGAATGTAAGAATGAGTGTTCAAGTGCTTTAAGATCTACCCGCTTAAACATTCTCAAAACAACTGATTGAATTAGGAGACGGAAAAGTTACTACACATGAAACTGGATGCATAAAACTATCTGTCGATTTCTGCACCGTTATTGATTCACAAGATGCCCTTATTGAACAGATTTTTTCCGATGTTAACAGACAATATACAAATCGTGAGTGGCTGACAGAAAGAGCAATTTTATCAGCAAAAATGTAGATGTCAACGAATTAAATCGCAAGATACAACATTTGTTACCAGGAGACTTAGTGTCATACAAATATTGATACAGTTTGTGAAGCTGTAAATTATGCAACTGAGTTTTTGATCTTATTGGATTTACCAGGCATGCCACCGCATAATATACAACTGAAGGTTGGATCTCCGGTAATTTTGCTTCATAATTTGAACTCACCACGGTTGTGCACCGGCACGTAATTAGTAATTAAAAAATTAATACAAAATGTTATCGAAGCCATAATTCTAAATGGCAAATTCCAAGTTGAAAATATATTATTACCGCAAATCCTTTTTATACCCACAGATGTGCCAATTCAATTCAAAAGACTTCAATTTCCAATTAGATTGACATTTACAATGACTATCAAGGCCAAACGATGTCTGTCGGTGGCTTAAATTTGATCCCTTCATGTTTTTCACACGGACAATTAAACGAAGAGTGGTATCAAGTGGGCAAACGATCCAGTTAGTTTGTATTAACGAAAGATGGGATCGTAAAAAATATTGTTCTCTCTGTTTTATTAAGGGATTGATAAAGAATTAATTTTATTAAATACAAAAAATTGTTTATTGATTTGTTATTTTAATATTTGGTCATTGTTAACAGTGTTCTATATCTCTCCCACTTATAAACCACATCCTTACATACTTAAAATAAGTTATTTATTGCCAGCCAAATATTCTTTAGAAATTTTTTATATGACAAAGCAACGTTTGTCGGGTCAGCTAGTTTATATATAAAATTCAGTTATACAATAAATGATAACAAGTCTTTTAAGACCTAGTTTTAAAACCGTCGGTCAGATTGGCAGAATATGAATTCTAATAGCGAAAACAAACAAAACAATAAAGATAAAAAATGTGATTATACGGATTTATAAAATTAAATTACTGGAAATTAATTTTGAACAAGTTTATATCAACAAAAATTTTTAATTTCAATGAAAAGATACAACAAACAGAAAAAAAAACAAACAGATTTAAATGCACTGGACAAATTAAAAGCTTTCTGTAAGAATTCTTTTTTTTTTTTAAGCCATTGCGATTTGGAGGAATTTGTTAAGTTTATCCCAACCTTTTGCTCCATTAATGGTTTGAATTACATCTTCAGCTACTAATTGGTTCTTCCCAAAAATGTCTCGACGGATTTCTTGGCTAATTACAATATCCTAAAAAGTGTCCGATATTCTCTCTCTCATGGTTGTTGCAGAGTTGGCACTCGATAGGCAGGTCCGGTCTGAGGTATGTAGTTTAGAGGAAGTATCCCACCTCTGGCTCGTAGAATTGAAGAAATTATATCCGTTGAGTTTTTGTCATCGGAGTAGTTTGCTTTTCTAAGATCGAACTACAACTTAATGTTGAAGGCTCTATTCTGCAATGCTTTGGCCTTGTTGATGAAATTTTGCCAAATTAAGTAGGTTTATGATGATAAACGTTAAGACTCTATTAACCAGGCTTGATGAATCCAATCGGAGTAACGGATTGATAACGTAATTGAAATGAATATTGAGAGTGTCGATGGAAAACGGTGGAAAGCCTGTTTCGATATGAAGCAAATAATTAGGCGTTGTTGATAGGAGAGCAAAGACTTGCTTCAACAAGAAACGTAATAATTTTTCCACATCCTCATATTCTTTGTAGCCCCACACTTGTGAGGAGTGAAGCATAATAGATTTTACCACAGCTTGAAACAATTTATATTTTGCTGAGTGGTGGATGGATTTATTTGCAATGCAATTTTTCCAGGAAACACAGAAAGCAGCCTTAGCCTTCTAAAGTTTTGACTTGATACGTTTTTGTCATACAAAGGTTACTTGTTATTGTCACACCGAGGTATTTAACTTCCTTAACAATTTGAACTTCCTAATCTTGGTACTTCCATTTTTTATAACTAGCGTATCTTCTGTGTCCTTTTCTGAAGATCATTTTGTTAGATTTACTAAGGTTGACCGATTCCATATATCGTAGTATTTTCCAAGTTTGACGATCATTTCTTGGAGTTGGTCTGAGGATTCCGATAAAAGTACCATATCATCAGCATACAATAATCCCGGAACATTTTCTCCCGCAAGTTCTCCCTCATCCCGTGTGCTTCCCTAAATCCTCAATAAATAGAGTGAATAATAGAGTAACCAACGTACACCCTTGTTTTAGGCCCATTGAAAAACTAAAATCTTTGGAAAGTAATTCATATCATAAACGGCTATTAAATCTTTAGCATAAAGAGGTCTTAAAATATTGATAACTTTGTAAGATATTCCGATATTCAAAAGTTTTAGAAAAAGTGCCTCTCGATCAATGCTGCCAAATGCTTCCTTAAAATCTATAAAAAGGCATATAGTTTTTGTACACGATATATATATACATTTGCAATATTAAGTAGCAGAAACACCTGATCTGAAGTTGAATATCCAGGTTGCTTCACTATATTGACTATCCGGTAGTCGTTTGGACTACCAAAATTAACTATCGTTATATTGACTATCTAGCTGTCAAATTATATTTCAATTTTCAGACAAAAATGACATATTGGCTACCACAGTTCTCATATTGACTACCGCAGTTGACATATTGACTACCAGGCACACAGAATTATTGAGAGTTGTCAGTCACTAGGCTCTGGTTCTTCATGAACTGTTGCGCCACCTAATTTATTTATTTTTTTATCCGGTAGTCAAATTAGATTGCGGTTTTCAACAAAAATGTTCATATTGACTACCGCAGTTGTCCTTTTGACTACTGTAGTTTTCAAATTGATAAAAGCAGTTGTAGTATTGACTACCATGAAAAAATGCGGATCCCAAATTGGCAACCGAAAATTGTTCTGTTGACTATCGCGATTAGCAATTGAAAATTGACAATTTGACTACCAGAAAGTCAATAGGATGACTTTTTTCGTTCTTTGTACGTCCGTGCCTTCGGGTTACCTATCTTCTTCAACCATTTCCAAAAAAACAAGTGGACTTCAAACATATTTTTTTACAGATAATATTTGAAATGGACCTACAAAAAACTATACTATCTTCCAACTTGAATATTTCAAAATTATTTCATTCTATACAAAAATTGGCTGTTAACATAAGGTAATTTTCGTAATTTTTTGTATAACAACTAAAACTTTTAAGAAATCTTGGAAGAAAGAACGTAGGTATTGAAATAAATCTTTTTTATCATACTGAAAATTGAAAATATAAAAAAAAATCTACAAAAAATGATAACAAATAGTTCTCGACTCAAGAATATTACGAGAACACAAAAAGATATTGGGTTGAATTTATCTTACACGAAATGTTTGCATTCGTTTTTGAAAATATAAATAGATATCGCATCCCAGGTCCTTGCGTTATGAATTTCTTGCACAGTATTGTAAATATAAAACTAAAATTCCCCAGCACCAACACGAGCATTTCAAAAAGCATAACATGTTAAATTGTTGCGTCTAGCTTGATGTCTGTATCTAAATTTAGTCATCACAAATATGTTTGAATACCTACATAAAATTATCTCAAAACCTCATGCCATAGATACATCATCCAGATTCCCCAGAGGAAAAACCATGATGATGCTGATGTTCATCTATGACTGTGATGGTGGCACATCACTGGATTTCTGAATTCCGCTTGTTCCTTGCGGTCATAAGATGAATGACACGGCTCATTGCAATAACCACAGGAACGATGATCTGCGCGCCAGATTTAAATCATTTGCCTTTGGTGTCCCCGAAAATATACCACATCCACATACGCCATCATCATCGCCACCACCATACACCAAACCGAGACCAAAAAACCGCAACCGCACCAGCTCCTCCGGTATTCTAATTGCATTTGGATCACAATGAAGATTTTGTATCTTTTTTTGTTCTGTTTATAATTCTTTAATCCAGGAGCGTGGCACTCGCTGCTTCTCGAATCGTTTGAGATGCACAGCCACAGCAAGCAAAGCACACACATTGTGGTTTATTTTATTCTCTTGGGGCAAATAATAATAAAATAACGGTTCGTTTGTTAAAATATTTTGATAGACCCTCTGGTCTATAAAATATCACAAGATATGAAAAACTTTAGATAAATAAAAATAAAAACCGTAGCTATTCTGCCCCCCTTTTAAGGCAATCAACTCGCACTTTCATTAATCGCTACTAAAAGGCTTTTAGCTTCTGTAGATATAGTGAGGCAATTTCTAGTCGTCATTATCGTCATCATCATACGCGAGGAGTTTGCCTCTTTTTTGGACCCCGACCCCGATTCTTTCAATTGCCCCATAATGATTTTAATGAAATTTTAATTCTCGATTTGATGTGAATTTATTGCGTTCTTGGTGTGTGGCATCGTGGAAAAGTGCGCATCTATTTTTAGGATGCGCATAACTGTTTATCTGCCGGATCAGATAGTATAATAATATGATGGGGATCTGGAGCTGGTGATACACTGCTGTTAGCTGGTAATGTTCTTGTTGTGATCGTAGGTTTGCGTAAGCGCGGTTGATTGAGTTGCGGGGAACGCAAAGTGCGTCGTCGTCGTAGCTGTTGTTGAGAAATTACCATCACTGATAGGTGGTGGGATGTTGCACGCACTCATTCACTTGTATAAGGGTGATTCTAGAAGAACAATGTTTGGTCTTCGGGTTGTTGTTTAATTAATTATTATGGAATTGTTATATTTTTAAGTCTATATACTTACACCACCAATGAGACGGATGTTCCTCAGAGACGTAGAGTAGGTATTTTTTTGTTGTTGTTTGAAAAAGATTAATGATAATCAGATGTGGCATAGCTTGTTGAAGGTTTCGAAATATATGTATCCTTTTAAGTTGTCACCTTCCCATCTCATTTACATCTTTAACAGGCAGAATAATAAAATTCGAATTGCAAATTGTAGGCAAAAAAGTAAAGCCAACCAGGAAATCAAATGTCTCATTTGATAATGATTATTTTCTGCCTCAGGAGCAATGTTAACCCTGAAAAGAATGAGAGTGCAATTCATCTTTCAGCCTCTTATTTATTCATTTTGAAAATAAGCTAAGTACTAGCTTTACAAAGTTCGTTAAGATTTTATAACCACGAGTTTAAGATAATTTCGATGGCCAAAGATAAAAAAAAATAAATTGGGTGGCGCGACAGTCCGTTGAGAACCAAGGCCTAGTGACTTAAAACTCTCAACCATTCCTGTGTGCGAGTAATGTTGTCAGGAATGGAGGGGACCTACAGTTTATATGCCGACTCCGAACGGCTAATTTTGAGAAAGCACTTTTTCATGACAATAGTTACTCTTGGAGAATATGTCAATTCCTCGCAAGAGGCAGTACCCGTGAAAAGACTTTGGATGGCATAGGCAGGGATCGAACCCAAGACCTCTAGCATGACAGTCCAACGCACTAACCATCATGCCACGGGTACCACCAAAGAAGTTGATATATTTATCATCAATGTAAATAAATAATTAAAACATTCTATTCGACATTTTTCATAATAAGTGTGAAAGTTTGGGAATATTAAAGTTGATATTCGAGACAGAAGGTGCAAAGAGTCAATATTTCCATTTATAAATTTAACAAGAAACACAAAACTTAAAAATGAGGCTGGGATGCTACACACATTGAAAACTTCCCATCCCGTGTGTCGATTTGTCTTGCTAAAAAGTTTGTACGTTTTCGTGTTTTGTTGGAAAAGTTTCAGTACAATTATTTTTAAAAGTTTAAAATCTGAAATAGCTTGATTTCGAGATCTATTTTTGTTAAAGAGATTTTCAGTCGACATCCAATTTTTGTCAACTTTAGTAGCATTTCTTAAAAGTTTTTATTTATGTTTATTAAACAAATACAAATTGGATGAATGAAATTTATTTGAAGTCAATATCTTCTATTGTTCAGCAGATATCGAGAACGGAACATCAATATTACCAAAGTTGCGTAAGTACCTACTATTTTTTCTAGATTTAATTTTTTTTATGAAAAAACGGACTGTTGGATTTTAATAAAAATCTTACTGAATGTGAAAAACAATATTTTCTGTGAGATAAAATAAAATTAAAGCCAATATTTTTAAGTTTTGAAAAGATATTTGAGTAGAAAGTAAATTTTGACTAAGTTGTAGTACTTTTTTTATAGGCTTTTATTTTTTGTACGAAAACTTATAATTAGATTTTTCTCGAAGTTTTACTTAATGTTGACAGAAATATTGTTTAAAGACGGAATTAGTTGAAAGCCAATATATTAATGTTTTGAAAAGACATTTGAGTCCGAAATCAATTTTTACCAACTTATATTAATTATTGTTTTAGATTTTTATTTTTTGTAAAAAAACTGTCTATTGGTTCTTACTCAAAATTTTTTGGGATGTTGACAACAATATTTCTTATAAGATAAAATTAGTTGGAGTCGAAAATCAATTATTACTAACTTTGAGTGAGTAATATTTTTATTTTTTATAAAAAAATTTTTCTAAAAACTTGACCAAATTGTAAAAACATTATTCTTCGCTGCACAAAATTGTTTTGGAGATAAAATCATTTTTTAGTAAAACAATACTTCAACTGATAAATATTTGTCTATTTATAAAAAACACAGTTAATTTAAATTTTTTCTACGCACACATCGTCATCTCTCTTAAAATCTTTCATTTCGACTCAGGGACCTTGAAACGCGAAAAATATCAAAATCTGCAATTCGACAAATCGGACCGATTATACAATAATTTCTTGAGGGAAATTAATAAAAACATTTTCTCCCAGTACTCGTCGATACATCAATTAGTTTAAATCTGAGCTGATAAGGTGGAAGATTGTAGGAATAAGCGTAACCTAACCAGCGCTAATCTCTAATCTAATTTTGTATCTGTTTTGCTCTTGATTTATGACAGGCATAATTTGATGCCCTGGTCCAACCAGCATCTTTGTGAATTGGTTGAACAAATAGTATAAAAATCCGTTTTATAACAAAACAACCAGAAAATTGTTTTGATCCTTGTTAATCAAACCAAGAATTGAATTTGCCTTATTAGTTAATAAAAATTTCAATTTTCCATTGAAAAATGCACCAAGGACGAACATTTCATTTATATACGAGATATTGATACTTTGTCAAACATATAATTAAAATCAGTTTCAGAAAGCTTTCTCGTAAAGCCCATAGCCTTACATTTATCAACTTTTAGAAGCATACATTTATAAACACACTAATAAAAAAACGATTTAAGATTCCATTACAATTCTTCACAATCACGAGAACTTGAAACGCTTTTGAAAGCCGTAACATAGTTGGTACAGAATATGATCTTTTCTATCTATTGAACCATAGGTTCACTTAAACAAAGGTTTCCTAATTTAACAAGCAAAACTCGATATGAGAATGTTTAAACCACCTTACCTAAGTCAGTAAAAATGAAGTACAATTGTTTTTTTGCCAATAAAGCTTGCAGCTATAGATCCAATTACAAAGTTACAGTAGAACACTCCTTTGCACAACCGTGCTGATATGGAACATAAGGCCAGATTGATGCACTAATAAAAGACGCAAAGATTTCAAATCAAAGTCTTGATCTATTAAGTCAGATTTGTAACAGGTTGAAGTATATCTCAGTTTATGATATAACAGCTTAAAGTATCACAGCAGAGAGTATCAGCTTCGAAGGCACTTTAGAAAAATAAGGTGTGTGGATCGTGACATAGAACGTCATTGAGCTTGAAAACAGACGTGTAAGGACAAAATTTACTTTTATTGTTATTTATTATCAATAAATATTTATTGAAAATATTTATAACATTTTTTCTCTTGGAGAAATTTTGCATACTGACCATAACTTGTTTTTAATTTTATTAAATAGTTTTACTGGAATGCTAAGACAATCATATTTTATGCATACCCAAGAGTTAAGTGATTTTTAAATATACTTCAAAATTAAATTGAAATAGATTTATTTATGTATTGAGGGTTTAACTTATTTTTATTTCACAATTAATGTAATTAATTACATCAAAAAGTAGATTTTTAGTTTTTCTTCTTTTATTTTTCTAGAATTTTAATAAAAATTAGGAACTCTTAATAATAAGAAGAGTTAAAAATTTAATAGCAAATATCTGTCATCATGATGTATTGTCACTCTGTTAAAAATTTGTTAACTACCTTCTTAAATGTCTAAACTTGACACTAAACAAAGAGATTTCTACAAGAACAGGCTCAGTGCGTTTCTTTAACAAGAGGATAAAGCTAAGCCCTATTGTGCCTGCTGATACATTTTTACTGCAGGTGAGGTGACAAATGATTTGTATACAAAAAGGAAAATGATTAAAATACTAACTTCATATAAAAACGTAAATACGCAACTCAGTTAAAGATATGTCTCTACTCCTAAATGCACAATTTGATTATACTTTTATTGTGAAAACAATCCAGTTGTTTGATATTTTTAGTCTTTGCCTGTGCCAGCTCTTTTTAGGAACTGACCAATCCTCCAAGAGTAATTCTTGTCACGCAAAGCACTTTCCCAAATTAACCTGATTTGACATAAAAACTGTAGGTCCCCTCAATCCCTGAAATGACTCGCATACAGGATTGGTTGAGAATTGTATGTCATTAGGCCCTAGTTTCCTGAGGACTGTTGCACTACTTAATTTTTTTTATTTTTCTGAATCAATATTTTTACATTAAAAATTTGATTTGCAGTTTCGTTAAAAATATGTCTGTTTCTGAGAAACCACTTCCAAAAATGTGGAACCTTATTTTTTAAACTCTATTTTTTTGTCACAGAAGAATCCAAACAGTCCGTTGGGAACTAGGGCCTAGTGACTTACAACTCTCAACCATTCCTGTGTACGAAGAATCCGTACGGCTAATTTGAAAAAGCACTTTTTCATGACAAGAGTTACTCTTGGAGAATTTGTCAATTCCTCGCAAGAGGCAGTACCCGTGAAAAGAGTTTTAGATCGAACCCAAGACCTCTGATATGACATTCCAACGCACTAACCATCATACCACGGGTACTTGCGAAGAAATTTAATAATCTACAAAAATTCTTGACTTTCTAATATAAACAGGTCCAAATGTATAAGATTTCATCGTTGAAATACCAACTATTAACTAAGATAATTCTAACAGCTGCCCATCCGTTACTGTGAAAGACTTTGCCTAGAAACTAAAGTATATTTCTATATGTAGTAATAGTTCTTGCAGAAGTCAAAGTACTAGGAGTCTTGAAGTCGTAGTTTGCAAAAAAAAAGTTTACCATAATTGATGGAAGTAGAAAAATAAGAAGTTGTAGTAGTAAAATTAATTGTACCTACTATTAATAGTAATATCGAAGTATTAGACATAAACAACTTCAATTTTAAGAAGAAAGCTATTTATATATCACTTTTGAATTGTTTCAAACTTCGCTATTTACCTTTCCTTAAAACAATATTTCTCAAAAGTACAATTTTTTTTAAAGAATAAGTAAAATTGAAAACTTCTAAGAAAAAGCATTCACCCGAGGAAAAAATTGTCTGTTAAAGATTCTTCTTGCAGTGAATCCTTTTCTTCTATTTTCATTTCTAACAACTGAAAATCTTGTACATCGTATATACTTTTTCTCCCCCCGCAGCTTGCGCTGTTTATTTTAAATTCAAAGAATTAATTACCTCAAACGGGGCTGACGGTATACTATATTGCTCTTAATGGCTTCTTTTGCAATTTCCTGCAAACATACAATACTGTTATACCTATATCAAACCATTCAGGATAAAAAGTAAAATGCATATAAATATCCTCGAGAGAGAGAACCGTTGTTGTCGGTTCTCGGTCGCATCACGGCCACCGTCACCGCTACCGCCCATAAAACCTGCACTCATTTATTCTTTATTGCCTTTGGTTGGTGGGGACATTATAACTAAGCGCTCTGATGGCTACAGTGACAAGTGCACCAATGTGTTGAGTTGTTATAGGTTATACTATGCCTTGCCTCTTCACTTTTGCTTAGTCCTGACCTGGTTGCACAAACAATTATTCCACACTCCGAAAGTACTTTGATAGTTAAATTAATTGTGGCAAACATAAATCAAGTTAAACGTTTCGAATTGTTTTTCTACGAAATCATCGCAAGAGAAGACATTTCTTTTTACCGCCCAACCCAATTAAAAAAAAAAAAGATCTTCAAAATGCGGGTAACTCATTAAGTTACAAATTTCTATGCTGGCAGCTCGCAATTTGCATTTCACAGATACGCTTCGTATGATACAACTCATGCGAACTCTTTTACGCCACATTTGATCGAGAAAAAGTTGCAAAAACGTTTTAGCAGCGCCGCTGTTGTGTTGACTTGATGGATTTAAACGAATAAGTGCTGAGCATGGGACAATAAGGTCTTCATTATGACATGAATTTATTTACCAACCTAATATCTAAGGGCGGATACGTGGATATCCTGCGTCCAGCATAAAGTTAAAACATCCATCATCACTGTTTAATTATGTTGTCATAATTAAATTGATGTGACGCAAAGTTCCAGCATCACAGCCCCGTTTCGGGATTCCATGTGCACTTTCCATATCGAGGCCAATTAAATTATGTGACGTATCATCGCCGTAATGAATGAGGGCCCTTTGAAGTCACGATAAACAGTATCCGCGATAGTATCAGCATCAGCGTGACAGAGACACCTCTCCGTACAGCACATCACCCTTTGTCCGTCCGAGATATAATCTGGCTTTGATGATGCTGCTACAGCTATGGCAAATAAATTTGACTAAATTGTCGCCAAATCAAATTTGACATTGTCAGACGTGATTTACTCTCCCGCTCCTGAATCTCGCTCCACGAAGAGAAAGAAATCTGATCCCTGGATTTTTTCATCTCCAATCCATCCAGAAGCAAACAAACCGCACAGCAGTCAAAACGATCAAAGGAACAAAATAGTGCGGGAGTGGGAGCGGGAGAATGGAGTGGTACTTTCGGGGTTTATTGTGACAACCTTAACGGCTCCCTATTTAACTTATACCCACCACACCACACCACCACTGATTTCAACGACGCTCGACGAAAACACTGACGACGACGAACGTCGAAGAAACCGACCCAGGGAGCTTATTCACGACTCTCGTGACATCATAATTATGAAACCGACGACGACAACGACACATCATGAGTTGGAAGAATTTTCGGTCTGGCGTGTCCATGAATCTCACCAAAGTAATTGGATCCCGATGTGGATCCGGTACGGTACGGTGTGATGTTGGTCTTCTTTCTCCTTCGTCGTCGTCGTAGTTGGGTCGTTCAGTGTGGTGGGGAGAAAGAAGTTGGGTTAATGAATTTATTGCACCTTTTTGATCTACTTTAGCCCAAGCTAATTATGGGTTATTTAAGGATCCAGCTGAATGAGGAGAAGGTTGTTTCTTACAATCTATACGTTTACATTATTTCCATATAGCGGGTCTAAGATGTCCATAACTCATGGGGTTCCGTTTTCATTCCTTTTGAAATTTCGCACTTTCTGAGTCTGATGAGGAAGGTATATTCTAGGGATACCTTTGTTAGGATGTAGATGGTGTAAATGTTTTGCTGTGTTCAGCTTGAAAGAGGGAGAACAAGCAATTTGAGTGCAATAAATAACAATCATCAAAGGAGCAACTTCTTATGAGAGAAGCTATACAAGCTACTCTTCCGCCGCTCACTCCGCCGTCATTCGTCGTTTTGTTTTGCCACTGCCGCCGACGATGCAGCTAAATGCTTCCGTATAACTTTTTGATTATGGTATTCAAATAATTAGATTGTGAACCATGTGGATCTAGGTACAGATGTATAAATATATTCGTATATAGGTACTTTAGATCTTTTGAACTCTAAGCTTAGATATGAAGGAATGGACAAAATTAGATTCTAAAACCAATATAAAACAATGCATAAGGATATAAATTGGGGTATAGCAAGGACATTACATTGCTATTTGATTTTATTTATAAGTGGACAGCATTTTAGTGCGGGCAATAAGGTTATAGCTAACATAATCATCATTTCAATCCTAATTTAGTGTCAGTCAAATTTTACATTCAATGACTAGTATTGAATTTGAATAAGTATTTCGGGAACCATTCATTTTCGTCAAGAATCCTCATTAAGGTCATATACCGAAAGATTTTGTTTTTCAAAAATTTAAAAGTCTCAAAAATAAAATTAGTTAAATACAGAGATACTATGAATATTCTTATTTTAAATTCATGCACGGTTTTCGCTTTTGAAAATCAGAACCTAAAGATTGATGGACTTTGTGATTTATTTGTACTTGTTTACTCTCAATTTATTTCGAAAAGGTACTAAGTGTTATCGCAAAATGAACCCCCATGTATTTTAGAGGTACGTTTGTAAAGCAATTTTATAACGGATATCCACCTATAGTATGAAATCTTTGAGGGACAATTACTATTTTAAGACTGCTTTTGAAGATTTTTCTTCTCTAAGCACATCTTCTGTTATTTTTCCTAACACATAAGAATATAGTTATCTCACATGTCCTGATGGAATATCATCATTTTAGTTGAAGAAATGTGTGTCTTATGTTTTCTATCCATTATCTCTTCTTTTCAACTAGTCGCTGAAATATTCTAAGTTTCCAGATCTTGAAAATATTCAATATTCAATATTATGTGAAAAGCAAAATGAGTTTGTGAACAAAAAATTTACAACTACCTATTCATTAAAATTCTCTACTTTTTATTTTAATGCATTCGAAAAACTCTTGATTCGATTGCATCTTTACAGACTTAAGCGAAGCAATTAAGACAATTTAGTCATCTAATTCTTCTAAACTAACAATTGAAAATTAATTTTAAGGACCGTTTCTTAGATTCCTCTCAGCAATATCAAAAGACTTGATAATACCGGAGATTTTATTCTACTATTGAAACTATCCTCTATAAAATGAACTCTTGAACATCCTCTTCGACTTTTTAGAGACTTCAAATCTATTGATGTTTATCTAGTACTAGAGTTTGGAAAACCTTTCGACCGATCAAAAATGACCAAACAACCCTGCAGTATTTCAATATCGGTATTGTTAAAGAAGTGTATAAAAGTCCTTAATTTCAACTGTTTTGTACATGGAACTAGCCTTACATATTTCACAAATATCGTGTTCCGAAAAATACAACTTTGTGTCTTGGAGAACAGTTTATATATCATAGAAATGTTGCTTATTGGTCTGTAGTTATTTATGTCATCTTTATCATCTTGGTGGGTAAGCGTAATTGTAGCTTGTTTCCATGGTTTTGGAATCTGCTGTGTTATAAGTATGTCATTAAAAATCGTGGTGAAGATTGTAGAAATTGGTTGTTTTCCATATTTGAGCATTTCTGTTACAATACCATCATTTCCTGTACACTTATCTGTCTTAAGATCGTCAATTGCTCGTTCAATATCTGTTTTTTTTTTTTAAATTGTAACAGTATTTAAGTTTGAGTAATTGTCCGCCATCGATATATTATCATCTTTTATTTCTTTTGTCGATTTGAAAAGTTCTTCGAAAAACTTGGTAGCAGACTCATTTATATCTCTCCTATTAATAGCGTTGTTATTTTTGTTCTTAATTGATGTTATCCACTCTTTTCCGTTGTCAAGAAATGATTTTGTCTTTTTAATAGATTTTGTGTTGCTTAATATATATTTTATCATTGTTTCGTTAAATGTTTGGATATCATTTTTCGCATCTTATTTGATGGTTTTCCGAAGGTATCTTAGTTCATTTTTTCCTGGTCTGATAAGTTGTCCTTGTTTCCTAGGTTATCTCTTCTGGTTATCAGCGCTTTAGTGTAATTTGTTAATTTATCAGGTTTTGGAGTAACAGCAGTCATGATTGAAACTTTCGTTGAGTTACTTATTCTATTGTGGTTATATTCAGTCTTATTTCTTTCTTAAGCATGTCATTATATTTTTCAATATTTTCGGTTGGTTTATTCTAGGAATACTCAGTGTTTGTTTGTTTATTTTCAGCGTATTTTGGTCCACTTTTATTTTTGATCTTACTAGCCTATGGTCACTATCAAATTTAAAATTATTCAATACGGAGATGTCGTTAATAGTTTTCAGTTTATTTGTTAGAACTAAGTCAATTTCGTTCTTTGGTATCCTATTCGGGTGAATCCAGGTCCATTTCCGTGTTTGTCTCTTTTTGAAAAAAATTTGCAAATCTGAGATTCGTCTCTTCCAGCCACTTTATAAGTAGGTCTCCTCTTTTGTTTCTTTGTCCGTATCCAAATGGTCCAGTTACTTCTTCATCGTTGTCAATCTGTTTCCCTAACTTGGCGTTGAAATCTCCTATAACATACATTATCTCCGTTTTTGTTTCATTATATACTTTGTCCAATAAATTGTAGAAGTTAGAAATTTCTTCGTCAGTTGCTGTTTTGGTCGAGGCATAAACCTGAATTATCGTCATTTTTGTGTTTTGTATTTTTAAACATAGGCTACATATCCTTTCACTAAAAAACCGTACATTTATTATTCTGTCCTTTAAACTCTTTTTGATGAGAAATCCAACTCCATGCAAGCCTTTGGTCTCACCAATGTAACAGAATATATCATTCTGGTTTTCAATTATGTCTTGTCCAAAAATACTTAGCTCAGATAGTCCCAGTATATCCTAGTTGATAGTTGATAATGCTATTCTTATTTTTGATTGTTTTGCTTCTGTAGCTAATGTTCTTACATTGTATGTACAAATTTCTAGAGTGATTTTGGATTGGTCATGGTTTGTTGGGTAGTTTAGAGGGAATTGGCTGCCATTCGAAGTGCATACATATAAATAATTTAAACTTCGGGAAATTAAGTTCAAGATGTTTGTATTAACACCAATGAAAAAACATATCCACATTTATATCTTTTTGGGACTTAAGACAATTATCAATTGAAGATACTGGAAAAAATATTTTCAAATCGTAGTGACGAACAGGTTGAGAAGGACAGGCCCCAAATGACTGCCCTGATGTTATTGCATCATGTTCAGGAGTTATCCTTCAAGTCAACTTAAAGTCAATTCTGGTGTACCTCAAGGAAGACACCTTGGTCTATTGCTGCTTATTTTATTTTTTTATGATTTGTCTTCTGTTTTAAATTATTATGTATCGATAATCTATGCAGATAATGTTGAAATATTTTGAATGATCTCCATCCCCATCCCATGAAGGTCTGTAAATAGCTACAAGAAGTTAAGATCTTCAGTTTTGGGAAGGATGCAGTTAAAGATAAAGAAGAGTTTTTAGGCTACGTTTAAGAATGTTCTTTTATGTACTGTAAAAAGTTAAAATAACGTAATGTGTATCTTAACTAAACATTTATATATTTTAAGGGCTAAAGTGATAATTTTAGTCACTAGTTTTTTTTTGTAATACTGTTTTCAAGCTAGGTTTAGCCTAACCATTTCGTTTGGATGACTCTCAACATATAGAAGCTTTCGATAGTTTTCTGAATATGCATCTATTAAAAGCTAGAACAAAATTTAGTTTAGAGGTGCTTTGGGTGCAATGCAAAAAATGCTACACAAATATATAATGCATAAAACTAAAACGATAAATGTAGCCAGAAAAAATGAGTCCTTTTTCCAAATGAGGAATTGAATATGAAAATTTTTTTGGCTGTTTGGCGTATTTTCTTCTGGCACAATATCCGGGAGTGTTATATTAACATCATTTTATCTAAAGGGGGGTTCATGAACCTTACTACCTATCTTCTCTCTTGGATCCGCTATTGGTGGTATGTCCACATGTTTTTGTCGATTGAATTTCAATCTAAGTTAAACTACCTTTAGAACTAATTTCAACAGATCGAACTTTGGCCCTACAGTCCTTTTAATCAATAAGTTAGTAAATCAAACACATTCTGTATGCTTATTGACTCTTGACAATCTCAAATATGCTAGATTTAAATTTATTTTTTTTTACTATAAGTGGTTGAAATTATGTTAGTTTTTAGTTTGGATTTAAGAAAAAAATGCTATCTTAACGTTAGGATTTAAAATATTTTATAAATCCCATTAAATCAACAAACGCATATACCTCCTACAAGTCTTGTTTATTTTGTCTAAATTGTCATATTCTAAACTCCTTCTATATAACTTCAAATCCGTTTGAAATTAGCTTGACAGCAATTTCGAAGGTCCTCTTGAAAGCTCAAAGTACCATGAACATTTTGACAATTTAGAAAAAAAATGAAAAATGCTTTTTGACTTTTGGCGAAATCCCATTGCCGTTTTTGGCACTTTTTGCCTACCGAATTTAAAACTCTTTTAAAAAAAATCGTGGGTTGGTTTGTCATTTGTAATATTCGTACACTCGAACTCGACTCGTACCGTACCTAGTAGATATACCTTTCAAACTCAATACAATTCTCTTTTAATTAAGTTTTGTTTTTAATTTATGTCTGCCACTGACAGCAAGTATAATTGCGTTTGTAATTGCAAACAAAAAGCCTATAAGTGTACTTTACATGGTTCACCCTTATAGCCATCATTAAGCATTCGTTCGATGTCGATCTCAATATACAAAGCTGTGTGTGCTTGTAGCAGGCGCGCACTTAAATCCCCCCCACATCAACATACAAAGCTATGTATGTAGACAAGTCGACATTTGAAAAATCATTTAAATCTAATTGCTGACCATATGCTGGGGGTTGTTTTGTGTCGTGTCATGTCATTTTATTATGTTTACTCTCCCCTGGAACTGAATTCTGGATGACGAAGAGCGAAGTGATGGCAAGGCAGCATTTTAAAAGGGAATATGTGTCCGTGAATAAAGCTTTGTCTAACCGGTTGCACATTTTAAAACCCCCTCTCAAACAAGGCTTCGCTTACCTGCAGGTATCCCTGTTTTTCCTTCCATGCCATCATTGTCTGTATAATATACGTGCGTCTGTGTTTGTGTTTTTGAACTTAATGTGATATCCCTTTCTCCAAAAATTCTTTAAATTCAATTCATTTCGT